>NC_042622.1:63156645-63470175 GCF_901001135.1 Rhinatrema bivittatum | reverse complement strand
GCTTCCTAGTAGATAGGCATGATGGGGTGGGGGCCTAGTGGTTAGAGCAGCAGGCTGAGAACACAAAGAAGCTAGGATTCAAATCCACCTTGTGACCTTGGGCAAGCCATTTAATTTTCTATTGTCTCAGGTACAAACATAGGACCTGATTTATTAAGCTCTTTTCCCCATAGACACAGACTGGGAGAAAAACCTTTGTAAAGCAGGCCCATAAATTGAAAGCCCTCTAGGGACAGGGAAATATCTGCGGCTCTAGACTACAACTCACCTTGAGCTACCAATGAAAAAGGTGTCAGGAAAATTTAAGAACGTGATTGTCATTTAGTTTGCATTACTAGAAGTTGGGATGTGGTCTACAGCGGGCTGCTAATAGGCAGAGTAGAGGCATGCGAACACTGCAGGAGCCTCTGCAGGAGCCCAGACTCAAAGTTCTGGAAGACTCAGGAGAAATAGCTGTTGTTCATTTCAGATTAGTCTCTGGTTAAATCCCAGTATGTCCACAAGAACATAGAGCAACATGCATGTACAGTACTGTGCCTGTGGGGATATTTCTTTTTTAAAAGGTCACTCTGGTTTTGCAACAGTAGAGGACATTCAGGGCCAGCTTTTGGGGTTTGGAACCTCTGCAGTTGCCCGGGGTGCCAGCACCCTCTCCTGATGCAGCTTCTGAGCCAAAGAAGAGCCATGGTCACTCTTCTGATAGAAACAATGAGGAGAAGATATGGTGCTTAGTGCCACCACTCCCCCAGGGCCAGATTTAGCCATAGTCAACATAGGCACATACTTAGGGTGCCAAATTCTGAAGGCATGGCAAACTGGGACTCCCCCCTCCCTCCACTAATCTCTGATTTCCAGGGGAACCCCCCCCCCCTACACTGAGCTCTCTACCTATGGTAATGTTACAACCATCCCTTTCCCTCCCCCAGGAGCCCAGTGCTTCAAAATGCAGTTTCCTGTCACTGGCCCATCTCTCTCTCTCTCCCACGCAGTACTGTACATTCTTTCAACTGTATGGGAAAGAGAGCGCCAGAGAAAGAGAGATGCAGTAAGCCAGGAAACAATATTCAGAAGGAGGCAGGAAACAATATTCAGAAGCACTGGGCATGGCAGTCCAGGGTAGGAATGGTAGGTAAGAGCAAAGAAAGGAGAATGAAAGAAGAGGTAGGCGCAGGGATTTTAAGATGGGCAGGAATGGAAGGCTAAAAGTAGGAAGGAAAGGATGGACGGTAAGAGCGAAGCTACAGGAATGAAATTATTTTTTTTCACGGGAGGGGGGGAGGGGGGAGAGAGAGAGGAGGGGGACATGAAGGATAGGCAATTTCAATTTTTGCAACAGGATGCCGGTTAGCCTAAAGACAATCCTAGAACGCTGATTGAACGCTGCAGTCTTCCTTCACCTTCCACTTGAGATCCTGGTGCTTGACACTGAGTGGGCCCTACGGTGATTAATGAAGACAGCAACAGAAGCAGAAACACTGGGGCAGCCACACAAGAAAATCTCCTGGTCCTTGACCGAGCGGTGAAAGGCCTTTCCGCGAAGAACTCACCACAGAGATGAGGCTCACGTACAGAAGGACCGAGTCGGCTGCTTGCCAGCCGGCGTACGGCGCATCTTTAAACCACGTGCTTCAGCAGAAAGCATGGGAAGCCGTGATCTCAAGCCAGGGGGCGGGCAGCAGCAGATGAGGAAAAGTAGCAGGCTGCCAGCAAGCTGCACGCAATGAGAGGCTGGCAGAGGACAAGCCATAAAGCAGGTGCAGCATGCGGCATGCAAAGCCCCACGCGATCCAGGGCTGCCAGTGGAAAGCAGCTGCAGTAGAAACCCAGGCAAGCTGTCTGCAACTCTCCCAAAATCAGGAAGGCGAGGGGAGGCAGAAAAAAAACCGCGAGGAGTCCTTGCGATGAATCTCAGAGATTCATCTTTTTTCAGTGGCTGATATTCTCTCGGGCAGATAGAAGGAAAACATATTTTCTGACCAATGTATTGAAACGCTAATCTTCCCTTCTCCTCCCTAACCCAGATTTGTAGGAGTCTCCAGTGTAACATGATGAATGAATCTTACTGTTTGTGAAAGACAGACAGCACTTAAATCAATTTTAGCTGGCAGCAGCAGTTTGTCCCTGGTGTGTTTACAGACTCATTACCTAATTTTTTTTACCCCATTACCAATAAATAAAACAAATCTCCACGTGGTTAAAAAAAAAAAAGTGCATGGATTTGACATACATTTCTTTATCTGCCACATCTCTGCATACCAATCAGTCACTCTCCCGCGTCAAGAAAATAAGTCTAAGAGGATGGGAGCAACGAAACCAAACTCGACCCCACCAACATAAAGTTAAGCAACAATTGCATTGCATATTTACAAGAACATATACAATCAACCAGAGACTGCACATCAACCTCGTCTCCCATCATCACCTTTTCTGCCTCTCAGAGCCGAATCCTTTAATAAGCAGCCACTGGTCGCTTCCATTGCGACAGAGAGTGCCAGGGAGGGCACGCACTAATATTGAACACTGTCTACAACTTTGTAGCGATGTTTATTATTACCTCTCGGTATTTTCTTTTTCTTTATTTATTCTCTTTTCTCTTACCCAAGATGCGGGCTTGAGGTACGTTTCTTAATAAAGGGAGGTTTATTTAGAGAGCTGATGCTCCGATGGCTGCCTGTGCTCCCCTCTGGTAGGAATGGTTTGGCCGGGTGGGGGAGCGTACTCAGGCACCGCGAGCCGCCGCTTAGTGTGCTGCTCGGCTGAGGTGTAGAAGCCGAAGCTGGAGGTGCTCGCGCTGCATTCTGCCTTGCTCTGCTCTGCTCCTTCACACCTTGTCCCTCTAGCTCTTTCTTACTCACTCTGTGAGACATTTTTACCTCTGACATTTTCTTATTGGTGAGTATTTTTTGTCTTCTCTTTCTTCATCTTTTACTGTTTTTATTCTTTCGCTTTGAAAATTATTTCCAAGAAAGATCCTCTAACTGGAATATTTTGAATGCACTTTTTCCAGATGCCATTTGCAATTTGTGAGGTGCAACAATATATGTAATTTGCTTTTTTTTTTTTTTGTTTTTTTTATTACCTTAATTTTTTCCTTCTTTCCTTTAAGGTGATTTTTTTAAAGTAATATTTTTTTTAAACGTGTTTAAAACACTTTGTGAAATGTCTATTCTGTTCTGCAAGCTTTTTTCCCCCCTCTCTTACTTTTCTAGGAGGAACAAACGTCAACGCACTTTGTGTGACTACAGATATTTTAATTAATGTTTTTTTTATTTTTCATAAACTTTTTTAAACATTTTTTCTTTTCAATGTGCTTTCCTTAGAAGAAATAAATGAACAATGAGTGGACATTAAACTATTTTCTTTTTTTTTTTTTTTTTCTAATTCTTCTTGTTTGTAAAGTGTGTATTTGCCCTGAGGTATTCTTTAGCTTTTTTGGCGTTCCAAATTCGAAATGACACATTTTTAAATCATTTTGAAGTAGAATTTAAGAGTGAGAATGTGAAAGAGACCAGCATTGCATACAATGCAGAGAACTGGAGAAAGTTGAAATTACCTCGCCAGCATTACTGTTGCAACAAATTACCTGTGTGTTAGTTTACTCTTAAAAGAAATAAAACTAGGTGCAATAAATAAGTAAGGTTTGCCTAAGCATTTACCAGAAATGCTTTCTACATGGAACGTGGGTGAGAAAACCTGACAGGGTGTGTATATTTCCCTGAGCCTATCATGTAGTGTATTCATGTTGGATAAGGCATGGTTTGCCAAAGGAGTCTTTTTGATATTAATAGTTGCACTAAGGAAAATACTTCAGTGTTCCCTTATCATGTGTCATTCCAGGGCTGCAATAGCTCCTGCTTCTCTTATGCCTGTCGGAATCCTGTATAAGATGCTTTGTGCTGACACTATACCCTCTGAATGCACTGGCATAATCCCATGTCAGCACAGATCTTTCACAAACAAGAAAGCCATTTCCATAGTAGCTGTTCAGAAGTTAAGATATATTTTCCATTGTATTTCTACCTCAAAATATCTTTCCTTTTTATTGTTAGTTTTGTGTGAAAATAAGTTTTCATTTTCACAAGGTATTACATCTTAGTTTGAATCAGAGGGCTTATATGTGTGTGTGTGTGTGTGTGTGTGTGCATTTTGTTTATTCTCAAAGCAGCAGTTTTAAGTGACATGGCTAACACTGTGTACTGAGCTAATTTTCTGATAGGTCTAGAGCTTAAGTAGATGAGTTAAAGCATCTTAAAACTCAAGAGTATATTAGTGTGTTAAGGCTTAAACATATGATGTGTGTACTACACAAATTCCACACCTGAAGATTCTGGAAGTGGTTATACATATATATATTTATATATATAAACATTTCATTTCATGAATCTGCAGCATTGTTTCCATTGTCATAGGGCAAGGATGGTGAATCAATGTGGATTCAGATCCAAACCCTCTTGAGTGTTGTTGTCTAGATTTGATAAATTGGGCCATCCTCAGCACTATGCATACACCTTGCTGTTCTCTTTTGTGAGGTGATGGACTCTCAGGACTGTTAAACAGTCTCTTTTTTTTTTTCCTTGCACATTAGCTTTAAACAACTGGATCTCATCTTTAGCAGCTTAAAACTAATACACCATCTAGCTACTGAATACACTTGGACTGAATGGGGCATAAAAAACAAAAACAACCCCAGGATCTGTGCTAGAAGTCCAGCAAGATGTCCAGCATTTGGTTCCCTGAAATTCTCTTTCAAGGTTCAAAGTGCACCCTCAAAGTGTAGGAATGCCCATTTTGGGTACCAGAATGGCTGGTCCAATTTTCAGAATAGCTGTCCCAGTCTCGTGGTGCTTCAGTTTATATGTAGACCAGTGGTTTCATTTCCAAACTGGGCCATTGAGTATTTGAAGTCATTAGCCAAAATGACAAATTCAGATCTTTACTTAGGAAAATCCAAGTCAAAATCCAAACCTGGTTGGAGCCCAGTTTGCAACTTCTGTTGCACAGGCAATTGATCTCTTACCCTGAATGCATGGTCTGTCTTAGTCAGTTTGCTATAATACATGAGGTTGTGGAGATCTGTATGTATATGATGGATTTAAAAATATGCCTTGTGCAATCTGGACCAATGCATTAAAGAGCTATCCCTTTATAATAATAACCAATTCCATCTGCCTCTGTGAATGGTTCTTCCCCCGTTGTTTAATTAACTTAAAGAAAATAACACCAACTCATAACACCTGTATCATTTCTAGACTCATTGGAAGATGCCATATGCATAGCCTCTTGCACAGTGAGCCAACAGCAGTACCTGAATTGTAACATGCCTTGAACTTAGGTTTGGAAAAGGCGAGTAATTAAATCTAAAATCCAAATCCATGGCAGTGAGACCACTTTTATAATGCTGAGTATCTCTGACCAATCCCAGTTATAAATAGGGCTTACAGTTTTAAGGCATTAATTTGTGTGTATCTTTTCAAACATTTATTTTTAACATAAAATCTTGTATTTTTCCACTTTTATTACTTGGATTCTATAGCTCTGTGGATTGGGGATATTTGTACACCAGAACCATTGCTCATACTCTCTAAAATAGGAAAGATCCTGATCTTTTCTTTTACTTAGTTGTCAATATTTGAATTTCACAGCCTTCTGACACTCACTGACTTCTGCTCGAGCCTTCATAATCTCTAGCTGAGCGCAGCCCAAACTATACATGTGAGAGCTAGCGGGAAAGAGGGGAACATTCCATACTTGTTGTTATCTATGAGTGAGTCTTAAAATATCCCCCATCTTATTTTTGTCCATCAACAGTTTTTCTGAAGAGACATGCTCTCCCTCAGTCCCCTCCATCAGTGGCACTCCTGGACATTCATTTTATTCAAAGAAATTCAAATTTCAATGAAGTTTTCATTTTTCTATAAAAATGAAATAAAACCCCTTTAATACTAGTAAAAGGAGGAGTAGGAAAGGAAATGCTGGGGTTCAGTGTTTATTAAAGAAGGGGTTTAGTTGCACAGATTCAAATTCCCCATTTTGCATGCATGAGGAAATGGAGAAATCTGAATGGCTGAAGACTTGGGCGTTCACGTTTTGTCTTCAGAGGATGATTATGCTCTCCCTTTTTCCCTTGTGCTCTTTGTGCATTATATTTGCTAACTTTTTATTATTGGCCCTAATAACCATACAGCTCAAATGTCTTACCATTACACTGAAATGTAATTCTTATCTAAGAGTTTTCCCATTGATCAGTCCTTTGAAACAAGTACCATGCAGTAAACGGTCAAACCAGTGTAACACCCTATACATCAGTGATTAGCTTGGTGGGTCAAGAGTTGGTTGAGAGAGATAACAGGTCCATGGCTGCTTAGTTCTATAGCATGAGAAAGGAAGGGAGAAATGTGCTTTTCAGTAAAGTTGTTAAATATAGCTTTTTATTTTTAAGTTCTAGCTAAAACTGGGTCTCATGCTATTTTAACATTGCTAGGTTTGTAACCTGTCAGAACGAGAACTTTTTTTTGGTTTATCCATTTGAAGGAGTGAAAAGTAGGATAAAGTTCTTGATGTGTTCCTGACTGCAGATCTAAAAGGTCGTTTGGTGTGCATCAGGATGGGTTCATAAACCCAAGCTTTTGCTTCTAAATTTACAGGTTTTATTGGAAAAAACACACATAAATAGGTTTCATATGTACTGTATGCAAGTACAGTTAATTGGAAGATTGATAGCATGTAAACGACCATTTCCATTTTAATAAATATGTGAATAGCCATGTATAGGATGAGAGAGATGTGAATATGTGGATAGCCATGTATAGGATGAGAGAGATCTTGGTAATATATGTGGGATTTGGAATGAGAATTTCATAATGATGTGTGAATATTTTATGACAGTTCCCTTAATCCCCTCTCCCACCCTTTCTAATACTTACAAATTAACTTGTCCTAAACAGGGAAACTGGATATTTATTAAGATATAAGAGGATATTACCAAATTAACAAACAGTTTAAATATTGCAGTTATATTATTGAAATGACACCAGCACTACACACAGTTCTCCATGTGGTTGCAGTCCAAAAAAGTTTATAATCTTAAATTTTATCATTGCCCATGGTGGAAAGGGAGATCAACTCAAGATCTTCAGATTTCCAGTCTCATCCTTTATGGTGCTTCTCTGCCAGCATCCATTAATTCAATGACTGTATCAATAATAGGGCTAATGTAATAAGAACCGCGCTGAAATCTGTACTGTTTTTCTGTGCGTATTTTTTTTTTGAGCGCACGTAGCAAGAACAGGTGGCACCATGGGATGTAATAAGAGAATGGCATGCAAATGAGAGACACGCAAAAAAAAAAAAAAAACAACCCAAACCCTGTGCAAGACCAAATGCATGTGCCAATACCTGCACTTAAGCCCCAATGTAGAAAGCTACAGGGAAAACAGCCACTAAAAAAAAAAAGGGTTCGGAGTAAATCCTAGTTTATGTATGCAAGAAGCCCCTCTGCACCTCTGGATAAGTGTCTTAATCTGCCCTTTCCTGGTGAACAAATTCTGAAACGAAATTTGCGTCCGTGCAGTTTACTGTTCGAGATGTGCAGTCGTGATGGGAGCAGGGGTTCGCCAGTTGTGATTGCCAGAAACCCCTCACCAGGGTAAAACATTTTAGCTGAGGGCCATGGGTTGTATATTCTCTACATACAGGAGGGCCCTGTTATGGGCACTGCAATCTGAGTTATCACACTACTGCCGTAATAAGGTAACACTTTTACAGACTGCTCAGAGCATTAGCTCAAGCCCTAATGTTCATCACTTGCTTCCTTGGTGGAGCTTGCATTTAGTTCTGAGGGAGGTGTGTAGCCAGTCTTTGGCCCGGTAATCAGTTTAGAAGATTGACTGGAGCAGTGTTTGAGAGCCGTTATGCAGCAGAATTTAGTCACGGTTGGCATGGCTTATGTATCAGACAGGTGCTTTAACTTATCTCCTGCCCTGACCCAGGTGCTAAAAAACCCACTTAAAAAAACTCGCACTAACCAATCTCCCTGCTAGCACGGCTCCATGGGATTGCCCATGAATAGATAATTGCCTCCTTTACATGCCATTTGCATGCACTTGCGCTAAACCTGCCTTGGGTTTTTGAGCAGGTTTGTGCGCACATTTTTCCCATGCTGAATGTGTTATTACATTCATGCATAAGATCAGTGCGGAAAACCCGCGGCAGGTTCAGCACAGCTTATTACATTGGCCCCTTGTTAATGTATGTTTGCTCCTTGTCATCACCCCACTGGAAAGCGGAACAGTACTAGCTATATTCCTCGATGTCAGCTTCCCATTTGATGCTGTTGTTTCCACTTTTGGTCTATGTTTTTGCTATCCTTTTTTCTTCTTGTATTTGTCATATTTTTACTTTTTTTTGTTTTTGTGTTTGCAGAATCAGGTATGCACCTTTCTAATTGTGGTGGTGCCTACTGTTTTGTTACGTTTTTATTCTCCTTCCCTGTGTCCACACTCTGTTTATGCCTTTCTTAAGCTTTGTGCTTGTTGCAGTGATGGTCAGATAAAATGTATTTTTAGCACCCCCCCCCCCCTTTTCCAAGGAAGTTCAATGTGGCTTATAACATTTTTTTTTTTTTAATTTAGACACAATAATTCCCTGCCCTAAAATGTTTAGCATCTTTGTGGGACCTGAGGGAGCAGAAAACAAATTAATTTGCCCCAGAGTAAGAGTATGGGTGGAAGAAGTGGGATTTGAACTCTGGCTTGCAGTTCATTGCCCCTACCACACCTTCACCTCATGCAGCCTCGCTCTCCTTTAAACAAAATCAAAATCAGCTTTCAACTTAACAAGAGAAGAAAAAGTTGGGATCACACTGTTAAGAAGATAAGCGGCAGGAAAGGAAATAACCAATGAAAATTACCAGTTCCACTCCAGTGAGGTTTCAGGTGATTTTTAATTTTATACTTTTCAGTAATTAGGGATGTGCTCTCATTTTAAAATGACAGGAAAACACCAAGGATATTTTTTTTCATTTTGTGTTATTTTCCAATCTTAAAGGACACAAAAAAAGAAACAAAATCAAAAGAAATGAGAACTTTCTCCATGCACATCCCTCACAGTAGTAGAAAACTACACTTGCACAAGGTTCAGATGCTCATACAAATGGAGGGCAACATACGGCACACCTCTTTTTCGTAAGTCACATCCCCTTTAAAAAAAAAAATTCTCTCTCCTGCCCATTCCTCAGCTGATTGCGCATAGGGCCTGATTTACTAAGGCTTCTTTACCCCATTCTGTCTCTATGGACTAAAACCACAACAAATCAAGCCTGTGTGAAGTTCATAGTAACTTAGTAGATGATGGCAGAAAAGGACCATTTGGACCTTCCAGTCTACCCATTTCCTGTCAACATTGCAAGGATATATTCCAGCTGCCAAGCATAGAATGTGACCACTTGTTAGACATCTGCCCTTATCCAGGACAGTCCTTGTCATCTTCCTCATTTGTACTCTGTCATCTTGGACAGATGAGCATACAAGATCCCTTGCTTAGTTCACACCCAAGCACCTTTCCCTTCCTATGACTAACCACAAAGATTCTCACAGATCTTTGAAGCTCGTGCTGTTTTGCTGCTTTTATGTGCATCTGTGTGACGCCTCTATGGGGTTCAGATGTAGATCACTCTTCAGCGGTTTGTGCTGTATTCCTGCTGTATATGCGTAAGTGTGATGCCTGCAGGAGGTTTTGATGATGAATGGGTACAGCAGAGCCTTGATTTATAACGATGAGAATGGCAACAACTTCAAAAATTAAATAAATGACTAGAACAAAAAATAGAGGGAATTTAATTATTTTAACTTTCAGTTTTTTCTCTAAATATTTTGAGCTCATGCTGCTGCTTTAAAGAGATTATTTCAAAATAAAAAAAAAAAGGATGCTCTACTTTTATTGTAAGAGTGATGAGGAATCCCCTAATGTTCTCTGGAGCTGCTCATCACATCCTGCCCTCACAGTCTGCTGTAGCTGACTTGTGGCATTAACTGTGAGACTGCTGCAGCACATACCACAGAATGCAGTCAGTGGATCCCCATGCAGCATAAAGGGAGCACTGCTACATACGTGAGGTAGTGGTATCCATACCCTTCACTAGGTCTGGATTTCTGGATAGACAAACTGTGTGAGTTAAACTGGCTCTTCTAGTTCTGTATTTAAATACATCTCATGAATATTTATTGTGGAGATCCTGTAAGAAAAAATCTGGTTGAGGGTCTGGGGAACCACATTTGGAAACCCACTGTATTGACCCATTCCTGTACCCTTGCCCATTCAGGTGTCCCCTGGTATTGAGGCGGTTGAGGGCAAGAAGACAGGAGGGTGTAGTGTTGGTGACTTACCATCACTTTTTAACTGTCATACATTTATATCCATTTTCCTAAAAAAAAAAAAAAATTCAGAGCACATCACAAACACAGAATTTTTCAAAAGAAGCACAGGGAAAGATTACATCTACAGATGGTGCCCCTAATCTGAAACAGTTATCTTAAAAATAACCTTTCCTTACCAATAAAATATAAATTAATGTTTAGCGACTGATTTGCTAAGGTGTTTTCCCATTCTGTGTCTATGTTGGGGTGGGTGAAAGCTTTAGTAGATCAGGCCCTTAGTCACACTCTTCTGTGATTCTGGCAAGACCTTGATTCTGTGATTTCCGTTTGAAGACTTGTTTAAAAGGAGCTGGAAATCTTTGCCTCACAAAGTTTGCCAGGTTAGCATTTCTGAAGGAGGCTTTTCTTTTTTTTTTTTACTGGATATATTGTTTCCAGCACTCATTTGCGCTGCCTTGACTTATGGGTTGATTTCTTATGTTCCAAAGAGCCTCGCTGTGAACTTCAGCAAAGGAAAAAGTGTCAAATTGGAGGAGGCAAAAGCAGCTACAAGATTTTGAAACTGAGCGGTTGATCTTTAATTCAGAAATGGACTGGTCTCTTTTTTTCTTTTCAGCATGCTAACACAAGCTGTGCAGTCTTTCACAGGAAACTTATAGTGCTTGGGTGAAAGCAGCAAACCTTCAACAACAATGAAGTCCTCTATATTTTTATTATTATTCTTTTATTTTTTTTTTTACCCTTCGCCCTTCTTGTATTGAAAACTGGTTGCTTTTCATCTTCTGAACTCCTGTTCATTGCCCTCACTCACTGTGGGTTAGATAAAAGAACTCTCTTCCTTGCAAACCTGTCATTATGGAACTTGCATGCACTGGATCCATCAGAGCCTGTTCACTGCCTATAGCTGGGGGGGAAAGGGGTAATTATTTAAAAAAAAAAAAAAAAAAAAAAATCAGCCCAAGTCCTTGGCCTGCATAGTGGCTGAATGGTAATTGTATACTGCCATGAGGAAGGCCCAGGTTGGATTCCCAGGCCTAGTTTCTGCTCCCCAGACAAGCCAGGGTTGGGAATGCTGTGAAGGCAGAATTCACAGCTGAAGGAGAAGGAAGGGTACTCTCTGCCATCACTTAAGTCAGGCCAGTAGGCATCACCCTTAGACGGTAACTTTTAAACATCCACGTAGGCATACATGTATGTGCGTATGGCTGCTCACGCAAATAGATGAGGGCTTTTATAACACTCACGAGTATATGTGCGTATGATATAAAATCGGCTGTACGCACGTATCTGTGCGTGCAATTTTTTTGGATGCATGCAAATGCCGGCTCTACCGCATAAGTGGGGGAATTTGTTTAGATACGTGCGCCAATGCAATTACTTGTTTCAAATAGTTCGTTCCCAGTTCACCCAGGTAAAGGCTCCTGACTTCCTAACCCCTCCCTTTTACCCTATTAGCCCCAACCTTTCAAACCCGAATGACTAGCCCTGATTTTTTTATTTCAAAACTTACATGCCATCCAGAGCAGAAGTAAAGTTACATGGTGGGGCACCCCGGCAAGGGATTGTGCACATAAATACTTACACGCAGATTTCAAGTGAGCTTTCTGGACTGCCCATGTCCCACCCATGCCCTGTCCCTTTTTCCCACTTTTTGATTTGTACTCATATCAGGAGATACGTGTGAACTCGGGCACTTCTTAAAATCTGCGTGGCGTGCGCCGGCCTGAGACGTGCATATCTCCCAGCTTTGGCACGCTTAGGACTTTTAAAATTCACCTTTTAGTGTGCTTGTACACCAGACTCTGGAGCTGGCAGATCATTACATCAAAGATTGAATGCTAAGTGGGTTATAAAAATAGGCAAAAAAAAAAAACCCCAAACACTTGGGTGGATGCAAATGAAGACTTTTGGGGTTGTACAAAGGAGACACTGCTGGCCCAAAAAAAGCCCAAGTCTACAAATAGGGTTCTCCAATTTTGACACACAAAATCCCTCTGCAGGAGGAGTGCCGTAAGCTCCAGGAGACCCGTTGGTGTTTAGGAGTATAGTAAAAATCCTGTTCCTGTGTGGAATTTCAACAGACTTAGGTTTTCATAACAAAAACGGAATCATCACTGAATCAGCAGGATTGGTTTGACAAGGTCAAAGTGATCATCACACTATTTAGTAACTAGCAGCAGTGATCATTAAAGTATGATTTCTCTGTGTCACTGGCCATAGACATATTACCTCACAGCATTATGGCTTCAGTTCTGTAAAATTCCTAAGTGTGGTACAATGGCTGAATGCTTGGAGCTGTATGGCCTGTGGAATATTTTTCTCATGCTGCATGAAAAGTTTAGTCTTACAGAAATTTCCACATATCCTTAATTTTTCCTGTACTTCCAATTTCCTATGTGCAGTATATGTTTCCCTTTGAGAAAGTGCTGATTGTGTTACAAACTGTTGTGCTGGTCAACCATCTTTCTTGTCTTTGATCATCTTTTTTGGCCATTTTTATTATTTTATCTTGATAGGAAGCCTTTTTTTTTTAATTCTTTCTGGGCAGGATTTGGTTCAATGCATGGATTGTTTTTCCTCCAGCATCCTAACGGTTTGATGATTACTCACCTGAACATTGGTGAATGCAGTACATGGTGATTCTTGCATATTCTCTGGATTGCATGGAGAATTATTTATATATGCACTCTCTCAAACTTTTCTAGCCAAGGCTCAATGCACATCTCTGCACCTGTGCTACTTATTGCCTTCTTACAATCTTTCTTCCTTTCAGTATGTAGGTCCAGACAGCCTGTTGAGAGAGAGAGAGAGAGAGAGAGAGAGAGAGAGAGAGAGAGAGAGAGAGAGAGAGAGAGAGAGAGAGAGAGAGAGAGAGAGAGAGAGAGAGAGAGAGAGAGAGAGAGAGAGAGAGCCTTACTATAGTGCCTATGCCCTACATAGGTATTTTAACCCCTATAGGAGGGCCACCTACTAACTCGGGGTGGGGATTAGGTATGAGCGTCGGGGGTTGGGGGCCACTTTCGCATTCCACATGAGACCTACGGACTGAACAGTGGTCTCTAGTGCAGATTTGCTGGCCGTCGGAGTGAGGACGCTCACTCCAAGCGGAGATTTGGCCAACATTCTCTCCACCTAGCATGTTGTTGCACAGGTAGAGTGTCCATCAAGCTAGGTAGAGAGAACATTGCCCAAACCACTTCTTGGAGTGAGCGTCCTCACTCCGACAGCCAGAAAATCTGCACTAGAGACCACTGTTTTGTCCGTAGGTCTCATGTGGAATGCGAAAGTGGCCCCCAACCCCCGACGCTCATACCTAATCCCCACCCCGAGTTAGTAGGTGGCCCTCCTATAGGGGTTAAAATACCTATGTAGGGCATAGGCACTATAGTAAGGCTCTCTCTCTCTCTCTCTCTCTCTCTCTCTCTCTCTCTCTCTCTCTCTCTCTCTCTCTCTCTCTCTCTCTCTCTCTCTCTCTCTCTCTCTCTCTCTCTCTCTCTCTCTCTCTCTCTCTCTCTCTCTCTCTCTCTCTCTCAAAAGTGCCAAATATCGTGCACCGCGATACATGGAACCGGCAAATATTGTGCACCGCGATACATGGAACCGGCAAATATCGTGCACCGCGATACATGGAACCGGCAAATATCGTGCACCGCGATAAAACACTGAATGAATCATCGTGCAGTGGGAAAACATCGCGTGTGGCGCTAATGTTTTCGCGAATGGCGAAAACATCGCCGCACACGATGTTTCCCCACTGCACGAAAGAAGCCTCATTTGCATTGGTAACGCCCCCTAATGCGTTACCAATGCGATATTGGAAAATAAGGCCCTTAGCTGGCTAGGTCATCTGGCTAACTCTAAATTGGAGGTAGCCGGTTAACTTAGCTGGCTAACTCAATTCCTCCCAGTTATGCCCTTGGAACACCCCTAATTTAGGATAATTTCTAGCCTCCTAATTTATTAGGCAGCTAGAATTTAGCCAGATATGTGCTCAATATTCATTTAGCCAGCTAACTGCATTTGTATATGGACCTCCACATTGTTGACACTTTCATGCCAGCTCACTTAAGGCCTTAAATATCTTAGATCTAATCTAGTGGATTGTAAACCTATTCAAACCTTACATTCCACAGAAAATAATCTATTTATAATGTCCCTCTGTAGGTGAATCTAGGCTGGTATATACTAGTCAGAACTTTCTCAAGTATGGTACCCAAGCTCTAGAATAGCCTGCCAAGATACATTCATTATTATCAGGTTATTAGGAAAAGAGCAAAAGCCCAGTTGTTGGACTAAGCATTTAAGTAAGTCTACTAAAATAAATGGCATTGTTTCTCAGATTGTATATCCTTAAATATAGTATTAAATGCAAGGGCTAATCAATTATCTTTATTTATATTTTCCTTGCCTAAGGAGAATGTAGGAATTTATACATTGGCCACTGTTGGAAACACGATACTGGGCTTGATTGACCTTTGGTCTGATCCAGTATGGTAAATCTTATGTTCTTGTGAAGATTTACATCTAGATTTTATTAAGATACTTCTTGTCTCTTATTGTGCTACCAAAATATGGTTGTTGCCACTACTGGGAATATTTCCTGACACTTCTATGTTTTTATATTCTAATGTATTATTTATGATTTTTACTGTAATCCTTGTTTAAATTTCAGTTGTATATACACTATATATTATTGTATGAAGTCATTATATATTGTTTTATACGCTGCTTTGGGCTTATGAGGATTAGCACTCTCCCCTGAGTCAACTCTCTGGACTTCCAGTTAGAGAAATTGGGAAATTATGCTGTGCTAGACCTTTTTTTTTAATTGTATCTTTCTTGTTGCCTGTTTATCTTCCCCCTTCATTCTCCATGTATCATGTCTGGGAACTGTTCTCAGCTCTCTGTACGGGCCCGCTAGACATATTCCATATTCTGCTGACACAGTACAGGAGATATACACAAGCACTCATTCTTTTTGTTTATAGTATTAGATGGCAGGTAGAGGCAGGAAGAACCAGGACACATTTCAGACAGGTGATAAGTTTCACACAAAGAGACTGAAAAGTTTTTTGTTTCATTTTTGGGGAGGGGGGATGGGAAGTTATGTTGGCAGAAATGAAGGAAAAGGACGCATAATAATTTCCCTGTGCCTAGTTTATTTTAACTTTGTGTATGTCCCATCAAGGCTCCTTTCCGTGTTCTTTTCTATTTGTCCCTCATTAAAGAGCTCATATGTGTGACTGCCAGTATTTTAGTTATTTCCTATATTTATTCTTTTATATAGGCATCACAGCTACATGACTCATTTGGTGGAAGTAATGGTCTGGGAACCAGGAGATATTAGGGATGTGCAGAGGAAAAAGAAACGTTGCTATTCGGTATTTGTTGCTCCGGGACCCAAATCCGTTGCATCCGTTTTTCATAGGGGGAAACTGTTCATCTGCGGGGAAGGTGTCTCCAGGTAAAAGTCCTTCACAGGGGACCTATTCTCTCTGTGCTTACCTCCCGAGGACCATTCCTCTTGGGTTTGTATAGCTGGTAAAGAAATTTCTCAGCCTTGTAACTAAGCAATTATCTTTTTATTCAGTAACAGTAGGAAATAAGAGACAGTTTAAGAATGCGAGAAATACAGTCGATTCTCGGGAGTAGTTTGAGACAGTTCCAATAATGACTTGTCCCAGAATTTGTCCATTAGTTACATTCGGTATTCATTTTCCATTAAAGTTGGAAAAACAAAAAAAAAACCCATCCCAACCCTTTAAATTTAATTAACTACAACCTCCCACCCTCCTGACCCCCCCCCCCCCCCCCAAGACTTGCCAAAAGTCCCTGGTGGTCCAGCGGGGGTCCGGGAGTGATCTCCTGCACTTGGGCCATCAGCTGCCAGTAATCAAAATGGTGCAGATGGCTCTTTGCCCTTACTATGTCATAGGGGCCAACCAATGGCACCAGTAGCCCCTGTGACATAGTAAGGGCAAAGGGCCGCCAGCTGCCAGTAATCAAAATGGCACCGATGGCCCTTTGCCCTTACTATGTCACAGGGGCTACAGGTGCCATTGGTCAGCCCCTGTCACATGGTAGGAGCAATGATTGGCCAGCGCCATAGTGGGCCTTCCATTGTGCCTACCATGTGACGGGGCCTACCAATGGCACCGGTAGCCCCTGTGACATAGCAAGATCAAAGACTATCGGCACCATTTTGAATACTGGCAGCCGACGGCCCAAGTGCAGGAGATTACTCTTGGACCCCCACTGGACCACCAGGGACTTTTGGCAAGTCTTGGGGGGTCAAGAGGGTGGGGTAAATTCGGTAATGATACGTTGCATTCGTGGGGGTTCGTCATGCGTTTCGTGAACCCACGAATGCAACGAATAGGGACCTTGCCATTGCGGATTGCTCATACTTTCAAAACGAATGTACATCCCTAGGAGATATGAGTTTGGGTCCTACTTCTGACATTAATTGTGACTTTTGTAAAGTCACTTTTACTCCTATTGCTTCAGATACCCACTTTGACTTTGAAAAGTTTTTTTTTGTGCAGGAATTCATTGCATCTTATGAAACCTGTATGACATAAAAACACCAGTATAAACATAGTTCCAGCTAGATGGTCTTATAATGTTGCTATGTAGCCAATTACTTGGTGCAGCTGAAAGATTTGTAGTAGGCTTTCCTTTTTACAGACAATGGTATTACCTCAGCAGCACTCATAGCTGCAGAAACTGGAGCATGAGTCACAGATCAACCATCTGCTAAATTACCAAGATCAAAGACTGCCATGCAAAGGGAATATTGCCAGCTATGTGGCCTCTTTGGTCTTCTCCTGCCCAATCCTTGGCCTCAATAACAGTTTAGGGGTAGATTCTGCCCCCATTTGAGGAAAAAGGCTACAATCCTACTTTAAAATTCCTTGCACTCCTTTCTTGGATAGAGTATGAGATTGGTCCAGTTAGAATGATGAACAGTGAGTCAGAAGAATTCCTGAAACTCATGGGTTAAAGCCGGGGCAGGCAACTCTGATTCTGGAGTGCCACAAACAGATCTGGTTTTCAGGAGATCCATAATGAATATGCATGAGCTTTATTTGCACTGTCTCCATTGCAAATGTACATCTACCATTATATTCCTTACTTGGGTACATCATATTGTTGTGGTATTCAAATGTTGTTGTTTTTGCATTCTTGTATTGACATCTTATTTTTTTTTTATGGACATTTTTCATTATGTTTAATATAAATATTAGGTTCTTTGGCATTCCTGATTTTGGAATTTATTTCCTCTGCCAAAGGAAATACTAATATTGATTTTCATACTCTGAGCAAGCAATGTCAAAATATCAACATATATAACACATGTATTGATTTTTACACATTTCTAAACCACTAGTCCTATAAATAAATGGTCCTAGTGGATAACAAGTTAAAAAAATAAAATACAACTATTCTTCTGTCTAAGCGCCAAAGGAAGAGCATGCCAAAGAAAAGGTGCCTGGTAGCTAAAGGTAATACAAGAAGAGGTCTCTAGTCTAATTATGAAAGGAGAAGAAATAGTGAGTAGATTCATAGAAATGTGATGGCAGAAAATGACCATATAGCCTATCTAATCTGCCTATCCACACCAAATATCCAGCTTTTCAGTCACTACCACTGCCTCAGAAATCTTTGAGGGAAATTGGAGCCAGTGACTGTAGTAATCTTGATCCAGCTGTCATCTTGAGGTCCTTTTTCACCTTCTCTTCTGCTTGAGTTTTCCATCTTTGATGCTTCAATAAGCATATCATTGATATAGACCTAATTCTTCTGGATGCTTCTCAGTTTTGCAATCTCCTCTGAGTTCTGCCACTTGTTTCATGAGGGATTTGATCTGCAGACATCTTTAACATCTGTCTGGACAGTAGTAGAAGTAGTAACAGTAATGACAGCTTTGGTGATACAATGCTTCTCGGCATTCTTCAGCAGTTGGGAACTAATTGATACCTGTTGAAAGAAATGAGGGACTTTGGTAAGTTTTTTTCAACTGTCCTTTAGATTCCACTATCCTGTAGAATCTAAAGACCACCTTCACATTCAGAGCTGCTGTTTGTAGTCTTATTCGCTTGCTTACTTGTTGCTTGGAAATATTACGTTTCTTATCTTATTCTTTCAAACTACAGTATATATTTGTAAATCTATGGGGTGTGTATTTTAGTATAGCTCTCTTTGTAGAAAGCAATTAGAAATAACTACTACAAAGATTAAATATGATGCTACCAATCAAATTTTCCTCAGAAATGTACTTAATTTGTTCTATTTGTAGATGACCAAAAAGTTGACCTAAATAATTTGCCATTTCTCTCCTTCCAGGTACAAAGCAGTACTTTCTCCAAGTGATGATTAGTAATTTATCCTAATCTATGATATTAATCTGTTTACATAGTGTTGCGTCGGAGGTGGACCCTACGGGTCCCCACCGTCAGCAGGTGGAGTGGGCTGAGAGGCAGAGGCCGCTGGAGCTTCACCTTTACCAGCCCTCGTTCCCTGTGGGTTGAACCTTTGGGTGCCAGGGCCAGCAGGACTTAGGTGGGCCTCGAGGTTGGTTAGCAAGAAGAGTTGGTTCAGCCCAGAGACAGCAGACGATAGGTGGGTAGTCCTACTCTGGACCGGGTAAGGTGCTGGAACTCGGGCACCAATGGAACAGAGATTAGCTGAGGGCGCTCGAGCAAAGGTAGGCCGAAGCCTAATAAGTCCACGTCCAGGGAGTAGGATAGGAGAGGCGTCAATTACAGGCTTGGATCAGGGCCGGCGGTAAAATGGAGGTCATGGCAAGCAATGCTGAGATCTGATCACAGAGAAGTCAATAGCGTTAGTCAATCAAAGCAATGGTCAAGGTCTGGAGATAGGCTGTAGCGTAGTCAGGCGTAGCAGAGTTCTGGGTCTGGAGATAGGCTAAAGCGTAGTCAGGCGAAGCAAAGTTGATATTCATGCAGTCAATCCAAAACATAGACAGGGCAGGAATGAAGAGAACAGAAACCGGGAACAACGAGGGTCAGGAACGAAGAGTAGAGATGATTCTCTAGCAGCAAGTATTCGAGCAGCGAGGAGACCTGTTGCAAAGGCAACACTATGGAGCGAGTCCTGAGCTTAAATACACTGAGGAGTTTGACATCATCATCCGGGGCTGCGGCCAGGTTCCCGCCGCGGGCCTTTCATAAGGATCAGCGATGCGTGCATGCTGTTATAAACTGTAAAGGTTGTGGGTGGATCCTTGGACCAGTGGCAGATGACCATGCCCATGGGGGGAAGTCCTGAGAGGGGGCCACAGGTCAGGCTCATCGTTGGAGACACACACACAGAAAAAAGATTTTATTAACAGTTCTAATGTTCGCCACAGGTGGCAGTAGTGAGTAATACTTGGCACTGAAGGCTAGCAGAACAGGCAATCACAGAGGGCAGCAGTGAGTAGAATCTACAGCAGTGCTGAGTAGTCCTGTTCCACAATGGAGGAAAAGCAGTTCCAATGCAGATAGCCAGAAAGGCTGAAGGTAAGGTACTGCAAGATGGTGGTAATTACTCACTCTTCTTATAGCTGTGAGGATGGTGTTCCAGCAGATGGTAGAGGAAGCAGATACCAAGATATGCACTCAGGCCCTCAAGGAGAGAGTACCTGGACAGAGAGTAGGTACCTGAAATAGACAAAGTAGGTAAAGAAAGCATTGGGCCCCCGAGGAGCGGGTACCCAAGGAAAAAACCCCGGAGGGTGGAGAGAACCTCCAGAAACAGCAGGAGCAGCAGAGAAGCTAAGACCAAGCGAGTCCTTGCTAACTCAATTCAGTCAGCAGTGAAGCAAACTAATATACTCCCAGGAAGGGGCGGAGTCACTGGAAAGGGCCGCCCTTCCTGAGTAGTTCCTCTTTAAAACCAGGGCTGGCTTTGCTGCATGATTCTAGAGGACATTGAGGGCAGAGCCTTTGTTTCCGCCGCGTCTCAAACGTGGTCGCAAGCCCCTTGACCTTGCGGCAGCCCCTGTGAATCGGCAACGCGTCAGATCGTGGGCGGAGAGGGTAAATTGAGTCAGCCTCCTCGGCTGACAGGCGTAACACGTGCCTAGGGAGGGGCACGGCGCCGGTAATGGCTACGCAGAGAGGCCTGACGAGCAATGGCATCTTGACCTGAGACGCTGTTGGTGTTTGAGGTAGTAGTGGGTGGATCCTTGGGCCGGTGGGCAGATGACCACACCCCCGGGGGATGATCCCGAGAGGGACCACCGGTCAGGCTCAGAGTATGGAGACACACACACTAGTTTATATTAGACAGTATATGGAACTACCAGAGGTGGCAGTAGTGAGCTGGAACGCCCGGCTGGGCTGTAGTCCCTCAGATACTGGAACAGCAATCCTGGATAACTGAGCTGTAGAGAAACTGAATATAGTGAGTAGGCAGGGTATGCAGAGTTCAGGAACAGAACCTTGAAGGTAACTCTCACTTAATAGTCTCTCAAAAGCAGCCCAGGAGCTGGAAAGAAGGAGGCCCTTGAGCAAGTACCTGGTTCCAGGGAACGCTCTGAGAGAGAGATGGTAACTCACTGGTGTTGTAGGCAGCGATGACTTCATGGCAGAAGTGGTATTCAGTATTAAGTCTGGGTACGTGGGCCCTCGAGGAGCGAGTACAGGTTCCAGACTGCGACCTGAAAGGCAAAGAGAAATGAGGCCCCCGAGGAGCGGGTACCCCTAGTAAGTCCAAGGAGGCAGAGTAGCTAGGAGCGTAAGGAAACCTTTCCCTTGTAAGCCAACTCCTTGCTAACTCGATTGGTTAGCAATTTCAGAGACCTTAAATATCCGGTGGAGATGACTTCACCTCAGGGGGACGCCCCTGAGGTTCACATCACTGCTGGTACTTGAATCGGGGCCGCACCGCGCGTGCGCCCTTAGGCTGCTGGGAAACATGGCGGAGTGCGGCGTCTAGCTGGACGCTGGAGGAAAATGGTATGATGACGCTGCGGCAGCCAAACTTCCAACAGGCAAAGAGGGAGTCGCCAAAGAGGTAAGGTGGGCATAGTGGAGACATCGGGCAGCGACGGTCACAACAGACGCAGGGGACTATGGCAAAGCCGGAGGTACCAGGAGTGGCTGGAGGTCGGAGCTGGCGGCCTAGCACCGCTAGCGAGGAGGAACCAGAAGCTGGAGTCTGTATAGGAAGGTGAGAGGGTCGTGACGTGGGTCTGCCGCAGATGGCACATGTAACAGTATCCCCACCTTTACGCCCCCCTCTTGGAGGTCGGGGTTTGCCAGGATGGGCATGATAGAAATTCAGGAGGAGAGTTTTGTCCAGGATGTTCTGCGCTGGTTCCCACAAATTCTCTTCGGGGCCGAAACCCTCCCAGAAAAGGAGATATTCCCACCGGCGGCCCCTACGGCGGACGTCTAGGACTTCGTGTATCTTGTACATCATATCAGTTTCTGCCACCAATGGAGGTGGCTCAGGAGCCTTCCAGGCAGGCCAGGATAGAATCACAGGTTTTAAGAGCGATACATGGAATGTATTATGTATTCCCACCGTAGGAAGCAGCCGAAGCTGGTATGTGATGGGTCCAATGCGTCGGGTAACTGAGAAAGGACCAATATATCTAGGAGAAAATCTTTGGGATGGTATTCGAAGTTGGATATACTGAGTACTTAATCAGACTTTCTGGCCAGGGAAGAATTCAGGAGCCGAGCAACGTCGACTGCCAGCAGTTCTCTTGGCCCAGGAAGCGGCCTGACTCAAGCGGAGATTTGTCTGCTCCCATGACGTCTTAAGAGCATCCGCAGTAGCATGTGCTGCAGGTGACGGCAGGTGCATCCGCAGTAGCATGTGCTGCAGGTGACGGCAGGTGATGTGGTTGTTTCCCCATAGACAACAGAGAATGATGATGTTCCAGTAGGAGTGGCAATATGAGACTTGTGAGAAAACTCTGTTCAGGATAGAAGTTCAGACCAATTGTCTTGGCAGTCATTGATGTACACGCGCAGGAAGGCCTTCAGGGAGCGATTCATTTGCTCAGCTTGCCCGTTAGCTTGGGGATGATAGGCGGTTGTTAAGCTGATGTTAATACCGAATTTTCAGCAGAGGGCGCGCCAATACCTGGCAATGAACTGAGGGCCTCTATCTGAAACAATGTCATTGGGTAGGCCATGCAGTCTAAAAATATGGTGGAAGAATAAACGTGCTAACTGGAGCAGATGGTAGGCCTGGTAGAGGGACGAAATGGGCCATTTTTGAAAATCGGTCTATCGTTACCCTTATTACAGTGTGACCCTTTGAAGGTGGCAAATCTACAATGAAATCCATAGACAGGTGAGTCCATGGTTCCTCGGGTGCTGGAAGTGGTTGTAAAAGACCCCAAGGTCGACTGACCGGGGGTTTTTGCTGTGCACAGATGTTACAGGATTCGACATATGCTTTAGCGTTGGAGACCATGGTGGGCCACCAGAAGAACCGCTGGAGCAGTGCCAAGATCCGTGCTCATCCTGGGTGACCAGCGAATTTAGAATCATGTGCCCAGTGGAGAACTCTTTCTCGGAGTCGTTGGGGCACGACGGTTTTTCCAGCGGGAACTGAATGAGTGGCATATAGACAAATACAGGCCAGGTCTATGATATGTGTAGGTTCTTCCAGAGTTTCTTCAGGCTCAAAGAATCATGATAGAGCATCTGCCCAGAGATTCTTGTCAGCTGGGTGATAGCGAAGTTCAAAATCGAACCTGGAGAAGAACAAAGCCCATCAAGCTTGTTGGGCGTTGAGATGTTGGGCTTGACTCAAATGTTCCAGATTCTTATGATCAGTGAACACAGTAAATTTGTGTTGTGTGCCCTCTAGCCATGGGCGCCATTCTTCGAGAGCCAATTTATGGTGAGCAGCTCACAATCCCCTATGCTGTAATTTTGCTCTGCAGATGAAAACTTCCGGGAGTAAAAAGAGCAAGGAACTATAGTACCAGAGGCAGTGCATTGACTTAGGACAGCCCCTGCCCCAATGGCGGAGGCATCAACTTCCACAAGGAAAGGATGATTTGGGTCGGGATGATGCAGACAGGACCCTTTCTGGAAGACTTCTTTCAGGCGATGGAAGGCTGCGACGGCCTCCGGAGTCCAATTTCACATGTCTTGACCTTTACGAGTCAAGGCCGTCAACGGAGCAGCCAGGGTAGAATAATGTGGGATGAAGTGACAATAGTAGTTGAGGAATCCCAGGAAGCACTGGAGCGCCTTAAGACCCACAGGCTGTGGCCAATCCCAGATCCCTTTTAATTTGGCTGGGTCTATGGAGAACCCTTGTCGGGAGAGGATATAACTGAGGAAAGGTAGGCTGGATTTCTTGAACAAGCATTTGTCCAATTTCGCAATCAGATGATTATCACGGAGGCATTGAAGAACAGTTCATACATCAGTGCGATGGGTATCGAGGTCTTTGGAAAAGACAAGGATATCATCCAGATAAGCCCAGACTTTGGTGTACAGTAGATTTCTAAAACTTTTGTTCATCATTCGTTGGAATACTGCGGTTGCATTACAGAGGTCAAAGGGCATCACCAAGTATTTGTAGTGCCCAACCCGGGTGTTAAAGGTAGTTTTCCAAATGTCATCGGGATGGATTCTTACCAGGTTATATGCTCCGCGAAGGTCCAGCTTTGTAAATATGGATGCACCCTGGAGGCGATCAAATAATTCGGAAATTAATGGCAAGGGATATTTTTCCTTATGGGTGATGGCATTTAGGCTGTGGTAGTCAATACACGGCCTAACTGACCCATCTTTCATGGTCACAAAAAAGAATCCCGCCCAAGCAGGCGAAGTAGAGGGGCGGATAAATCCCTTTACAAGATTTTCTTGGATATATTCCATCATAGCCCTCATCTCAGGGGTAGGTGCATCCTCGAGGAGGCATGGTTCCTGGAAGGAGATCGATTGGACAATCAAACCTTCAAAGAGGTGGACGAAGGCGTAGGGTGCAGGAATGCCAGAGGTCATGGTAGCCAGAGGAACCATGGATGGAGGTATCATTTTCTGGAGACAGGACTTGTGGCAAGCAGGACCCCACTCCACCAGTTGCAACGAAGCCCAGTTGAATTGGGGAGAATGCTTCTGTAGCCAAGGGAGCCCAAGAACTATTGGATGAATGGATTTCTCCAACACTAACAATTCGAGTTCCTTAGTATGTAAGGCACCAGTGCATAGCTGGACAGGTTCAGTAGTCAAGGAAATTCGGACGGGTAACGGCTTTCCATAGATAGAAGCAATACATAGGGAGCTTCCAAGCAAGCGGATTTTAATACCCTAAAGCTGAACAAGGTCCTTGAGAATGAAATTACCTCCTGCTCCGGAATCCACCAGAGCAAGAACTGGAAAGGACCGGGAATCCCAGATCAGAGTGATTGGTACAGACAACTGAGGGGCCAGAGAGATTGCGCCCAAGTTCAGGACCCCTACTGAACTCAGGCCGGGAAGTTTCCCAGACGGATAGGGCAAGTCTGTAGATGGTAGCCAGGTGCTCCGTAATACAGACACAGACCAGTTTGTCTCTGCTGGAGGCACTCTTCTGGTGTCAGCCGCCCATGACCCAACTGCATAAGCTCTTCCGTCTTAACTACCATAGTATCTCTGCTGGAAGCAGGGTTGGTAATAGGTGGTGAACAGGAGCGAACCCGCAAAGGCTTCTTGGGCATCCGACTCTCCCGGTGATGCTCTTGGAGATGGTGGTCGATTCAACCTGCCAGGTCTATAAGGTCCTCAAGAGAGGAAAGGAGCTCCCATGCAGCCAACTCATCCTTCAGCTGCGGGGAGAGTCCATCCAGGTAGATAGCTCAGAGGCAGTCTTCCTACTAGGCGAGCTCAGTAACGAAAGTACGAAACTCGATGGTATAGTCAAAGAGACTTCTTTGACCTTGACAGAAGTGTAGTAAAGTAGTTCTTGCCACGGCATGTCACCCAGGATCATCGAAAGTCCGTCGAAACATCCACAAACTGAGTCAGTTCTTTTAATAAGGAATCCGAGCATTCCCACAGAGGGGAATCCCAAGCCAGCACCTTACCCTCAAGGTGGGATAAGATGAAGATTACTTTAGTCAATTTGTCCTGGAAGATGGAAGGCTGCAGAGCAAATTGTATATAACATTAGTTAATAAACCCTCTGCAGAGCCTGGAGTCAACATTGAAGTGCGGGGGCGCTGAGAGGACCAACAAGGCTCAAGGCATCGATGTAGATGGCTGTGGATGAGGAGGAGCCGGTATCGAAACTGGATTATTAGTGAGGGCATCAAGCTGGACGTGAAGATGATCCATGGAGGAGGCCAATGCCTCGAAACTGCTGCTGTTCTTGCACCTTGGATGCCAGGCCTGGGATGGCCTGGAGGGCACATGGCCTTTGCAACCTGTTGCGTCAGAGGTGGACCCTTGGGCCGAAGTGGGGTTGATGCAACCCATAGGTGAGGACCTATGGGTCTCCACCGTCGGCAGGTGGAGTGGGCTGAGAGGCAGAGGCCGCTGGCGCTTCACCTATACCAGCCCTCGTTCCCCGTAGGTTGAGCCTTTGGGTGCCGGGGCCGGCAGGACTTAGGTGGGCCTCGAGGTTGTTTATCAAGAAGAGTTGGTTCAGCCCAGAGACAGCAGACAATAGGTGGCATAGTCCTACTCTGGACCGGGTAAGGTGCTGGAACTCAGGCACCAATGGAACAGAGATTGGCTGAGGGCGCTCGAGCAAAGGTAGGCTGAAGCCTAATAAGTCCACGTCCAGGGAGTAGGCTAGGAGAGGCATCAATGACAGGCTTGGGTCAGGGCCGGCAGCAAAACAGAGGTCGTGGCAAGTAATGCTGAGATCTGATCAAGAAGAAGTCAATAGTGTTGGTCAATCAAGCAATGGTCTGATCACGGAGAAGTCAGAGGCGTTAGTCAATCAAAGCAATGGTCAAGGTCTGGAGATAGGCTGTAGCATAGTCAGGCATAGCTAAAGTCTGGGTCTGGAGATAGGCTGTAGCATAGTCAGGCGAAGCAAAGTTGATATCCTTGCAGTCAATCCAAAACATAGACAGGGCAGGAATGAAGAGAACAGGAACCGGGAACAACGAGGGTCAGAAACGAAGAGTAGAGACGATTATCTAGCAGCGAGTACTCGAGTAGTGAGGAGACCTGTTGCAAAGGCAATGCTATGAAGCGAGGCCTGAGCTTAAATACACTGTCTGAAGTTATCCGGGGCCGCAGCCAGGTTCCTGTCATGGGCCCTTCATGAGGATCAGTGATGCGCACGTGCCTAGGGAGGGGTGAGGTGCCGGTAGTGGTGTCTCTCCATGGGCCATGCAGAGAGCCCAACGAGCAATGGAATCTTGACCTGAGATACTGGGGACTATGGTGGAGCCGGAGGTACCAAGGGCGGCCCGAGGTCGAAGCTGGCGGCCTACTGCCACTAGCGAGGAGGAACCAGAAGCTGGAGTCTGTATAGGAAGATGATAGAGCCGTGCCACGGGTCTGCCCCGTAACACATATGATCTCTAATAGACCTATTTCTTTCAATTTTGATCAAGGTTAATGTTGCACTTATCTGTTTATGGTCACTAATAGATACTATTATATACAATTATCCCAATCAGCCTTTTAGTTTATAAAATGAATTTTTATATGTATCTGGTGTGTACTCTAGAAAGAATTATGTTGCCTTGGCTACTAAAGATGAGGCCAACTACAAAGTAATTATCTGAAGGATTTACTTTGATGTTACTAGTTAAGTGCCCCCTGAACTTTACTTAAATTTAGTCATTTATGAAAACAGAACACTTATCTAAATTAGTTCCTTAGGTTCTTCTGCCAACAAACATCAAGTTAAATTTGTGTAGTCTAACCTCCTAATTAGTGGACTAGACTATATAATTAGATGGAAGGTAAAATTCTCCTAATAAACCTAAGCAATCATAATACCTAGCAAACAGAAAAGCAATGTAAACAATTTTCTTTTTTCAAAAGTAAGCAAAACAAAAGCATTGAAGAAATATATCCCTCCTTCAAAATAAGGTCATAGCAGTTGAATCAAGCCAGAAAAATGACTTCTGTTTGTAAATGAACTCCTCTAAGAATGAGAAGACTGCTACCCTTGTAAAGGATTGTACTGAAGCAGGAGGTCTGAAAGATATATTTGGAACTATCCCTCTGCAAATGCTTAGGGGTGAATTTTCAAAATGTTACATGCGTAAAAAATAGCACATATGCGCGAAAATAGCCTCTACTCGTGTAGTCCGTATTTTATAAAAGTAAAAAATATGCACATATTTTCACTCTCCTGGATACATATGTGCACATAAAAAGAGGCAGTCTAGGGACCAATATTTATGCACATATATGGTAATTTTAAAATGAGCATGTGTGCGCACATACATGCCTGTATTGGCGCTCGAGTGAAGATTTACTAGAATTTTTAATCATGCATGTATGTTTTAAAATACACCAACCATGTGTAACTATGCTTCTAATTTTAAGAGGGTGCTCAAGCACAGCTAGCGCACGAGTGTCTTCTATAGGACTAGGGTGGCTTTTACGCGCATGTTAGCACATTTTATGACATGCTCACGCGAGGCTCATTCCACGTTTTACAATTAGTCCATCAGTTTGTTCATGTAATAGCAAGGTCTTTCAGACCCCTTTGGTTCTTCATCCTGGACTCCTCATCCTATCCTCTAAGCCGTACAACTTGTGATCTAGAGATGTGTTCCTCATCAGGAGCAGCAGTAAGGTTACACGGATATCTTGCTTATGTGCGCTGGGGTTTTCAGTTTTAAAATTCGGAGTTATGTGCATGAGAGTTGGCCCCACCCAAGAACACACACCTCCCTCCCCCTTTCCACCCCCTTATTCCTCATGCACACATGGATATATACACATGTATTTTATGGGGTTTTTAAAATCTGTGTTGCTTGCGCATGACTCAAATACACATATATGTAGGCATTTTTGTGTGAGCAATGCTTTTAAAATAATTTGTTAAGCTGCTGTTTTAAAACACACACATAGATTTGACAATTTACTCCTGCAATTTTACACCTGCTAATTATCTGGTATAAGTAATATTAAATGTGTTATGTTCAATTGTCCAGGAGGGAGGTCTGGGTGAACTGGAAGGAGTTCAGGCTTAAGAACCAGGAGGGTCTGGATGATCTGGTGAAGGACTAAGTGAACTAATTGGTAAAATTGGTAATTTCCTTGACACACATTTTAAAATATACCAACTTAAGCGTGTAAATCCATATATACATGAGTACGTCCTACTTTATTTTTGCATGTAAAATATACGCACATATATTTTTAAAATAGGTAGGAAAAGTAAGCACATTCAATGCATTCATACAAATTTTTTCAGTGCATTGTATGTATTCATGTAATACATATGCGCATATGTTGTGGGGTAGCGATATGCGTATTTTATAATATGCATATATATCATTTACGAGGGTTATAAAATATTAGCTTGCAGCCACATGTGTGCGTCTACGCCGCCACATGCATTTGTTCGAAAGTTATCCTCCCTAAGAGCATAATCAGAATTTTAAACTGCCAGTGCAGTTGAATGAATAAAGAATTCACATAATCCCATTTCTTTGCTCTGAAGATATTTAGTCTTTGTATTGTGAAGAAACTGAATATGTTTAAGTGATGTAACTGGCAAACCTTAACAAAAGAAGGGGCATTCTCCACTGCTGGCCCCATCATCTGGAACAACCTGCCGACTGATCTAAGACTGGAACCCTGCCTGATTACCTTCCGAAAAAAACTCAAGACTTGGCTTTTCATCCAAGCCTTCCCTTAAGCCTAACATTGCAACAGTGCTTTCATTTAGCCCAATCGACTAAATGACTGACCCAGCCACTGTACATTCATATGTTCGCATTCTCCAGTTTTCTCTGTCCTTTATTTCCTGGTTACTCTAGCCCCCAAGTTCATTCTCCCTGTTGTTTGTACCTGCGCTTCGGCCTTCCTGTTATATGGTTATGTTCAGTTAATCCCTATGTTTGATGTAAACCGGCCTGATATGAAGCTTGTCATGAAGTTCGGTATAGAAAAATGTTAAATAAATAAATAAAATATAAGGGGCTAATTGGATATTGTGTGTAAAAAAAGATAGTGGCTAAATCCATAACTTTGGATCAGTCTTGCCAAAGGTGCTAAATAAGCATTGGGACCTATGCTGATCCTTAGGGAACGCCATAAAGTAACTTTCTTGCTCCTGAAAGATTAGAGTCCCAACTAATTTGATAGGTTCACTTGAGTAAGAATGATCCAGTCCATAGCTATGCAATCAATCCCTAACTCCTATAGACCTTGAATTAACATTTGATAGTCAATAGAGTCAAAAGCCATATTCATGTCAAAAAAAATAGGGGAAAGGAAACCCTCATTATCAGCTTTAATTCAAACTTCAGTAGTTAGAGTAAATAATGCAGACTCTGTATCATGGCCAAGGCAAAAGGATGGCCATAGCAAATCAATGATAGTGAGAAATTCCAAACCACAATATTAGTGGAAATAAGTCGGTAAGGAAAAATAGTTCACTGTACACTAGTTTATGTTATGTGTAAATAATATTTATTCAGTAAACTTTATATAGATAAGTTTGTTGCAAAGGGATAAAAGGGCCATAAACATTAAGAAAAATCAAGCAGCATATTTATAACAGGGAATACATTTAAAGCTAGCTGGACATTTACTCCCAATCTTAAAGTACCTTTAGTTTTCAAAATCTTAAATCTCTTTAGTTTGCAAATCACTGGCCTTCAAAAAAAAAATCCCAATATACAATTTTGACCAATTCAGTTGGAGAAAACAATTGGGAGCCCAACTGTTACGTTTCATGGCTCGTGGGTAGGCCGTATGAACTGCAGCACTCACCCAACGTCGTCAAGCTCTCAGCCCCTCTCTCGCAATGGGACGTTACCAACTTGCGCTCTGTGGCTCAGAACGTCACCTCCATTTTACCCTCCCAGCGCTCCTCTAGGCATGGTCCAGGCGCATGCACGCTGGACCATGGAGGCCTTAAAGGGTCTGAGGCAGGAAAATGCTTGCAGCACCCCTTGATGACGTCACCGGCTCAGCACTATAAAGGGCCTTCCAGGACCTTCTCCCTTTGCCTCAGCAATGGGTCGCCTGTATGTAGTGGGAGTTGCTGCTCTTCCTGTGTTCCTGATCCTGTGCCTGCCTCATCTTTCCAGCCCAGCCTGCCTCATCTCTCCGCCTTGTCTTTTTCAGCCCTTGCCTTCCTTCCTGTCCATCCATGTCAGTCCTTTTTCCTGCCTCTTACACTTGCCTCTGGCTTTCTACTGGATTTGATCTTAGCCTGGACATTGACCTCTCTCATTTGCTGCCTGCTTTGGACCCTAGCCTGATACTAGATCTACGCTCTCATCTCTTTCCTAGAGACCATTGCCTATGATCTGCCAGCCCCTGGAACCCACGGGCTCAATCTAAGGGGAAAGAGGTTGGTATAGGTGTAGCTCCAGACTTGTCTCTTCTTAGCCTACGTCCACCAGCTGTCAGTGGGACCTAAGGGGCCTTCCCTGTAGGTTGAGCCAACCTTAGCACAGCAATAAGGGTCCACAAATCTTACCACAACATACCCCACCCCATGAAAATTGAATAATGGGTTTTCAGATTTTTTTCCTGTTAGTTTCAATACTTGGACTATTAGTATGCAAAGTTCTTATCTTCCTGGTATACAAGTAGGTTAGTATAGATAGATGTATGGCCTGGGTCAATAAGAATTTTTCCCCATAGACACAGAATGGGAAAAAGGCCTAAATGAATCAGGCTCATAGAGATATATACATACATGCCTGCATCTGTGTGTATGTATAAATATCCATTTCTCATCATCTATCTATCTAACTTTCTAGAGAGAAATGGATATTATGTTAGTTGAAGGAACTAGGTGTAGTTTGCTTAAATGTGGGTCAAGGATTAAGGAGGTCAGATTGTTGGGGTGTGTCAACTCTTTCTTCACTCCTGTCCCTCCCTCCATTCAGATTGTTATGTATTTGCAGGAACGGGAAGAGAGGGTGCAAGTATCTCTCCTCCTTCCCCCAACTCTTACGCTCTCTCACACACATGCACACACATTCACATTCTCCTTCCTCCTTGTCTCCAGGCCCAACCCCACTAACTTCAAGTCTTCCATTTGTCTAGCTTCAGCAGGGCAGTTCAGTTACAGCTGCCTCTTTGTCTTCTGGCCCATGCGGATTAATGCTACTCTTGTGGGCCTGCATGGGCCAGCATGATGCTGCTTCCTCCTTTGGGCCAATGTGATTCGATTCAGTACCAGCTCCCAAAGCGTTAGGAGGGACCCCCAAACTTAGCCAATAATGAAGGAACTAGAATCGTACTGCAGGGGCATTTGTTTAAAGTTTGAGTTATTGGAACTTGGCACAATATTGCTTCAATTTGCACGTCTTTACTGTCTCACCAGGCTTATTGACATAGGCAAGCTATTCTCTATTATATCAAGCATGACCGAATCCTTCTGAACAAAGTACTTTGTAAAAGCTGAACACCTTTGTAGTTGGAGATGGAGCATTTTTCATACCAAGTTATGTCACATATTAGGTTGCCCGAGGCACCTAGAACTTGAATATCACAAAATTGCTTTATTTTTTGCCTAGTTGGCTTTTAAAAACTGCCAACATGAAATCACAACAGGATTCCAGAGTTTGTCATTTCTGCTTAAAGGGATTTAGCTATTTATGTTTTTCATTTTTCTTAATATGTAAACTTTAGTGTGTGAGATATGGAAGTGTGAGTGTATGTATGTATGTATATATAAAACTCATAGTAAGATTTAATTTTTAATAAATACATAGCATGGAGGTATGTGAATGTATGGGTAGCCTTACTTCATGCCGGACCTTAACATATCTGCTTCTGATTTATTTTATTTAAATCATTTATAGACTGCACTTTCCAAAGAGATTGAAGCAGTTTACAATATTAAACATACATAAATATCTATACTAACAAAATCACAATATATTTATACATTTCCAAAAGCCCCTCAGTAATAGAGATTCTACCAATATTGAAACTTTCTTACATAGTCTTGTTGCTGTTGTATCAAAACTAAGCCCGATCCAACTGAATATCGCATTTATTTGGTTACATCAAAAGCCTGATTTGGTTACATCAAAAGCCTTTAGTGCTTTTTAAACATGCCCCAATTTGGCATGGTCCTTAACTGTTTAAACATTAAATTGCAGAGGATAAGTCCAGCCACAGGGAATTCACAATCTCTAATTCTCACAGGTGTTTGATGAATAGTTGAAATTTCAAGAAGTCCTTTAAAAAGTGTACATGTTGGGGTATAGATTCATAACTTTGATCCCAACCAAGGTGTGTTTATGGTATTCATGAGTTTATGTATTAATAATAGCACTTTAAATCTGATTCTCCATTGAATGGATAACCAGTGAAGAGATGATGACACCCGAGTAATTTGTTCATAACACTTCAACCAGTCAAGACATGGGCAGCAGTGTTCTGAAGGATTTATAAAGATCTCAGTGTGCTGTCCAGGAGATCTAGCATCAGGGAATTGCAATAATCAATCCCTGAAAATAACAGCATTTGAAGTACCATTTGAAAATCACCAAACTCAAGTAGGGGCTACAAACGCAACATATGCAACTTGAAATAACCAACTTTAATTAATTTTTACATGTCTTCATTGAAAGAATTGGATCCAGAAATACTCCATGATCACATACATATGCATATGTGGCGAGATTAATTTTGTGCCCTCCACAATCGACAATATGATTTCAGTTTTCGCAATGTTTAATGATATTTTGTTATGATATAACCATTTTTGAATTACAGTTAGATACATTTCCAGTTGTTTGAAGGTATTAGCCAAAGAATAACTAATTGGAACCAAAAATTGTATATCATCTGCATAAATGCAAAACTTCACTCCTAAGCTCTGCCAGCAACTTGCACAAAGGAGCCAATTAAATTTTAAAAAGTGTTGCTCACAGAGCTGAACCCTGAGGACTGATGTTTTTTATAGGATACCAGCTAGAAGTTGTCCCCTATATGGATCTGCTGTGTACTGCCAGTCAAAAATGAATTAAACCTCTGTAAAACAGCTTCAGTTATTCCAATCACTTCTAATCATTTTATCAGTATCCTGTGGTCTAGGTTATCATTAAGCAGTGGATATGTCTAATAATACAAGAATATATTTCTGGATGCTATTGAAACCATGCAGGGTGGCATCAATTATAGATAGCAACAATGCCTTGGTGCCTGCCTTCCTGGCCCTTTGGATGCCTTCCTCCCACTACTCCCCCAGCAGAAATATGAAGCTGAGCTCCAGTTTGGTGGGGCATTTCACACAATAATGAAGAACCTTTTTCTCATCAGGGAAAAAGCACTCAAAAGACAACCTTCTGTTGGACAAAAGGGCTTTCCTAGTGACCAGAGAGATAACTTTCTGTCTGGGTACTAATTTTATAATGAGGCTTATGGGTGAACCGCCTTCAAAATTGTAGCTCTGTACTGCTGGAGGCATCCTTTTTGTGCCCTGGTGTGTGAGTGGCTCTTGATGTAAGCTCATCCTCCATTCTGCAGAAAGGGATGGACAAGCTGACCTCACTGCTGCCACTACCAGGCAAGGTGAACACACTCAGAAGCTAATGGGTGTCACTTAAAGCTAGTTTATTCAAATGATGCATAAGTAGATGTTAAATCAGCATCTGGCTATGAGGGTTAGAAGAAGCATAACAAGAGCACAATTATTCAGAAAGTTTACCATAGGAGGATAATTGAGGGCAGCTAGGAATAGTGATTTGTTGGAGGGAGCTCCCAGGAACATCTTGTAAAATTAGTTAATAAAAACATAGAGCATTACCTAAAGTGGAGCAGAGCTGGGGGCAATCCCCAAATTGATATGAAATTTGTGTCACATCTTTGGCTAGGAATGTTTGTCTTGGGGAGGAGAAAGTTAAAGAAATGAAATAACTCATCCCTATAATATTTTCAAGTATAGCACCCATAAAGAATAGAGAGAGTATGTATGTTTACACTGGGTATGTAGTTTGAAACTGCAATGTAAAAATGGGAAAGTGATATGATTTGACTTTCCTGCACCCAAGAGCAAATGCTCCTCTTCATGCTGTTAGTAGTCTTTCCTCTGCTTTTATGTTGTCTATCTTGAGCCTCCTTTCTCTTTTAGCCTTCCTTCCCTATGGGGCCTATGCAATAAAGTTAGCATGCACACTAAAATAGGATGCTATACACAAATCAATTTTCAAGGGTTTAGGAGCCTAATGTGGGGAGTTAGGAACTTAGATTAAGCCCTTTTGATAAGTGACTTGGCTGAACACCTAAATTTAGGAGACCAAAAAGCGAGTGGATTTATGACAGGAAAGTAATTTAGCTAGGTTGTGGCAATTTTCAGCACTAACTGGCCAAGTTTAGGGTCCTAATTATGAATGCACAAATACCTGGCCAAATCTTGGCTGGCAATCATCTAATCATCCCCTCTCCACTCCAGCAGCCAAGCAGTAAAGAATCCCAGACTCCTCCATCTCCATCTCTCCCTTTCTTAAAGCTTTGAGCTTTAAAACTATATCTCATCCCCTAGACCTGGTGCTCACCTCCCCCTGGACTCCTTTGTAGTACTTGCTCATCACCCCCTTCCAGTCTAATACTCTGCTCAAGTTGTATCCCAGATCCCCTAACCCACTTAGAACCTCCTCTCCCGCAATTTAGTTGGCAGGAGAAAGTATGCTTACCTCTTTCCTGCTGCTGCATAGAAATCCCTATGCCACTGGCACTTATTTTCTTAAAGTTCATTTAATAGGGCTTATGGTACAGAGTTTGAACCATTTTGTAACCTATCTGTGGACTATCACTAGCCTTTCTATTCCTTTTAGAAATGGACCCAATACTGCAGATGAGTTCTTGCCAATGATTTGATCAGAATCATTGTTGTCTCCTTAATTTTTCAATGGGCAATAACTTTTTCTTTGCACCTTACCATTCCTTTGGTTCTGGCCACTGCCTGATCACACTTCTGCACCCCAAATGAATGATTCTACAATCAATTTCTCCACTAAATCTTATCTGCTAAGGCCATGACCATGCCACAAGTTTTCTTAGATCACTCCTTGTTGTGCCTTCTCCTTGTTGTGCTTACTTCATATGGAAAGTCCACCCTGTTGTAAAGCTCAGTATTATATGCAAAAGATCAAACCTTTCTTACTAATCCTTTATGCAATATCACTTATTAAAATATTTAACAAAACTGGCCCCAGGACTGAACCCTGAGGCACACCACTGATAACCTCTCTTTCCTTGGTGTGAATTCCATTTACTACTAGACTCTATTGTCTGCCACTCAACCGGCATCTAAACCCATCACCCACCTTGGGATCCACCCCTAGGCTACTCCTGTATAGAACAACATTGAAAGCTATGTTAAAATGAAATTGCACTGTGAACCACATCTAATACTCAATCCTAATCTAATTCTTTAATCACCCTATCAAAGAAATTGCTTAGATTTGTTTGACATGATGTTCCCCTGGTAAACCCTTGCTTCTTTTGATTCTGTAGTCTGTTGAATTCCAGATTATTCCACTATTCTTTCTTCTATTAGTGACTCCAGTAATTCATCACCAGTGTGGTCAGAATAACTAGCCTGTTATCAACTTACTCTTTACATCCACTTTTATGAAGAAGAATAATGTCTGTCCATCTTCAGACCTTTGGAATTACTCCAGTCTCCCAAGAGTGACTAAGTGTGCTGTCAGTGGGGCTGCCAGAGCCTCTCAGAGTTCCTTTAATTTCCCAGGATGCATCACATCTGGCCCCACTGCCTTAATCACTTTTAGTTTTGGTAGTTCCATACACAACCCTCTTTTCTGTAATCTACCATATGTAGCCCTATCATCTATGGTCCTTCTCCAGTCCCTTATTCAATGAACATTGAGCAAAAATATGTGTGCGTATTTCTGATTTTTCTTTGTCACCCTCCCACACTTTCCTCTCTCTCACCTCTTGGTCTTGCAATTCCACCTCTGAGCTTCATCCTTTTCTGACATATCTAAGAAAAGTCTTTGTCACAGAGGATAGCTCTGTATCTGCAGACAGCAGGTAGGTGCTGCACTCTTTATCTAACCAACATGTGCAATTCTTCAGCACCACAGTAAGCTCTAGTCTGTACTGAAATTGGATGTGCTTCTACTTCTCCTCGCTTGGGAGTGAATTTTAAAAGCCTGGCGCTCCAAAACCGGGAGATGCGTGAGTATGTCCAGCCAGCGCACACAGAGTGGATTTTAAAAGCTGCCCGTGTATGCGCACATCTTCCAGTATCCGCACGTATAAGAAATAGCAAAAAATGGGGGTGTGGTGTAGGCAGAGTATGGGTGGGACAGGGCAGACTTTAACATGCGTGTGCCATGGTCCCCTGCTGCACAACTTTACTATTACTGCTCTGGATGGCATATCTATATAAATAAAAATGTTAAATAGTTTGTACGTCGTCGCTAACCTCGCCAACCGCTTAACTGAATGTGTTCAAATTTGCACACAACATTCACTTTCCATACGGGAAGGATCTTATATACTTACATTACATATAGGTCACACCTGTGACAGGTAATACAAGTTTAAAAATTGCTTACACAAAACAGCGACATCTGGTGGCCGTTGGTGCAAGCGCAACCTCTTACACCTTTCACACACACTCACGCACCACACCCCACCCCCACACAGGGCTATTGTCTTTCATTCACACTCCCTCATAACACACAGAAATCCACACTCATCACACCACACACCCCCACCCACACGCCTGCCAATGTCACTTACTTCACCCACCCTCCCAAAATACACCAAAACACGAATTCCTGGCTGCTACATTGGGAAGCCACGCATTTCACACACCCTCCGATTTTAAATTAAAGTACCCTCTTCCACCCACCCACGCACTGCACTCCGATCACACACTACACCTGAAACAAGTCCTTGCTTCTCCGCCAGCACCACAGGAACGGTCCAGGACACATCGCATTCAGTAGGGTCTTCGGATGCCAGCAACTAAAATGGCGCCGGCGAACCTTGCCCTTACTATGCTATATGGAGACAACAATGACGTCGGTACACCATGTGACATAGTAAGGGCAAGAGCCCGTCGGCGCCATATCCTCAGCGGACATTTGCCCTTACTAGGTCAGGAATCCTGATGCACCACTTTCACGGGTGAAGTTTTGCAACATGGCAGCCGGTGGAACAAACCCTAGCACACCCTCGCCACCGGCTGGCAGTTTACACAGGTAGCTGGGGAGGAGCACGGTGGGGGACAGTTCTCATTTTCCGCCACGTGTTTTTCACGGGGGGGGGGCACTCATTCTCCACATCTCCCGAGAGGGGGGCTGTAGCGTGGGTTGCTCTATTTCACCGGGTTGGGGGGGGGGGCCAGGAAGGCATGCTTGCATATTTAAACTATTCTTTGCTGGTGCTGTTCATTTGGGGTAAAAAAAAAACAAAACACACAAACTCTGATCTCTGAAAGCTAGCGGATTAGCCCTCCAAAAGAAACTTCTCTACAGACACATTACTAGGAGGATTAGGCACGCCGCTATTTTTATCCCTAAGGATCACAACCTCCCACTGACTGACCACGTTTATACACACCAATTCATTTCTTATCTATCAGCGTCGTAACTGCTTTTTAAGGTCTGGATCCTCTTACCTAAGAAGGCATTAGTTTTTGCCCTGTGCATTTCTCTTGCTTTTTGGACATTACAGTACAATTTCCCTTGATCCTTTTACACACCATTCATATATCTCTTGCAATTCACCAAATTGATGCCTCGCAGAAAATCTAACTTACGTCGGCGTACTCGCGCTGCGCTGGCGGCACAACGCCTTAGAACTAGGTGCACGGAGGAGGAACAGGCAGCAAAAAAACAGCACAACAAGGAAAGAATAGCTGTAGGAAGACAGCAGGAAGCGGCCGAGCAACGTGCATCCAGACTGCTAGAGGCACGCTTGCGATCATGGCAAGCACGTTCCGCTGCTCACAATCTCCTTCGTTCACAACACCATGCCCATGAAACGCTGACAGTGGCTGAAATCCCTCTAACACCAACAGCACCTCAACGTCAGCCATGGATCCCAAATCAACTGGCCAAACATTATAATCGACTTGCTTTCCCACAAGCATTGCAAAATTAAACATATTACAGATATCCCCTGGCTCTGTTCTGTTTTTTCAACTTAACCAGGCTCAGCCACAGCAACGCGTGGCAGGGTACAGCTAGTAAGTAATAAAATATAAAAAATCTAGGCTAGTCAGCAGGGTTTTAAGGGCTAGTGCTAACAAGATAAACTAGGGAGGTTAGGGAATACCATCCCTTACCTGGGCAAACTGAGAATGAACTGGGGAAACTGGTAATTATGTCAGCGGCGTGTCTACTAAAATCCTCCCACATACATGTTAGAGGCGGCATTTGCACACATCCATTTAAACTGTGCACACATGTACACGCATGCAGTCTATTTTATAAGATGCAAGCATATACACATGTATGTTATAAAATGGCCACATTCTTTGGCTCTAGCCGGCATACGTGCCTGTGTGCGCCCACGCACTGGTATCAAAGTTGCCGTCCCTCTCTGGGTGGCAAAACAGCATGCCTAGGAAAAGCAAGGTGGGTTTTTTCAGTCTAAACCCATATTATAAAATTCAACAGAGAAGAAAGTAGCCAAAGGGTGAAACTGAGCAAATATCTCTTCGTACTATACCACAGAAGGTTGGTAGCTGCTTAGATGGCTCTTCTACAAGGTATAACAACTAAGCATAGTCTAAGCCCATTTTCTCTGGCTTTAGATGTTAGGGTAAATGGAGTTTGCATTATGTGCATCTCTTTGAAGATGCTTTGTTCATGCTCCTAATTGTGGGAGAAGCAGCATAACTACCATATATTCTGAAATGATTATATATAGAGCACTTGCAGCCCTACTGTCAGTGCATCCTCCTCCTGAGGGAGATTACGGTAAATCATGCGAAACAGTGCACTAGCAGGTCTAGATAGGGAGTTCAAACAATTGCTGATTTTGCTTCTTTAAGAGGGATGCTTACTCTTGTTTGGTCAGGATAAGAATTATGCAATGATGTTATATGTGAGATTTTAAGACCAAACAGGTCTCATCTTAAGGGTGAAAAGGGCAAAACCCCCAATACCAGCTAATATGACAGCTATTTTGAAGAGGAATTTGAAGGAAGGAGAACCACTATGCATTAGGGATGTGAATCGTTTTCCATATCGTCTTAACGATAGAAATCGTGTGGCAGGGCAAGAAAATCGTCTTAGGCACGATTTTTTAGTTAAAAAATCGTTAAAAATCGTTTTTTCCGATTAGTGCGCACTAACTCGAGTTAGTGCGCACTAACTGGGAGTTAGTGCGCACTAACTGAAAATGATACAATTTGACACTTTTCAGGTCAGTTAAGGTCAGTTTAGGAATGAATATGTATTCCTATTGGCTGCCCTCTTATTTATTCATGTTACCAAGTTTCCTACTGACAGTATATGGGGGATGGGAAATGGAAACAGTTGGTAGCTTGACAAAACAAGTAATGTGATCAGTCAATGTGACTAGAACTTGTGCCCTAACCCTGATACCAGGGGTATTGTGATCTTCCTGCACACAGTGCCCTATCCCTATTAATACCAGGAGTGTTGTGATCTTCCTGCACACAGTGCCCTATCCCTAATACCAGGGGTGTTGTGATCTTCCTGCACACAGTGCCCTATTCCTGATACTGGGGGGTGTTGTGATCTTCCTGCACACAGTGCCCTATTCCTGATACCGGGGGTGTTGTGATCTTCTTGCACACATCCCGGTATCAGGGATAGGGCACTGCATGCAGGAAGATCACAACACTCCTGGTATTAATAGGGATAGGGCACTGCATGCAGGAAGATCACAACACTCCTGGTATTAATAGGGATAGGGCACTGCATGCAGGAAGATCACAACACCCCTGGTATCAGGGATAGGGCACTGTGTGCAGGAAGATCACAATACCCCGGAGGAGTGAGGGTCAGGCAGCTCCCCCCTGTCTGTGAAGCCAGCCTCTCACTAGTAATGCAGGGAGGGAGCTGTCTCAGACTTCACCATCCTCCCCCCCCCCCCCCCCACCCACACACCATTCACTAGCTGGGACATGGGGGAAGTCAGGAGTGAGGGTCAGGCAGCTCCCCCCTGTCTGTGAAGCCAGCCTCTCACTAGTAATGCAGGGAGGGAGCTGTCTCAGACTTCACCATCCCCCCCCCCCCCCTCACCCACACACCATTCACTAGCTGGGACATGGGGGAAGTCAGGAGTGAGGGTCAGGCAGCTCCCCCCTGTCTGTGAAGCCAGCCTCTCACTAGTAATGCAGGGAGGGAGCTGTCTCAGACTTCACCATCCTCCCCCCCCCCCCCCCCTCACCCACACACCATTCACTAGCTGGGACATGGGGGAAGTCAGGAGTGAGGGTCAGGCAGCTCCCCCCTGTCTGTGAAGCCAGCCTCTCACTAGTAATGCAGGGAGGGAGCTGTCTCAGACTTCACCATCCTACCCCCCCCCCCCCCACCCACACACCATTCACTAGCTGGGACATGGGGGAAGTCAGGAGTGAGGGTCAGGCAGCTCCCCCCTGTCTGTGAAGCCAGCCTCTCACTAGTAATGCAGGGAGGGAGCTGTCTCAGACTTCACCATCCTCCCCCCCCCCCCCCACCCACACACCATTCACTAGCTGGGACATGGGGGAAGTCAGGAGTGAGGGTCAGGCAGCTCCCCCCTGTCTGTGAAGCCAGCCTCTCACTAGTAATGCAGGGAGGGAGCTGTCTCAGACTTCACCATCCTCCCCCCCCCCCTCACCCACACACCATTCACTAGCTGGGACATGGGGGAAGTCAGGAGTGAGGTTCAGGCAGCTCCCCCCTGTCTGTGAAGCCAGCCTCTCACTAGTAATGCAGGGAGGGAGCTGTCTCAGACTGGTATCAGGGTTAGGGCACTGTGTGCAGGAAGATCACAACACTCCTGGTATTAATAGGGATAGGGCACTGTAAGAGATGACTGTAGTAGATTGAATAAAGATCTGATGTTTCTGCTCTCCTCACACCAAACAAAAACAACACACAAGCAGAGAAGCCCTTCTTACAAAGCTGAGCTAGTGAGTTAAGTAGGAGGAAAAGTAAACATACTTGTGCCAGTGTGGCTACTTAAAAAATACACTTACCAACAATCAATTACATATATTTGAACTGTGTACAGTTCCAGCCAGGACCACCTTTCTAAAATGCACAGTGATTGGCAAATTCAACATGCACTAGCATTTCAGGTGCCTGCTAACAAAAATAATAAACAAACAAGTTCTAGTCACGTGAGTGCTGATCATTACATTACTTTTTTTGTCAAGCTTCCAACTGTTTCCATTTCACATCCCCCCAACCATTACCTCAGTATTAGCCTTGGTAACATCAATAGATAAGAGCACAGCCAGCCAATAGGAATACATACATACATATTCATTCCTAAGTGACCTTTACTGACCTGGGAAGTGTGAACACTTTGTTTCATTTTCTGTTGGTGTTCGTTAGTTTCCAGTTCCATTTCCCATCCCCCCAACCATCACCTCAGTGGTAACCTTGGTAACATCAATAGATAAGAGGGCAGCCAGCCAATAGGAACACATATTCATTCCTAACTGACCTTCAGTGACCTGGAAAGTGTTTATTTGTATCATTTTCAGTTAGTGCGCACTAAATCGAGTTAGTGCGCACTAACGGGGAGTTAGTGCGCACTAACTCGATTTAGTGCGCACTAACACGATTTAACGATTTTTAACGATAAATCGTTAGAATTTCTATTGTATCGTGTTCTATAACGATTTAAGACGATATAAACATTATCGGACGATAATTTTAATCGTTGAAAAACGATTCACATCCCTACTATGCATGATTCATTAATGTATGCTACTCTGCTTGCTAAACATATTCACCTAAATACATATGTACATGTCTTTTATTTACCTCCAGCAGCCCTCAAATCTGAATATATTTATTTTTGCTTGAGGATGGCATAATTCCATGCCAGAACACTGCTACAACTATGCAGCTTCCATTCCTTGCTAAGGAAATGATTTTGACTAAAATGTTTGTCTGCTTAGGGAAAATAGGAGAGCTAGTTGGAATCAACTTACTACTTTAACTCTTATCACAAAATGCCCTTGCAACAATTTTAACTGCCTTCCATATTTGTAAACATTTGCTAAAGTTTCTTATGCAAAGCATTTTTTATAGGGCTAGGGCAATTTTTCCTGTTGGGGAATCCTGTTGTAGCCTTTTAAAATAATTTGGCCTGCCACACACCGTCATTGTATCCTAGGATGGTGACCTGGAAATTGAAGCTTTAGAACAGAATAAAGCAGCCACGTATTCTTTTTGAAGGAATTGTTCCTCCTTGGTGTACAGTGCTTACAGTAAAGCAGGAAAGCAAGATAAAGGGGATGAGACATTGAATTTTTTTTCTTTTTCTTTTTTTAATTTCTGCATACTTGCAATCTTTCTTTGACTCTCATATATCATTATTTTCAACTTTATTCTAGTTATGACTTTTTTTTCCCCCCAAAAGGAGTGATAGATTTGTATTTTTTTTCCCCACTGATTCTTTTCAAGTTGGATAACCAAAGTGGTTTGGAGCATATTTCAACAAGGTAGTGTGAAAACTGAAGTGTAGACAAGCATTTTTTTTTTTAGCTTCTCTCCCTTCGTTCAAACTGATATCACAATTGGAGCATGCTCGGTGTATTTTCAATGCCCAAATTCAGATATTAGTTTTTGTCAGGAGAGAAATTCTGCAGGTCAGGAAAGAGGTAGAGAGATTAATGCATGTTTTATGAGCTTGGTAATGTATTCTGTGATTCTGAATGGGAGCCAGTCTAAAATCCTGCACCAAGAAAGTTTATTTGAGCTTACCAAGATAAGTGAGGTCCCTGAGTCAAGTGTTTTAACATAGATTGTGATTCTTTTTATTTACAAGTCAACAAATAAATTTCTGCTGCAAATTCTTCTAAATCCCAAACTTGGGTGAATCAAGCCCCTTAAGTCAAAAGTCCTTTGTGCCAGACAGAATGTGTACAAATTCAGCTCTTTTTAAAGGGAAATTTTCACAATGTTCACAGTAAAGTACAATTTCAAAGGAAACTATGCACGCAGTTTCCTTTTGAAAATGTGGGTTAGCTAGGGCTTTGCACCTGCTTTTGCAGAAGTGTTAAAGTCCAGACCTTAAACCGCATGTGAGGATTTCAACACAAAATCCCTGCACATTATCAGACAGCTCTGCCATTACACTAAGCCCAGCCCCACCCCCTTTTCAACATGCACAGGTATTTTTACATGTAGTAAGGGAGGGCATTTTTCAGCAAGCAACCCCCCCCCCCCCCCCAAGTTTCCTGGGTAAAATCTTCTGAAAATTGTCCTCCTAATGGGTTGAGCGGGATTTCTTTCTGTTAGTGTGAGAAAAGAAGAGTCAGACACTAGGAGGATGATTCACACAGTTTGGCTAATGTGCTCCTCCTGGGTACCTCAGCGGTATTGCCAGAAATGACTGGCACATTTGTTCTCTTTTTCAATGAATGTCACCAAGATGTACGGACGTATATGGCCTTCTAAGTTTTGTAGCATAAAGTGTTTAAATATTGGTTGGAACAAAGAAGGAAATAAAAACTATATTTAGCATGTTGATTATCAAGTTCCCTGATTAAGACATGTCACACTTTTGAAATTCCCACAAAGGAATAATATCTGTAGAGTTTTCTCTTGCTCATCAAAAGAAAACCATGTGCTGCACAGTAAGTAGTAATGCTTACTTTTTTTTTTTTTTTTTGCAAGTACAGGTTTTACTATTAAGTCACTGTTGCTAAGATTTCTCAGACTGCTACTTTGCAATTCCTCTAAATTCCTTGGAGCAGTTGTACTTGGATTAGTGTCTCATGGCATTGGATATGATCAGTTCTTGTTGCATGTCTATCATAGAATGTCACAGATAATATGGACCAATTCAATCAAGTGAATATGAGTTTGTGTCTTCTGATTATACAGCTGGGTCCCAGAGGATCAAGAGGCAGACTAGATTATTTAATAATTTCAAAGCTGCTTAAATATTTTATAAATATTGTTTTTGTTATTTATGTAGTTGTGAAATATGACACAGCACATAAAGATTGTGGTTTTCTTTTAAAGTCCAGTATACCTAGAACTTTAGATATGTTGCAAGAGTGGGAGATTGATGATCCCTGCAGGTTTCTGGCACTTTCTTCCTTCCGAGCTAGAGCGGTGCCATTCTAGCTCATCAATATTGATGAGATAAAGAGGACCTGAAAATGTTACAGTAATACTGTTCAGTATTTGCCTCTCTGCTTTTGATGCCTATTGACTCATCACTTAAAATACCATGAAAGAACTTTGCTCAGTGCCTTGCTGGAAGAGCAGACATCGTAGAGCCAAGGAGGGCAGCTACTGCACATTCAGACTGTATGCAGCTGAAGATCTGAGGGTATTCCATCTCCTTGGCACGGGGATAGGGGTCTTCATTCTCATCCCTTGGTCAAAAGAAGGGTAAAGCGAGCTCTCACATTCATATTCAAGGGTTTTTATTTTAACTCATTAAATTGTCATCAGTTGCTCACAAACAAAACATTCCTTGAACAGCAACACCAAAATTTAGCTCTGTGGGTTTTGTGAACCTTGCTAAGCCTAACCCCCCCTTTCTTTCTATCACAGTCTTCCACGGTCATAAATAGTGCCAGACAGTCCCCTACTGATTCTGCTCTTTGGGCCTCTTGCTCGGGTACTGTTTTCTTAGCTTTCCTTTCTCAGTTCTTTTATCTCAGGTAGGTTTAGCACAGTTTTGAATACTTCCTGAACTCTCCATCCTTCTATGCTTTCTCATCAAGATTCCTTTCTCTGCTGTCTTTCTATTCTTCTCTTGAGGAGACTTCCACATCCACCTTCCATCAACTTTGGTTTCCCTAGAGCAGAGGTCGGGAACCTTTTTGGCTGAGAGAGCCATGAACACCACATATTTTAAAATGTAATTCCGTGAGAGCCATACTAACTAAAAACCCCCACCCTCCTGCCCCCCCCCAAGACCTACCAATTTAATTTACTACAACCCCCTACTCTCCTGACGCCCCCCAAGACCTGCCAAATTAATTTACTACAACCCCCCACTCTCCTGACACCCCCCCAAGACCTGCCAAACGTCCCTGGTGGTCCAGCAGGGGTCCAGGGCTCACAGACAAATCTTTAATAAAAAAGTAAAAATCTAACAAAACCCCCCACCCTCCTGACGTCCCTCAAGACCTCCAAAATTAATTTACTACAACCCCCTCCCTCCTGACACCCCCCAAGACCTGCCAAATTAATTTACTGCAAACCCCCCCCCCCCCCAAGACCTGCCAAAAGTCCCTGGTGGTCCATCGGGGGGTCCGGGAGCGATCTCCTGGACTTGGGCTGTCGGCTGCCAGTAGTCAAAATGGCGCCGATGGCCCTTTGCCCTCACTATGTCACTGAGGTCGACCAATGGCGGCGGCAGCCCCTGTGACATAGTAAGGGCAAAGGGCCGTCGATGCAATTTTGATTATTGGCAGCCGACGGCCCTTTGCCCTTACTATGTCACAGGGGCTACCGCCGCCATTGGTCGACCCCAGTGACATAGTGAGGGTAAAGGGCTGTCGGCGCCACTTTGACTACTGGCAGCCGACAGCCCAAGTCCAGGAGATCGCTCCCGGACCGCTCCTGGACCCCTGCTGGACCACCAGGGACTTTTGGCAGGTCTTGGGGGGGTCAGGAGGGTGGGGGATTTGTAGTAAATGAATTTTGGAGGTCTTGGGGGCGTCAGGAGGGTGGGGGTTTTTGTTAGATTTTTACTTTTTTATTAAAGATTTGTCTGCGAGCCAGATGCAGCCATCAAAAGAGCCACATCTGGCTCACAAGCCATAGGTTCCCGACCCCTGCCCTAGAGGATAGAAGTCTGATGTGACTTGGAAGGATGGCGTTCTGACGTTCCTGTTCCAGGGTTCTTCTCCAAGGACATCCTTTCTTCCTGTTGCTTAACTTTATTCAAAGGATTCTATCTTCCCTCCCTGAAACTGTTGCAGTTTTTCTAACTGGTTGACTTTGCTCCTCCAGTCACCTTGTCTCCTCCTGTCATGCAAAATATAGACCAGTTTCCTAAATCTGTCCTGATAACCCTTCAGCCAGTCCATTTTTTAGGATATTCACTATGAATATGTATGATAAAATTTGCATACAGTAGAGACATAATATATGCAGATTTCCCTCATGTACATTCATTGTGGATATCCTGAAAACCCAAATGACTATGGAATCATCAGTATAGGTTTGGGAAACCCTGATTGTATTTATTTATTTATTTATTTGCTTTTTTTATTTATTTTGAATTTTTATGTACCATTCACAAAGTACCAGACTGACCAGAATGGTTTTCAACAGACTTAGACCCTATTACAGCAACCAGTTAGATTTATTTTCTAGAGTCTGAGAGAAACACCTGTACCAAACTATGGCTTCTGCATACTGTTACAGAACCTAACTAAAGCTGGCCGAGAAGTGGGAAATCAAATCTATATTTGAACTTTAATAAATAAGCATGGAAAATATCACATAATGCATTTGGGCAACCCTGAAAATCCATCAGGGGTTAATCCATGCACAGGTCTAGCCTGCACCTGTGCACATCCCTCTCTCCTGGCAACCTCCCATCCACCAAATAGGTTTAAGCTTACCTCTGTGAAAGTACTCTTACCAGAAGGTATTTTCTGAAGGTTTCTGGGGATACTGTAATTCCACAAACCTGGGGTTTCATAGTTCCTAGAAAAATACAGATCCCAAATCGAAAAACATTGGGCTCACCCAGTGACTCACTTACCTGGGATCCTAATCAGCCACAAACACACTAATAAACTGAAACGTTTACTAGAAAAAAGTAAGAACAGAGAACACAGATTTTAAATATAATTGCATTACAACAGGCAATGAAAAAAAAAAAAGGAATTTCACAGCAATACTAACTGGTTTAACAAAATCTTTCTGGAGAGATAAAGACTGTACATATCTCGGTCAGCTGTGAGAGAGTTGATATGATCAGCTCAGATGCTCATCGATGACTGGCTTTCTGGATGCAATTTATTAGCAATGATCTAAAGAGTCCAAATTGTCCTTGGAACTATTTTTCTCTCATAGCTGCATGAGCTCTCTTTATCTTTCACCTGGTTCTGTCTCTCTTAATAGCTGAAACAGAAACATTAATGGACTCACAACAGCAGAGTGGTAACAGCAGATCATTCTGACCCTTTGATTCACCTTGACATCTCTAGCTGCTGGTGACTGTGGAACACTGCACTATTATGCTGCCACCTGTTGTCCAGCTCAAAAACATCAGAAACGAAAAGGAGTTTGACATGGAAGACCAATAATATTAACAGTTAAAATTCCTGTTTTGCCACTGGAGCAATTTGTGTAATACAGAAGAAGAGTTAGCAACTACTGCTAATAAATATAACATGGACAATTGGGCTCTTCCTGTCATCTTTTCTCCCTTTATCTCCAATAAAAGCAGGAAACTCAAACACACCTTCATTGGGCTTTAAGGTAACAGCTTTATTAACAGAAAAGTAAACGACAAACTTGCATGCATACCAGCTGCCTATAGATGAACAGGATTGCCTGTTGTGAGGCAAGAGCGGGCAACATTGGATTCACTCCCTGATTGAACCTGCTGTGGTCTGACCTAGGCAAAACTCACTGGATCCTCCTGGTCACTCCATCTTGTTTCTCTGCTAGAGTGTCCTGTAATGTCATGACTCCTAGTCTCACAGCATGACTTGCATGATCCTCCTCATGTGATATAATCAGAGGTGTACTGAGGGTCTCTGGCATTTGTTCTCCTCCACCGTTCCCCGCCCCCCCCCCCCCCCCCCCCAACCTTTTTGTAGTAATGCTTTAGATCAGTGGGGTCTCTAGACAGAAATATTTGGGGATCACTGGTGTCTCTCTATACAGAAGTATTTGGAGGTCAACAGGGAGCAAGCTAAGTATGGAGAGGAGCAAGCTAAAATAACATATCCACACATCATGCTCACCTCCACAGCCTGGTGCCCTGCCTTTAAATTGTCTATAAAAAAAAAAAAAGACACAATAAAAAAAAGTCCCAAAGGCCCTCTGCAATTTTAAAAAAGCTGGCCAATTTCAACCTTTTAGTAAAACTACTATTAAAATTATTTGATAGCCTCATTCAACCAATTCTATATGAATATGAGAGTGAAGTCTAGAATCTATACAGAAGGAACAGAATCTCAATATAAATCCTACACTTCCAGTTCTGCAACACACTGAGCATCCACAGAAATTACTACATCAATAGAGCTGGGATGTATCTCCTTAAATTCACAATACAAAAAGTATATTTTAAAATTCTGGTGTCACTTCAGTTAAGCAGCATAAACACCTTCCACTGCCAGACACACTGGGGCAGATTTTCAAAGGGGCACACGCAAAGATAAGCGCGTAACCCCCGAAAAGCTGCCCCTTCCATCCCCTGCGTGCGCCGAGCCTATGTTGCTTCTACAGAACACAGACAGACCCTCACCAAATACAGAATAAAGGACCACAAACTAGAACATAAGAACATGCCATACTGGATTAGACCAAAGGTCCATCAAGCCCAGCATCCTGTTTCAACAGTGGCCAATCCAGGCATAAGAACTAGGGATGTGAATTGTTTTTTGACTATTTTAAAAAACAATCGTCAGATATATTTTAAATCGTCAAAAATCATTAGAGCCGTGATACAATAACAATTCCCCCGATTTATCGTCAAAAAATCGTAAATCGGGGGAGGGGGAGGGCGGGAAAACCGGCACCCTAAAACCCACCCTGACCCTTTAAAATAAATCCCCCACCCTCCCGAAGCCCCCCAAAATGTTTTAAATTACCTGGGGTCCAGTGGGCGGGGTCCCGGCGCGATCTCCTGCTCTTGGGCCACGGCTGCGTTAAAAGAAATGGCGCCGGTGGCCCTTTGCCCTTACCATATGACAGGGCAAAGGTAGCGCCGGCGCCATTTTGGTTCCTGTCACCCGACGTCACGAGTGCAGGAGATCGCTCCCGGACCCCCGCTGGACCCCCAGGGACTTTTGGCCAGCTGGGGGGGGCCTCCTGACCCCCACAATACTTGCCAAAAGTCCAGCGGGGGTCCGGGAGCGACCTCCTGCACGCGGGCCATATTGCCAATATTCAAAATGGCGCCGGCGCTACTTTTGCCCTCACTATGTCGACATAGTCTTTTCTCACTATGTCAACATAGTCTTTTCTCATAGGGGAGTTGTTTCATCCTCTTTATCATTTTGGTCTCCCTTTTCTGTACCTTCTCCATCACAACTATATCTTTTTTGAGATGTGGCAACCAGAATTGTACACAATATTCAAGGTGCGATCTCACCATGGAGTGATAGAGGCATTATGGCATTTTCCGATTTATTCACTATTCCTTTTCTAATAATTCCCAACATTCTGTTTGCTTTTTTGACTGATGCAGCACACTGCACCGACAATTTCAATGTATTAACTACTATGACGCCTAGATCTCTTTCCTGGGTGGTAGCTCCTAATATGGAACCCAACATTGTGTAACAATAGCATGGGTTATTTTTCCCTATATGCATCACCTTGCACTTATCCACATTAAATTTCATCTGCCATTTAGATGCCCAATTTTCCAGTCTCACAAGGTCTTCCTGCAATATCACACTCCGCTTGTGATTTAACTACTCTGAATGATTTTGTATCATCTGCAAATTTGATTACCTCACTCGTCGTATTCCTTTTCAGATCATTTATAAATATATTGAAAAGCACAGGTCCCAGTACCAGATCCCTGAGGCACTCCACTGCCCACCCCCTCCACTGAGAAAATTGTCCATTTAATCCTGCTCTCTGTTTCCTGTTTTTTAACGAGTTTGTAATCCACAAAAGGACATCACCATCTATCCCATGACTTTTTACTTTTCCTAGATGCCTCTCATGAGGAAATACACTACATCTACTGGTTCACCTTTATCTACCTGTTTATTAACCCTTTCAAAACAGTGAAGCAGATTTGTGAGGCAAGACTTGCCTTGGGTAAAGCCATGCTGACTTTGTTCCATTAAACTATGTCTTTCTTTATGTTCTGTGATTTTGATATTTAGAACACTTTCCACTATTTTTCCTGGCACTGAAGTCAGGCTAACTGGTCTGTAGTTTCCCAGAATGCCCCTGGAGCCCTTTTTAAATATTGGGTTACATTAGCCACCCTCCAGTCTTCAGGTACAATGGATGATTTTAATGATAGGTTACACATTTTTACTAATAGATCTGAAATTTCATTTTTAGTTCCTTCAGAACCCTGGGGTGTATACCATCTGGTCCAGGTGATTTACTACTCTTCAGTTTGTTAATCAGGCCTACCACACCTACCCGGAACGGGTATCTCCCCAACATCCTCTTCAGTAAACACTGAAGCAAAGAAATTGTTTAATCTTTCCATGATGGCCTTATCTTTTCTAAGTTCCCCTTTAACCCTCCATCTATCGGTCCAACTGACTGCCTCATAGGCTTTCTGCTTCAGATATAATATAAAAACATTTTACTGTGAGTTTTTGCCTCTACAGCCAACTTCTTTTCAAATTCTTTCTTACCCTGTCTTATCAATAACTTACATTTAACTTGCCAACACTTATGCTTTATCCTATTTTCTTCTGTTGGATCCTTCTTCCAACTTTTGAATGAAGATCTTTTGGCTAAAATAGCCTCTTTCACCTCACCTTTTAACCATGCTGGTAATCATTTTGCCTTCCTTCCACCTTTCTTAATGTGTGGAATACATATGGACTGTGCTTCTAGGATGGTATTTTTTAACAATGTCCATGCCTCTTGCACACTTTTTACCTTTGTAGCTGCTCCTTTCAGTTTTTTTCTAACTATTTTTCTTATTTTATCAAAGTTTCCCTTTTGAAAGTTTAGCACTAGAGCCGTGGATTTGCTTACTGTCCCCCTTCCAGTCATTAACTCAAATTTGATCATATTATGATCACTATTGCCAAGCGACCCCACCACCATTACCTCTCTCACCAAATCCAGTGCTCCACTGAGAATTAGATCTAAAATTGTTCCCTCTCTTGTCGGTTCCTGAACCAATTGCTCCATAAAACTGCCATTTATTCCATCCAGGAGCTTTATCTCTCTAGCATGTTCTGATGATACATTTACCAGGTCAATATTGGGGTAATTGAAATCTCCCATTATTACTCCACTACCAATTTGGTTAACTTCCATAATTTCTCCTAGCATTTCACTGTCCATCTCACCATCTTGGCCAAGTGGACAGTAGTATACTCCTATCACTATACTGTTCCCCAACACACAAGGGATTTCTACCCATAAAGATTCAATTGTGCATTTAGTCTCATGCAGGATGTTTATCCTGTTGGACTCTATGCCATCCCGGACATAAAGCGCCACACCTCCCCTCGGATGCTCCTCTCTGTCATTGCGATATAATTTGTACCCCGGTATAGCACTGTCCCATTGGTTGTCCTCCTTCCACCATGTCTCTGAGATGCCAATTAAGCTATGTCATCATTCAGTGCTATACATTCTAGTTCTCTCATCTTACTACTTAGACTTCTGGCATTAGCATACAAACATTTCAAAGTGTGTTTTTTGTTTGTATTTTCATTCTGCTTTTTAATTGATAGGGATAAATTGGAATTTTTTAGCTCAGGCAAGTTTTTAGTTACAGGCACTTGGACTACTTTTCTTATTATTGGAATCTCACTGTTGGGATGCCCTAATTCTAATGCATCTTTAGTATCCTTTGAAGATACCTCCCTCCGAACCATGCGCTGCTGAGCGACTGTCTGCTTTCCCCCTTGTTCTAGTTTAAAAGCTGCTCTTTCTCCTTTTTAAAGGTTAGCGCCAGCAGTCTGGTTCCACCTTGGTTAAGGTAGAGCCTATCCCTTCGGAAAAGACTCCCCCCTTCCCCAAAAAACCAGAAACATGCAAACAAAAACTGAAATAGATACCCCAAGAAGCCAGATTCTGTCTGTAGCGTAACAGTGGAAAAGCAGAAACATCCACATTGCACATAAAATATCAAAAATAAAATCATGAAATATAAAGTATTAATTATTATAGTAAAACCATACTAATAAAAAATACATTTTTTTATTTAAACTTTTATTAATTATTATATCATTTACAATGAAACAATAAAGAAATCAAAAAAATAAAATACATCAATATAACAATTAATGGGGGTCATTTTTCAAAATGCGGTAAGGCGTTTTCGCATGCGATTGCACCATATCGTATGGTACGATGCAAATTCCAAAAAGATTTTCAAATGTGTTAGGTGGTGCAATAGTTTATCTCCATTTGTGATGTGTCCTGTAAGGCTTATTTGAGAGAGAGAGAGAGAGACTGGCCATAATAGCATGTCCCATACATAGGTATTTGTATCCCTAGGATAGGCCCACCTAGTAACTCGAGGTGGGGATTAGGTAAGAGTGTAGGGGGTTAGGGGCCGCTTTCACATTGTACATGAGACGTATGAACAGAACAGTGGTCTCTTGTGAAGATTAGCTGGCCTTCGGAGTGAGGAAACTCACTCCAAGATGAGATTTGGGCAAGGGTCTCTCAACCTAGCTTGATGGACTCTCTACCTGGGTAACATCAAGCTAGGTTGAGAGACCCTTGCCCAAATCTCATCTTGGAGTGAGTTTCCTCACTCCGAAGGCCAGCTAATCTTCACAAGAGACCACTGTTCTGTTCGTACGTCTCATGTACAATGTGAAAGCGGCCCCTAACCCCCTACACTCTTACCTAATCCCCACCTCGAGTTACTAGGTGGGCCTATCCTAGGGATACAAATACCTATGTATGGACATGCTATCATGGCCACTCTCTCTCTCTCTCTCTCTCTCTCTCTCTCTCTCTCTCTCTCTCTCACATCCATCATTGAAAAACAGGTCCCCCAGTGGTTGAATGCAGGACATACATCAGGTTTGGCACTTATCACAGAATATGAAATGGTATCACAATGTGCATTAACTTAGCCCTTCACACAGGTAATTATCACAAAATGCAATAAATACTACATTAGCATAAAACACACCCCTTTTGCTATCACATGCGGTACTTACCACATTTTGATAAATCTAGGCCAATATTTGTTGGATATCTAGCCCACATCTAGGAGGTGAGAGGGAGACAAATTGGACATGCCCATATTATCTATAACAACCCCAACAGAAAAACAGCACTTCAATTCGTAAGCGGATTTTTATCCCTTAAGAAACGTTCCAAATGTAAAGGATCAGTAAATACAAATTTGTTATTTTGAAATACTATCTGACATTTACATGGGAATTTTAGGAAAAAACTTGCTCCTATATCCAGAGCTAATTGCTTATAAGTTAGAAATTGTTTTCTACGTGCCTGAGTTACCCGAGACACGTCAGGAAAGACCTGTATTTTTTGTCCACAAAAATTCATGTCTTTCACTGAAAAGTATTTAGAGAAAAATTGATCTTTCTCTTGTTTTAAAGAGAATTGTATAAGCAAAGTCACTCTGGATAATATATTGTCCATAGAGTCTTCTAAAAATTAGAGACTCCTGGACTATCCTTCACATCTATATCCCCAGGTTGAGTAGAGAGTATTTTCCTTCTAGGTAAATAATATATCTTGGAGATCATAGGGATTTTCTCAGTATCAAAGGATAGAATCTCAACTGCATATTTTTTGTATAATTCAAAAGCCAACATCAACTTTGAAAAAGGAAAATTTAACAACCTAAGATTATATGAACGTGTTTCATTTTCAAGCATTTCAATCCTGTTATGCAGCATGAGATTATCCTTAATGAAGGATATATTTGAAGCCTGCAAATTTGTAACTAATGGATTTAAGTTTATCACTACTTGTTCAATTTTCTTAGTTCTACTATCCAAGTTTCCACAGAGAAAGGGGCGGATTTTCAGAGCCCTGCTCGCCTAAATCCGCCCAAAACCGGGCGGATTTAGGCGAGCAGGGCCCTGCGCGCCGGTAAGCCTATTTTACATAGGCCTACCGGCGCGCGCAGAGCCCCGGGACTCGCGTAAGTCCCGGGGTTTTCGGAGGGGGCGTGTCGGGGGCGGGCCTGAACCGCGCGGCGTTTTCGGGGCGTGTCGGGAGCGTTCCGGGGGCGGGCCCGGGGGTGTGGCTACGGCCCGGGACGGCCCGGGGGCATGGCCGCGCCCTCCGGACCCGCCCCCAGGTCGCGTCCTGGCGCGCAGGAGGCCCACTGACGCGCGGGGATTTACGCCTCCCTCCGGGAGGCGTAAATCCCCCGACAAAGGTAAGGGGGGGCTTAGACGGGGCCGGGTGGGTGGGTTAGGTAGGGGAAGGGAGGGGAAGGTGAGGGGAGGGCAAAAGGAAGTTCCCTCCGAGGCCGCTCCGAAATCGGAGCGGCCTCGGAGGGATAGCCTTGCGCGCGCCGATCCAGGTTTTTAGCAGATACGCGCGGCTCCGCGCGTATCAACTAAAATCCAGCGTACTTTTGTTTGCGCCTGGAGCGCAAACAAAAGTAGGCCTATTCGCGGAGTATGAAAATCCGCCCCAAAGTGTTTATCTTAGAGAGAGAACTAGTTAATTTTTTTTCAATTCTGACATTCAGTTTCCCCAAATCTATTAAAGATACATTAGTTGGTTCAACTTCTATATCTGGTTCTTCACTAATAGATTCAAAAATCACAGCTGGACATTGGATTGTCTTACTAGTAGTGATAACATCATCCTTTATAATATTACTAGAAATTATATTCCCCCCTAGCGCATTCTCCCCCTATATGCTAAAAAGGGGAGAAGTTACTGGGTGGTCTATAGTAACATTGGCTTCCTGTTTACCTTCCCCTGGCTACTCTGGAGGTTGCGACGACCTGGGACTTAAAGTGACTCCTAACATGGAGCCACTTTCTAGACTGTCCCTAACACTGGACTCACCTATATGCACTATATGGGAGTCCATGGGTCCTATCCTTATCAGGGTTGGGGTAACTGGAGACGAGGTAAAGTTCTTCGATTTTCGCTTCCTACCCATATTAAAAAAGAAAAAAAAGAAAAATGAAGACTTTACCTAGGGGCGCACCCCTTTGGTGCGCGGCTTAGGCTGCGTGCCGGCGGCTGCGGGCCACAGGGGATCAGTTTTTATAGAGTCCCCCGGACGACTCCAAATGATGTCACTAGGGATGCCGCCCACTGGGTCCCGACCTCGTTGCTCCTCGTCCAGGAGTACAGTTCTTTCCTCTACAGCTTTTTCAGCACTGTAACCAAGGGACCACTGGCACTGCAATCGCTTCCTCCTCACCTCGATTGTGGTGCCGCAGGGGATCAGTTTTTATAGAGTCCCCCGGACGCCTCCAAATGACGTCACTAGGGGTGCCACCCACTGGGTCCCGACCTCGTTGCTCCTCGTCCAAGAGTACAGTTCTTTCCTCTACAGCTTAGTGACGTCATTTGGATGCGTCCGTGGGACTCTATAAAAACTGATCCCCTGCGGCACCACAATCGAGGTGAGGAGGAAGCGATTGGAGTGCCAGGGGTCCCTCGGTTCCAGTGCTGGAAATACATATTTTAAAACAACTGACAAGTAGAATAACATCAAATAATTAAAGTCATATACATTTTTTTTTAATTCCCAGATACCAATTAAATATTTCAAAACAGTAGACATGTCAAAAAACCACCTAATTAAAACTAAGAAGAATTTAATATTCACTGGCTGTCCATACCTGGGAACTCTTGATTTCCAGTCACAATAAGATTGTCAAGGATTAGGGGGCTGGTGGGGGGGGGGCAAAACCTTTATCCCCTCTCACACATGCACATTTGCTTTTTCATTCTCTCTGTCACACACACACACACACACACACACACGTACTCACATATACATTCATACCAACCACATTCTTTCTCTTTCTCAGACACACACAGTCTCAAAAAGAGGCTCTCAGACCCTCTCTCTCTTCCTCATGCATACACAGGCTCTTACCCCAATGGATTCCCTCACACTCTCTCACACACACACCCTCTTTCTTTCACACACATACAAGATTTCACTCTCACATGCTCCCTCACATACTCACACACACACAAACACATGCTCTCACTCTCAAAGGTTCCCTCACACTCACACACATAATGCCTTCACTCTCACAAACTCCCTCACACAAGCATATACTCTCACATGCGCACACACACACACAGGCTTCCTCACTCCCACATTCTCTCACAAACAGGATCTCACTCCAATAGACTCCTTCATACACACACACAGGCTCTCTTTCTCACAGGCTCTCTCACACACACACACACATAGGCTCTCTATCACAAACAGACCACTCTCACAAACACAGGTTTCCTTACTTCCAAATGCTTTCTCACACACAGGCTCTCACATGATATCTCTCACAGGCTCTCTCACACATACTCATAGGATTTCTCACTTCCACATGCTCTCTCTCACAAAATGGCTCCCACTCCCAGACTCTCTCTCTCACATACACACAGGGTCTCACTCTCACAGGCTTTCTCTCACAGGCTTATACACACACACACATGCTCTCTCACATACACACTTCCTCACTCACACATGTTGTCTCTCACAAAACAGCTTTCACTCCCACAGGCTCCCTCATGCACATACACACATGCAGTTTCTCTCACATGCTTTCATTCTTACAGGAAATATAACACTCACACTATCTCTCTCTCTCTGTCTTCCCATGTCTTCTTGGTCTCTTCTTGGACCACCACAGGATGGGGTCTATGGTGGTTTTGCTGCAAGTCTTCTCTTTAGGCTATGATGGCAAATTCTTTATGGGGGATGTCACTTCCCTGTGAGCAGCAAACCCAACAGAAGGAACTATGATGTTTAAGAATACCTCATCTCCTGCTGCCACAGGGCCTGTCTCACAGTAGGAGGAGCATACAGGTCCTCCCAGGGAGACCTCGGGCTTCCAGTGGTGAAGCTCATCCTAGCCTCTGTCTCCTCCAGTGCTCTGCCCCCTGGGGGCAGGTGCTTCCTAGTCCCTACCAGTGAGCCATTCTCCACTGCTCCAGGACAAGAGTCTAGCCCCGAGCGCAACAATTCGTCTGGATATATTAAAAATAAAATAATTAAACAATTGGATAATAAGTGATCCATTTATATGGGGCAACGATAAATGATTTCAATACAGTGCCGAGATGGCTGATACTGTTTGGGGTCCATTGCGTGGCAGGAGACAGTGGATTAAATTAAAGGTACTTTATTCTGATATCGTTGACCTCAGATAAGAAAAATTGTTGAAGTTTTCAGGAACAGTGATTGTTTCCTCTCTGTTTTGTGTGGTTTGGTAAATCGTCTTTCAGCAGATAGGAAGAAGTGGAGATGCTGAGCGGTATACACTAGTGGTGAAAAACCATGGATAGAATTGGTATAGCGCTGAGAATATACAGATCCATGTGTGGAATTAATCAAAGAATAGTGAAACCTTGAATCAAGCATTTCCACCTTTTATTCACAAGTCCTTGGAGAGAGGTTTCGGTCCCCTGACATGGACAGTGTTTTGCCACATGGGCTGCGTCAGGAGGGACAGAGGCCTGGAAAAACCGTCAGCAAAACAAAAACATAAAACAAAGAAGTGTAACCAAGGATCCACAATACATCACAGTAAAGAGGAAACCAAACGGCAGATACTGCTACTCACATGTGCAAAAAATATAAACAAAAAGCATAAAAATTAAATTAAACTATAAGTGAAAAAGTGTGTATAAAACATGTAAATGTGTAAAAATAATAAACATAAATTAAATATGTAAATGCATACTTTTCTGGGAGCATTACTTCGTTGTATTTGGAACGTATGGTTCTACGGATTCTTCAGTTTTTCACTTTTCTTCTTTCAGTTTCCAATTTTTGGGTTTCAACAGATGGGTTTCCTCTCTTTCTATTTTTATCTTTATTTGTATTTTTATTTTTAGCTTTCACCTTTTGGACAACCCTCCGCAAGGCCCCTTGTCCATCTCTGGCGGTTTTCCCCTGACAGGTATTTTCCTTCCATTATATCCTGTGCGGTCTTGACTTTTATTTTTATTTTCACTTAGCTTCTCCTGCTTGCGTGTTGTTCTTTTAGAATACCCATATATGATGATTGACTCAGGCATTAAGCATCCTTGACACTGATATAGGATATCCCTTCTGACGTATTTCATCTGTGATAGTTGTTCCCTTTCCTGAATGAATCCTTTACAGCGGTTTCATTGCTTTCCTTATTTGCTGTTTGCAGTTCTTAAGCATAAATTCTACCTTGTTGCTCTTACCTTTCTCTGAGCAGGTCTATAACTTACCTCCTCCCCCCTTGTTTCTTTTGTATTGCAGTAAATGATTAGATGCTTTTTGTATGCTACATGCTGGGTTCAATACGTTTCCTTCTCCCTTCTCCTCCCCCCCCCCCTTCCCCTTCCTGGCACACATGACTGACAATGTTTATTAGCTTTATACATTTACATATTTTATATGTTTTATACACGCTTTTTCACTTATAGTTTAATTTAATTTTTATGCTTTTTGTTTATATTTGTTGCACATGTGAGCAGCAGTATCTGCCCGTTTGGTGTCCTCTTTACTGTGATATATTGTGGATCCTTGGTTACACTTCTTTGTTTTATGTATTTGGTTTTGCTGACAGTTTTTCCGAGCTTCTGTCCCTCCCGACGCAGCCCATGTGGTGAAACACTGTCCGTGTCGGGGGACCAAAACCTATCTCCAAGGACTTGTGAATAAAAGGTGAAAACGCTTTGATTCAAGGTTTCACTATTCTTTGATTAATTCCGCACAAGGATCTGTAAATTCTCAGCACTATACCAATTCTATCCATGCTAAATCATCTCTCTACAGAAAAGTTGGCAGATGCCCATTTGTAGAAAATTTGTCTCCAGAGCCACTGCTATTACTAGCAACAGTAGCATAGAATAGACTTAGTTTTTGGGTACTTGCCAGGTTCTTGTGGCCTGGATTGGCCACTGTTGGAAACAGGATGCTGGGCTTGATGGACCCTTGGTCTGACCCAGTATGGTATGTTCTTATGTTCTTATGTTGCTTTACTTTTTTGAGGCCACAATTTCATAATTTTGACATTTCTCAGCAGAGAGGATGAATAATATTAAACGAGAATATAACTATATCTGGTAACCATTCTACTATGTCAGCAATGTTCTTCTTTACTAGGGATGTGCATTCATTTGTAATAAATGGGTAATCAAAAAAAAAAAAAAGGGCATTTGAAAATAAAAAGAATTCATAATGCCCTGAAAATTACACACGTTTTCATTTTCATTCCTGTTTTAAGATACACTACAAGCTATGGGGCAAACAAAACTGCTGGGGGAGGGGCGGGGTGTTCTCCTCAAGGTAAGCCGCTGAAACTACTGAGCTAGAATGACTGGAGCCAGGATAGGAAGGGACAAGGAAGGAGCAAGATCAATCAACGTCAAGCTTTTCTTTAACCTGCCTATCCTAACTGGCACTTGCATGACAATGAGTTTATTTTTTGTTTCAACTTCAAACTGAAAGCAACCTAGAACTTTCAGCAGTCACCCACTTTGTTCTCATTTCTCTGCTGGATTTCAGATAATGAGGTTGTGCATCTGAAGCTCTTTTTCAGAGCTAAAGAAAAAGTTGAAAAAAGGTTTGAAAAGAAAGGAGAAACTTAAAGTAAGGTTGGCTGTTCTGTTTCTGTTGCCACACAGCATCATTGTGTAGAAGTTTGAGATTACAGAGTTACTTTATCATTGAATAGGCTGAAGTAAAAAACAACATATCTCTCTCTGAGAGCACTTGCTGTGTAGAAAGGAATCTTTTTTTATTTTAGCAGCTACAGTGTCTCTGACCAGTGACCACTACACTGACCCCAGATAGAACACCAGACTTTCTTTTCTTTGTTCTATCAGATTTATTGATAAATGTCTTTAAAATCATGAGAGGTCTAGAATGGGTAAATGTGAATTGGTTATTTACTCTTTTGAATAATAGGACTAGGGGGCACTCCATGAAGTTAGCAAGTAGCACATTTAAAACTAATTGAAGAAAATTATTTTTCACTCAAAGCATAATTAAGCTCTGGAATTTGTTGCCAGAGAAGATGGTTAGTGCAGTTAGTGTAACTAGGTTTAAAAAATGTTTTTAGATAAGTTCTTTGAAGAGAAGTCCATTTATTGTTATTAATCAAGCTGACTTAGAGAATAGTCGCTGCTATTACTGGCATCAGTATCATGGGATCTTCTTAGTGTTTGGGTACTTGCCAGGTTCTTGTAGCCTGGTTTGGCCTCTGTTGGAAACAGAATGCTGGGCTTTATGGACCCTTGGTCTGACCCAATATTGCAAGTTCTTATGATCTTATGTTCTTATTGTAGGTGGAGAAAGAAGACAGTATACACTGACTACACTGTGTGTGTGTATGTGTGTGCGTGTGTGTATGTGTGTGCGCTAGGCCACTGGGAGACCTGCAAGATTGTATAAAGACTGAGCTTTTCCATTGACTTAAAAAATTCAAGACTGAACTTGGGACAGATATAAGTGGAAGAGAATATGCCAGAAACACATCACTCTGTCATTCACCCTCTCCCCCTCCCCCCCAAAAAAAATCAATCCCCCAAGAGACAGAAATAGATGTTAAGGAAGGGGGAAATAAGGGGTAGGGTTTCCAGGGATGTGCAAGGATGCGAGCTTTCTAGGAATATATTTACTAATACTTTATCTGCCATACCTCTGTGGGAACTCTGCCCCTTCTTCCACAGAATTTCAATTACCTGGAGGCATTGGGGTAAACACCTCCCCTCCCCTCTCCTCATAAAAACTCTGAGGGGACTTCCTGCCCTCCCAGTAATTTGAAATGTTGCATGCGGCTCCTTATTAAAAAGTTTGGGGTCCCATGCCTTAAGGAAAGGTGAGATAGGGGAGATATGAGAGAGACATTTAAATACCTCAGAGATATAAATGCACAGGAGATGAATCTCTTTCTATGGAAAGGAGACTCTGAATGAGCGGTCATGGAATGAGGGTGAAAGGGGTTAGACTCAAGACTTGTCATCTAAGGAAGGTAGATTCATGGAACAGCCTCCTGGTAGAGATGCTGGAGACAAGGTCAGTATCTGAATTCAAGAAAGCATGGATAAGCTCAGTAATAGGGCTTGACATGATGAATACCTTTGTGGATGGGCAAACTAGATAGGCTGTATGGTCTCTTTCTGCCATTAAATTTCTCTGTTTCTATGATATAGTTGAAGTGAAAGACTGAGTGAGAGTTGGTTGGGCAGCCATCTCTGTTTGCCCAAGAAAGGGATACTGAAGCCATGCCTAAACCTTCTTAAGATATTAGCTTTTCATTCAGTTAAAAGTATTTAACCCAACCTTGGCAATAGGTTTAATAGGATGACTGGGGAGAAGAGCCTTGGAATTTATTAAAATTTCTATTTGGACTGCTAGCCCTTCTTTGAATTATTTCTATTTTATTGATTTCTTTTTTGTAAATGGGGGGGAATTCTGCACTACCGTGGAAGGAAGAATTAGCACAGAATTCCCCTCCCACGCAGCTGTGCAGAAATTCTGTTTTCTGCGCAGAAATTGGCAGGTCCTGGTGTGCCATGAGCGAAGCCAGTCCCACTCGCAACGAAGATGGAGCAGGCACCGGCGTGCCTTGAGTGGAGCCCATCCCGCTCACGGTGAAGATGAAGCAGGCCCTGAAGTGCCATGGGCAGAGCCCAACCTGCTCACAGCGAAGATGGAGCATGCCTCGGTGAGAGTGAGTCTGTGTATGTGTGTGTGTTTGTAAGACTGCGAGCCTAGGGGTTGAGAGAGACAGCATGTATGAGGGTGCATGGGTGTGGGTTCCAGAGAGAGGGAACCTACATGAGGAGTTTGTGAAGGAGTGTGAATGTTTCTGAGAGACTGGTATCTGGTTTGTATGTTGGTGTGTATGTGAGGATGCTTGTTTGTAAGAGAGAGAGCCTGTGTAAAGGGATGTATATGTGGTGAGAGAGAAAGGGAGCCTATGTGTAGAGGGTGTGTGAGCAAGAGAGGGAGCTAGTGTGCACAGGTGTGTGAGAGAGACATAGGTAGCCTGTGTGAGGGTGTATGCATGAGAGAGAGGACACCTATGGGGGGGCTGGCAAGAGAGAGAGGGAGCCTGTATGGGTGGGTGTGTGTGTGTGTGTGCGGCATGTGCACGAGAGAGGGATTTTGTATGAGAGTGTGTTTTTGAGAGAGCCTGTATGAGGGGGTGTATATGTGCATTACAGAGAGGGAGCCTGTGTGTGAGAGAGAGAGTGACAGAGGGAGCCTATTTGAGGGGGCAGACCTGAGAGAGGGGTCACACTCTGCGAGTGGAGATAGAATGGAAGGGATTGAGCCTAGGGAGAAGAGAAAAATAGTGGCAGGTGGAGCAGTTGGGGCCTGAAAGGGCAAAGTGAAAGGAGATTGGGCAGGGGAGTAGGGAGAGAGGGTGGAAGAGACACTCTTACAGTGAACTTCTAGGGAAATTCTGCTCAAAATATTTAAAACTCTGCATCTTTAAGTAATAACTTTTTTCTGTATTACATTTTAAATTAATTACTGAAAGACTGTCATATATATTGTGTTATTTTGACCAGTATTCTGAGAAATTCAGAGCTGTGCCAAATTTAAATAATGATGAAGAGAAATAAAGCTCTGTGGGATAGAGTTGAATATTCCCCAACCAGCCTGAATTTCTCTATTGCAGAAAAAATAAAATACCTCCAGATATTGGATTACTGAATCATTTACGAAATATGGGAATTTTATAGTCCAGAGGCCATGATGCACAGATTAGGTTTTGCTTTGCTCGCTGTTTTAAAGTCCGCAAAAATCTTTCTGAGACTATGAACAACTCCATGTAGAGTAATGGCATTTCATGCTGCAATTCACATATTGCCCGAAGGAACCTGCAGCTTTTCAGCATACTGGACTGTATACCAGGTGAACTGAAGCTTTTAATCCAGGTATTTTGCATCTGTCATATTTAAGTAGCGCTTGATGATGATGATGAGACATATAAAAATATGTTATTGAAACCCGGAGAAGAAGGCAGCAATGTGAATTTTCAGCCACCCATGGCAAAAGCCATTTCAGCTGGGCAATAACTGGCTTTCAGGCCAGAGACAGAAGAAGCATAAATGAGGCCTGTACCTAGGCGAGAGAAGTACAAAAGAAAATTCTGGATCTCTTGCCTTTGCATAGAAAAACATGAGTAAAGTTCAGTCTTAAATTTTTTTAAGTCAATGGAAAAGCTCTGTCCTTATACAAACTTGCAGTTTTTTGTGCACAAACCTGTTTAGCATGCAGCTATTTTTATGTTTTTCTTTTTTGTGCTGTACAGTATCCCTGGGTTAAACATTGCATAAGGAATAGGGCAGGGGTGGCCAGTTCTGGTCCTTAGTAGCCACAAACAGGCCAGGTTTCCAGGATATCTACAATGAACATGGAGGCAGTGCATGCAAATATATCTCATGCATATTCATTGTGGATAGCCTGAAAACCTGGCCTGTTTGTGGCTTTCAAGCACCAGAGTTCCCACCCCTGGAATAGGATGACTAATATGGCTTCATGTCAAAAACAACACGTTATGGTTCCTAGAGATGTGCATTCGTTTTTGCCGAATTGGACAATTTCAACGAAATTGTCCAATTCGGTATGTTTCAGGGAGCCAGAAAAACGTTTGGGATTTTCCCATTTTTTCATGAAAATTCATTTTTCGGATTTAGTGCACACTAACCGGAGTTAGTGCGCGCTAACTCTCATTAGCGTGCGCTAACAAAAACTAACAAAAAGTAACAAAATCTAACAATCTAATGGTTTTTGTTAGCGCGCACTAATGGGAGTTAGTGCGAACTAACGGGGTGTTAGCGCACACTAATTCAAAAAATGATTTTTCACGAAAAAAAAGACCCGAACCGCAAAAAAACATTTCCCGTGGCGGCTGAAAAACGAAGAATGACACAAACACAAAAAACGATTCACATCATTAGTTCCAAAGATGCAATGGAAGTATGTGAGAATAGGTGAGCGTTCTTTGGCTTGCTGGAGGATAGAGTAATCTGGACTCTGACCATAGAATCAGTTTTATTTACAATATAACAGAAAAACAGGCAGAAACAGCAATGCTAAATCAAAAGGTTACTGGCTGGCTTCTCCTCATTCCCAGGGCCTCCTGTACCCTCCTGGGCCTACTATCTTATTTCCCTGCTTATAGAAACACCCTGGGTCTAGAATTCCCTTCTAGACTGTCTTAAGGTGAACAGGCTAAAGGCCTGGTCCTGGTCTTTTAAGGGGGTCTTGATATATAGTCCTTTGCAAACTAAAACCATGACTCAGATTATTCTTTTTGATATAGAGCTATGTAGTCACTATTTCAGGAATAGTGAGAAATGAACCTCAATTCTCCTGAAAGCATGCATACCTAAATGTTTCCTTTTACCACAAATACATTGATGGTTTTAATTTGATTTCAGGTGAGCAAATATTACATGGCTTAAACAAAACTTTGGGGGAAATTTTTGTAAAGCTCCAAAACTGTTCTGCATAAACTTGAGTGGTTTATAGAACATCTCAGATGTTTCAAAATAACTTACAGAATTTTGGTAAAACCCATAATATCTGAGTTTTCCTATCCTTACTTGGAAGCCTCATGCTTGTGTAGCTCGAACCCCTATGGCTCAAATTGTAGAAAATAAATAGGGCAAGAAATGGCAGAATAGATGAGTCAGATGGCTCTGCTATGTGAAAAAACATGAGATGTTGGAGGGTGCAGGTTAAAAATGATTTTAAATAAATAAATTACATTTTGGCATGCCAATGACACTATACATATGCTGAACTTCACCCTTGTGTTCCTCCTCAGTATAATTAACATTTAGTAGATAACAACTCCCTTGATCAGTTATAGCCAGTTTTTATATATCTGGCTCCGTTTGCTTGTGTATGTGATACAGTAAGAAAATATCCTTAAATGTGAAATCAGTGATCACAGCTCTCAGAATCTGAAGGGATGGGCTTCTTTCTGACTTTAATCATTATAAAGTGTTGTGCTTCCTTCTCATGTGGGGTTCAAACAGACCTGCCTAAATTTGTCATTTTTGTCATATAACAAGATTTCACAGTAGATGATTGTCTTTGGAGACATGCAAGGAAAGGAAGCATCCTGTTCTTATTTCTTGTTATCATCCATTGTAAGCCCTTTCATCTAACTCCTTGTACTAGATGGCTTTTGTAGTTCTGTTTTATGGAAAGTAGCTGGAACCACAAATGCATATATGCAGTATGGCAAAATCAGGACTAACAGTCTGTCTCCGTACGGTGAGATATTCTGGTAATCCTACCTTATATCCTCCAGCTGTACCACATGGTATGCACTGACAGCTAGTGCAAATAGCAGCCATGATGATCAGCCAAAAGCAGAAAAGAACTGCAGCCAGTTCTTACCAGGGAGCAAGGTTGTACTGACTGAGGTTCATTGATTCCATTGTGTTCATGTATACATTTTGTAACCCTACCTAAGGTCACTACGAAGGTTTCTGGAGGGTTCCTGCTTTCCAGGGTTCAGTAAGAGGTCAGTGAGATTTGTATAAGTGCAGAGCTCTTGCAATTTGCAAGCATCATTTAAAACTAATCGGAGAAAGTTCTTTTTCATTCAATTCACAATTAAACTCTGGAATTTGTTGCCAGAGGATGTGGCTAGTGCAGTTAGTATAGCTGTGTTTAAAAAAGGATTGGATAAGTTCTTGGAGGAGAAGTCCATTACCTGCTATTAATTAAGTTGACTTAGAAAATAGCCACTGCTATTACTAGCAACGGTAACATGGAATAGAATTAGTTTTTGGGTACTTGCCAGGTTCTTATGGCCTGGATTGGCCACTGTTGGAAACAGGATGCTGGGCTTGATGGACCCTTGGTCTGACCCAGTATGGCATGTTCTTATGTTCTTTTTATGTTCTTATCCTTCCTGCAAGGAGGGGTATAAGGGGGGAATGGAAAAACTGCCCTGCAGAGTTGAGTGTTATAATAGTGGGAAGTTCATTCATCCCAAGGGGATGGATTAGGGTGAGAAGCTTTATAAGATGCTTCCAGAGGCATCTGGAGCAGGGATGGGCAAACATTTTTGTGCTGGGGCCACATTAAAAGTTATGGACCACAATGAGGGTCGGGGGGGGGGGGGGGGGGGAGAGAGTTCCTCGACACAACAGTCAAACCCCGAGCATTTGTTGCAGGTATTTTAACATCCAGCAGGCTTAAGCATCATCATTTTTAGCACCCGAGGAGCCCCTTCAAAAACGGATCCCAGCCTCTACCCAAAATCAGCAAAACCTTCAACCCAAGAAGTGCAAGGCGTTCTCCCGACTTGTAGAGTACCTCACCTCGGTCATAAATGCAGAACACAGACAGGACCTCACCAAATAAAAATAAAAAGATTGTAAAGAATAAATAGAAAGGTGCAGACAAAACCTAAACTGGAAGCCACTACAGACTCATACAGTGTAATAATGTTAAAACAGAAATATCTCTAAAGATAGAGTCTCTAAAAATAGAGTTGAAGAGTTTCTAAAAACAGAATATTTGTACTATCATACTTCGGCTTGTTTCAGTATTTAGATGCATTGCTGCAAGAACTTTTATTAATAATGACCCTGGTTGGGTCTAAAAAATGAGAAAATTAAAAATAGGTATTTGACTAATAAAGTAACTGGCCCATTTCACCCAAGTATGAGTTTGAACTATCGACAAACTCATCGAGTTTAGAGGTCCTACAAAATAAGGTTTTGAGACTGCTTATAAGGTTCATGGTTTGTATTGGACACAAAATTGTACCAGTTACCGTTGGATTTGATGTGTGAAAACAGAAATATCACCATGCCTCATAAAAGAAAATCAATAAATATAAAATCAATCATAACAGTAAACAATACTAATAAAAATATTACAAAACAAATGATGAATAGAACATATAATAATTAAGAAGAATAAGGATAAAATACCTTTAAATTTCCTAAAAATCAATTAAATATTTCAAAACAGCAGACATATCAAACACCCATAATTAAAAGAAAAAAGAATAACAATACCCCCCCCCCCCTTCTCCAAACCTATGAACTTTTGATTTCCAGTTACCCTGAGATTATAGTGGATTAGTGGAGGGGAGGTGGGGGGAACACAAAACTTTCTCCTTTTTCTCTCTCTCTATTACTCATATACACATACATACTCTTCTTATACCCCCCCCCCCTTCTACTTCCCTCTCATTCACCTTTCAGTCATTCTCCCCTCCCCTCCATTCCACTCCACCTACCTCCTCAGTCATTCACTTCTTTCATTCCCCCCTCCTCTCTTAGTAAATCACTCACCCTTCCACTCAATCCCCTTCCCTACCCTCTGTCACTCACCCCTCCTTCCCGCTCACTCCCTTGCCTCTGTTACTCAGCCCCTCCTTCCCACTCACTCCCTACTCTATCACACTCCCTCCTTTCTGCTCATTCTCTTTTCTCTCTGTTTCCATCCCATTCACTCCCTTCTCTCTGTCACTCACCCCTTCCCACTCACTTTTCCCTCTCAGTCACTTTCTCCTCAATCACTCTGCCCTTCCCTCTAAGTCACACACCTTCTCCCTCCCCATTCATTCTTTCCCCTCCTCTCCCCTCTCCACTTAGTCACTCACCACCCTCACTCCTTTTCTTTTTCTTCACTCATATCCCCTTCCCTTCACTTCCCAACCCACCATGTGACTCACTATTCCTGCCATCTTTGTGTCATCTTCTTCCTGCCGGTTGGGTGCTGGAAGCCCACTGGGAGGTCAATTTCGGGCCCACTCTCATACAGGGTCTCTTCTTGCTGGCAGGTGGTGGGAACCCCACCAGCACATCAGTCCATGGTGCTGTGGGATCTGTTCTTGCTGGTGAAGGATGGGAAACCCACCAGTAAGTCATGCTGCGATGCTCGTCTTCTTGCTGGCGGGAAGTGGGAACCCCACCATTGTGTCACTCACTGCATGGCAATGCTGGCTTTCTTGCTGGCCAGCAAGTCATTCAGCAGTGCCTCGGACCTTCCTACCTACATTCCTGACATCTCGTGGGCTGATCATAACATTAATTTTAGAGAGATAGGTGAGCCAGAGTAAAGATGGTTATGGGTCAGATTTGGCCCATGAGCCATAATTTGCCCAATTCTGATCCAGAGAGAGAGTTTAGGAGTCTTAGGAGTGAAAAGATTCCTAAGGCTTGAGAAATTGTCTGAAACAAAGGATTTTGATAAGATTCCTGTCAGCCATCCAGAGGGATAAGACCCTAATGGTTAAGGAGTGCTTTTTTCTAATCTGGGGAAGCTCCAGGAAAAAAGATTCTTGACAACATGCTGCCATGAAGGCCTTGGGGTTGAAGGTTGATTTCTGGAGGTTCACTCTTAAAGAAGTTAATTTGAGGAGTGTCAGATTCTGTATTTGCTGGACTGTATCCTGTCACCCATTGAAAGATTTATTTTTCTGAAGATTCTGCTTGCCTTGGGTTTACAAATAAATTCTTGTGTGGACAGTGGACTTTGTTGTTGTGCGTAAATCTTCTCCTTGAGCTTCCCAGATACATTCTGGTCCCCATATATGATCCCTAGAGGACTTGAACTGATCCCGGGGCTGCAGACAGGTACATTTCCACCCCTCAGCCACTGAAAGTGACTCCAGCGAAAAGGGGGTTTCATTTTTATTTTTATGATGGTAAATCCTACCTTGAGGTTTGGGAAAGGTGATTTACAAATTTATTCAATTGAATTGAGCTAATGATACTTAGAAGGTTAAGCCATTACTTGGCTTAACTAGAGCCTAACAGTGAAGGAAGTGTTGTCTTTATTAACAAGAGCTCAGATAGAGCTAGGCTTGATTTTGTTTTTTTGTTTTATATCTTCTCCAACTCGGAGGACTCTGAGTGGTGTTGTCCCAATAAACTCCATTTCTGAGACACAATAACAGGGTCTGTTTGTTTACCTGGTGAATACAAAAATCCATCATTAAAGAGGAACCCTCAGCATGCTACATTCCCACACTTTTTGTAGTTCAAGCATTGCAGAGCTGTTCCCCCTCTCCAATAAGAACAAAATATAGCGATGTCCAGTTTCTCCTCAACTGACCTGAAGGTGACTTTATAATCATCTTTGAAAATGAGTTAGAATAAGGGAAATTACTGAAGGGTAAAATTAAAAGCAGTGTTTTTTGTTTTTGTTTAATAAGCAGTAGAGTTGTAGGTCCCTCTATCTGACTTAGAGTTGGACTCTCCACTCTTGCATGGGAACATATATTCCTTCTGAGAAGGCTGCATACCCTGCTATGTTCCATGTTTGCAATGGCTTTCCCAGACAAGACATAAAAGCATAGAAATATGGAGGGGAAAGACCATATGGCCTCAGTCTTGCTATCCCCACCACTCCCTTAGAGATCCTCTGTGCTTATCCCATAAGAACATAAGAAAATGCCATAATGGGTCAGACCAAGGGTCCATCAAGCCCAGCATCCTGTTTCCAACAGTGGCCAATCCAGGCCATAAGAACCTGGCAAGTACCCAAAAACTAAGTCTATTCCATGTTGCCATTGCTAATGGCAGTGGCTATTCTCTAAGTGAACTTAATAGCAGGTAATGGACTTCTCCTCCAAGAACTTATCCAATCCTTTTTTAAACACAGCTATACTAACTGCACTAACCACATCCTCTGGCAACAAATTCCAGAGTTTAATTGTGGATTGAGTAAAAAAGAACTTTCTCCGATTAGTTTTAAATGTGCCCCATGCTAACTTCATGGAGTGCCCCCTAGTCTTTCTACTATCCGAAAGAGTAAATAACCAATTCACATCTACCCGTTCTAGACCTCTCATGATTTTAAACACCTCTATCATATCCCCCCTCAGTCGTCTCTTCTCCAAGCTGAAAAGTCCTAACTTCTTTAGTCTTTCCTCATAGGGGAGTTGTTCCATTCCCCTTATCATTTTGGTAGACCTTCTCTGTACCTTCTCCATCGCAATAATATCTTTTTTGAGATGCGGTGACCAGAATTGTACACAGTATTCAAGGTGCGGTCTCACCATGGAGCGATACAGAGGCATTATGACATTTTCATTTTATTCACCATTCCCTTTCTAATAATTCCCAACATTCTGTTTGCTTTTTTGACTGCCGCAGCACACAGTACCGATGATTTCAATGTGTTATCCACTATGACACATAGATATCTTTCTTGGGTTGTAGCACCTAATATGGAACCCAACATTGTGTAATTATAGCATGGGTTATTTTTCCCTATATGCATCACCTTGCACTTATCTACATTAAATTTCATCTGCCATTTGGATGCCCGATTTTCCAGTCTCACAAGGTCTTCCTGCAATTTATCACAATCTGCTTGTGATTTAACTACTCTGAACAATTTTGTGTCATCTGCAAATTTGATTATCTCACTTGTCGTATTTCTTTCCAGATCATTTATAAATATATTGAAAAGCATGGGTCCCAATACAGATCCATGAGGCCCTCCACTGTCCACTCCCTTCCACTGAGAAAATTGTCCATTTAATCCTACTCTCTGTTTCCTGTTTTTTAGCCAGTTTGCAATCCACAAAAGGACATTGCCACCTATCCCATGACTTTTTACTTTTCCTAGAAGCCTCTCATAAAGAACTTTGTCAAACGCCTTCTGAAAATCCAAGTATACTATATCTACCGGTTCACCTTTATCCACATATTTATTAACTCCTTCAAAAAAGTGAAGCAGATTTGTGAGGCAAGACTTGCCCTGGGTAAAGCCATGCTGACTTTGTTCCATTAAACCATGTCTTTCTATATGTTCTGTGATTTTGATGTTTAGAACACTTTCCACTATTTTTCCTGGCACTGAAGTCAGGCTAACCGGTCTGTAGTTTCTTGCATTTCTTGCATTCAGATACTGTCCTTGTCATCACCATCTCCACAGGGAGACTGTGCCATGGATCCATCACCCTCTCTGTAAAGAAATATTTTCTTTGATTACTTCTGAGTCTACTCCCTTTCACCCTCATCCCATGACCCCTTGTTCTAGAGCTTCCTTTTCACTGAAAGGGGCATATCTCCTGTGCTTGGAAATCTTGAAGATATTTAAAAGTCTCTATCATATCTCCCTATTCCACAATTTCTCTAGGGTACACATATTGTTTAAATCTTTGTCTGTCCCCATATGCTTTAGAACAAAGACCACAGTGATCATTTTAGTAGCCACCAGTGGAATGGAGTCAAGGTCTTCAAGGTTTCAGTGAATCCCCAACCCTAATCACCTACTTATCTTTTTTTGTGTGTTGTTTTTTTCAGCCATTGCTACCCTTTGCTTCTAGGGGCTTTTTTTGCATATGAGTGCAGTAGACGTCTCAATGTTTCTATGCAGGGCTAATTGAAGCAGCAGCCACAGGGGCCCAATAGGAAGGAGCAAGTGGCGGCCTCAATATGGCATGGTCAATGGAAACATAACTGACAGGCAGCCCAGGCCCATTATCAGTGTTGGACAGCATCACAGCATGAAGCAAAAGACAGGACCTTGCTTCAGCTTAAGGCAAGGTCCCACCTTATACCCTGTGCTGTGCTGCTGCCTGTCTTTAGCAAAAAGTAAACATCAGAGTGCAGGACCTTACTTTAGCGCTGAAGAAGCAGTAGTGTGGTGTGGCAGCAAGAGGATCAGTGTCAGGTCATCAGCCCTTTTGGGCTGTTACAAGGATCAGCATCGCCATCTCGAGTTGAACAGGTCAATCATTTCTGCTAGAGAGTATTTTTCCAAGACGTCTAGCACCTCTTATTACTCTCTTTTATCCCTCCATACCAACTCTTATTCCTATCTCTCCTTCTTCCCATAACATAGAAACATAGAAATAATGGCAGAAAAGGATCAAATGATCCACCCAGTCTGCCCAGCAGGCTTATGCCAATATCTGCTGCACTGTGCAGGTTACCCACATGCCTATCAGTTTACCAGACCGTAAAGGTCAGGGCTGTTTGAATCCAATTTCCTTTAACCACTGCCTTGAAAGCAGAGAGCAATTATGGAGTTGCATCAAAAGTATCAGGTTCAGTGATTAAGGGTAGTAAGCACCGCATCAGCTACTTACCCCCATGTTTATTTGTTCCCCAAACCATAAGTCAGGGCCCTTGTTGGTTGCTATCTGAATCCTATTTCCCTTTTCTCACTGCTGTTGAAGCAGAGAGCGATGATGATGTAGTATTAACAGACTCAAGGCTTAACTGTTAAGGGTAGCAACTGCTACACCAGCAAGTTACCCCCAGTTACCCCATGCACTCTTTTCTTTATTTCTAACCTCTAGCCTTTAGGGATCCATAGGGTTTATCCCCTGCCCTTTTGAATTCCTTGAGTGTTTTCATCTCCACCACCTCTTCCAGAAGGACATTCCAGGCATTCAGCATTCTGTGAAGAAATATTTCCTGACATTGGTTCTGAGTCATCCTCCCTGGAGTTTCGTTTCATGACCCCTAGTTCTATTGATTTCTTTCCAACAGAAAAGGTTTGACGATTGTGCATCATTAAAACATTTCAGACATTTGAAGGTCTGTATCATATCTCCCCTGCACCTCCTTTCTTCCAGGGTTTACATATTCAGACACTTCAGGCTCCTCATAAGTCTTCCAATGCTGACCCTTCACCATTTTGGTTGCTCTTCTCTGAACTGCCTCTATTCTGACTTTATCCTTTTTGAGATATGGGCACCAGTACTGAATGCAGTACTCCAGGTGAAGCCTCACCAAGGACCTGTACAAGGGCATTATCACCTCTTTTTTTTTTTTTTTTCTTACTAGTTATTCCTCTCTCTGTTCATCCCAGCATTCTTCTGGCTCTAGTTATTGCCTTGTCACATTGCTTTGCCATCTTCAGATCATCAGACACTATCACACCAAGGTCCCTCTCTCAGTCCATGAACATTAATCTTTCGCCACCCTTCACATAAAACTCTTTTGGATTGCTGCACCCGAGATGCATGACTCTGCACTTCTTGGCATTGAATCCCAGCTGCCAAATCTTCGACCATTCCTCAAGTCTTCATAAATCACATTTCATTCTCTCTACTCCTTCAGGTGTGTCCACTCTTTTCCAGTGTGGTATCATCTGCAAATAGACAAACTTTATCTTCTACCCCTTCCGCAGTGTCACTCACAAAGCTATTGAACAGAACCGGTCCCAATAAAGATCCCTGTGGCCCCCACTTAACATGGCTCTCTTCAGAGTAGGTTCCATTTACCATTACATGCTTTCTCCTGTCAGTCAACCAGTTTATAATCCGCTCCTCCACCTTGGCGCTCACTCTGAAGCTTCTCATTTTGTTCACAAGACTGCTAGCTATTTATTTATTAGCTTCTATATATTGACATTCGTGGGTACATCATGCCGGTTTACAATATAACTGAAGGAGAAAATAACAAAATTACAAAAAATTTAAAAAATTAAAAAAAATTTACAAAATTTACAAAAATAAAAAATTTACAAAAAATGTTTAAAAAATTACAAAGAATTTCAAAAAACTATGTAGCGTGGTATCAAAAGCTTTGCTGAAATCCAAATAGATGGCATCGAGTGATCTTCCTTGATCCAATTCTCTAGTCACCCAATCAAAAACATCAATCAGATCTGTCTGATAGGACCTTCCTCTGGTGAATCCATGTTGTCTTGGGTCCAGCAATTTACCAGATTGTAGATAGTTCAGTATCCTTTCTTTCAGCAGCATCTCCATTAATTTTCCCACAAGCGAAGTGAGGCTAACTGGCCTGTAGTTTCCAGCCTCCTCTCTTCTGCCACTCTTATGAAGTAGGACCACAACCGCTCTTCTCCAATCTCGTGGCCCCGCTCCGGTTTCTAGGGATCTATTGAAAATGTCATTTAGTGGACCTGCCAGGTCATCTCTGAGTTCTAGTAGTATCCTGTGAGATACCTCATCCAGCCCCATGGACTTGTCCACATTCTGTTTTCCTAGCTCTTCCCATACATACTCTTCTGTAAAAGGAGTTGTGTCTAGCCCATTCCCTTCTATGGTCTTGTCAACCAGCAATGGTCCTTCTCCAGGGTCTTCTCCTTGTTTGTCTTGGCACATTGCTCCTTGTCACCTTTCAATTTCAGTATACCACTTCGGGCTTTCCTTCTATCTCTTATATATCTGAAAAATGTTTTGGTACCTCTCTTTATCTCTTGGGCAATCCCTTCTTCCGCTTGACCTTTTGCTTTTCTGATTTCTTTCATCTCCCTTTTTTTTCTCCAGGTATTGTTCCCTGTGTTCCTCTTTTTGGGATCCTTTATACTTCCTGAATGCTGATCTTTTTGCCTTTATTTTTGTAGCCACCTCCTTTGAGAACCAAATTGGTTCTTTTTCCTTGAACTTTGTTTACTTTTCTAACATATAGATTTGTTTCCTTTGTAATAGCTCCTTTTAATTTAGCCCACTGTTGTTCCACCTCGCCCATTTCTATAACTTTAGCTTACATGGAATTATAAGGTTTAAAAAAAAATCCTCTCTTCTAGCATTGCTAACAGTCAATATCAATACTCTACACTCCCTACCCTTCAGTGCTGCAGACTGAGCAATCCCCTCAAAGACACACCAACAAAGCAATTATATAAAACCTTTTGGCTATATTAGAGATTTAAGGCAGTAATATAATAAACTTAGCTTGGAGTCCTTCTGGACAAGAAATAACCAGAAAAGAGACTGGCACTTGCCTCTGCTAATCACAAGACTATCTGTCTGCTATTGATTAGGATCAGCCCACCCCAAGACAAGCTGCCTACTGAGGAGTGAGGAGTTTTATTTATTTATTTGAGCAATCCCCTCAAAGACACACCAACAATGTAAATATACAAAATGTTTTGGCTATATTACAGAGATTTAAGGCAGTAAATAGTATACTTAACTTGGAGTCCTTCTGGAATCCAAACAATTCCCCAATTTCTGATAACATTCATCCCAATCCTTTCTCAAAGGGTCCAAAATCTGCACATCATCTGCTACACCAGACTAATACAGCTATCTCTCCAAAGATTTTAAAAAAAAAAAATGTAAATCTTAAAAAAGAAAAAAATCCTACCTCAACCCAATGTGTCATGGGGGAGCTTCCATTCTTTCACTCCTAATCCATTTTCGATGCTCTAGTGTTGCAATGATATGCACCACAAAATTGGAGATATAGTTATAGAAGAATGGACAAATTAAACTTCTTCCCTGTACTCATGTGGGATCTGTGCTCATAATCACCCTCTGCCATGCTACCTGATCAACTGTGGTTCTCATGCTTGAGCCATGAGCTGCAATATCCTAATGAATGATATTGATCCATGCCTTTTTTGGTCTTCCCCAGGCTTCTTCCCCTTCACCTGCCTTTTCAGTACCTTTCATCTCTTCTTTCCACATGTCCAGACCACATTAGTATTTTTTCCTTATCAAAGATAATGCTGTTCACTTCTCTATACTTTAATCATCTTGCCTTTGCCTGAATTCTTGCCTCTCCAGTAAGGGATCCGTTTGTTTTTATTGTTGTTCCTAAGTATTTAAATTTCTCAACTCTCTGCAATTTTTTCTTTCAAGTTTTCACACTTTCTATCTCATCATTTTCATCACTGAATTTTTCCTACATGTACTCTTTCATTCTTGTGTTCCTTACATGCATCGTGCCCATCTTTACAAGTCTTTCTCTGTCTTCTATGCTCTCTGCATTTAGCACAATGTCATTGTCTAATAGTACAAAGATAAATATTGAACCCAAAACTTCAGTGGTAAAAAGTCACAAAATTCATCAAGAAAACCACCAAGATAAGGAAAAACCACAAAAATGTACCCTTATGAGACCGTCATAAGAATAATGAGCTTGTTAAAACGCACTTAATAGCGGTGACACAGTGTTGAAATCTTACCCCATCACTTAAATGTCTTGCAGCTCAAAGATGAGATTTGTACATTGTACTCCCAACCTAGCTTGATAGCAGCTAAGTAGGGTATGCATCAAACTAGGTCGAGAGTACATTGTACAAATCTCATCTCTATATATCTTTTCATCACACAAAATCTTCACTGATGTCTTGTCTACTGTGCTGTTCGTACTTCTGATGGTGCATGCAAAACTGCTCCCCAATACCTAGCCACCACCAAAACCTCACCCTGAGTTCAGAATGGCCCCACTTACAGTAGTATAAAAAGTTGACTAATATGTGTATCTGCCTAGAGTTTCTCTCTCTCTCTCTCTTTCTCTCTCTGTAAAAAACCTGTCTGGGCACTTCTCAGCTTGAGATGTAAAATACCATGCATTGCAGTATCTCAAAAATTACCCACTTTTACTGTAAATGCTATAATTGCAAAATGTATAGCAAAACAATAAATCTAGGTCTTACATAGCAAGTCTAATAATTTTCTCATTGAGCAAAACTCTTCATGGACTCCATGTAGTTATTAAACAGTTTCTGAAGCTGCATCTTTGTTTTAAAATATATGTTTAGTTAAAGATAATGACAACCAATCATGGAACGGTATTTAGAATCAGCCAATCATAATTAAGCAGTGGCACTGACCTACAATAATGTGAATCCAATCACAAAAAAGGTTTTTTAAATTATATCTTTCTGTACATTGACCTAAATTAGGGATGCCCATTCAATGTCATCATTCATCCCTGTTTGGAAAAAAACAAAATTAAATCAAATATCCAAATTTGTTCCTTAAAAATTTGAGGTAGAAGTTATATCTCCCCCAGCGAAGATCTGTTAAAAAAAAATGCTGATGTGTGAGATGAACTTATAGTCAATCTTTTGAGTATTCAACCAGCTACGATGTTTCCCAGTCTTATTATTCTTGCAGGTCTCTTGGTCCTACCAACATAAATCTGCAGGCATGTACACTGCATAATATATATCATATTCTCGGAATTATAATCAGTCCATGTTTTATGTATATAAATTGCAGGTATTAAAAGGTGTTTCCTTGTAGTGTTGTTGCACACATATAATCACAAAAAAATATCCCTGTGGTACTTCAGAAATGGTAGGTAACTGTGTGTTACTTAATAAAGCTCTCACCATCTGATTCTTTATATTTGGCCTACGTTTCTATGAAATCAAAGGTTCTTCAGAAAATATGGAATGAAAGTTGAGGACATGCAAATGCTTTTCAATAATTGAGAAATATAGGCTGCTTTATCAGAATATTGCAGTTCAAAGAGATTTTGTGAAAGTTCCCCTACTGCGATATTCTAATAATGCATTTCGATCCAAGAATAAAGCCCTACAATATGTGTTTTGATCACAGACAGTGGATAGCCTCTTTCAAAAACTCTTAATGCTAGTTTGTATGACTGCATTTTGAAATCCTGGAGAGAGGAACAAATTCTCCTAATCATCAAAAACTGGCTAACTATTAATACAGCCTTAAACGTTTTAGGATGAAAACTGTGATACATGAGAAGTGTTAGGTTCGCCAGTTGTGGAACCCACTGTGAACTGCATCACTCACCCTCACTCTGGCAAAGCCCTCCTTATATAGCAGGAAATGCTGCAGCAACACTATAGGCCCCAGTCTCTGATATGGCTCCAACGCTGTTGGCATACCACCACAATCCTGCTCATACCTGTGAACCCATAGGTGCGCGTACGCATGCCAATTGGTTATATTTAAAGGACCAGTGGTGGGAAAGCCCAGCAGTGCCCAGTGATAACATCAGGAGGGACTGACCTACTTAAATCCCACTATCACTGCCTGTCTTTGCCTCAGCAATGGGTCTCCTACTTTTGCAATAGTGCTTGTTGCTCCTGTATGTTGGTTCTTGATTTTGGTTCCTGTGCCTTGTCTTCCAGCCTTGCCTCCTCCAGCCTTGCCTTGATCTCTTCGTCTTGTCCAGTGTTTCAGTGTGTCTTTGTCCACCCTTAGCCTGACTCTCCAGGTCTTGACCTCTTGCTTGGACCCAACCATGATTGCCTGCTGCCTGAACCTGATCACTCTTGCTAACTTTGACCTGTGTCTGACTCCATTAGTCTGCTGCCTGTCCAGACCCTAGTGTGCTTCTGAACTTTAATTATCTTCACTACCCTAGGGACCTACCTAATCCTTCTGGCTGCCAGAACCCAAAGGCTCAACCTGCAGGAGAGGTGGCTGGTAAAGATGAAGCTCCAAACTGTCCCACTACAGGGTGCATTTGGCAACTGCCGGCATAAGCCTCGTGGGTTTGCTCTTGAGGCTGCATGAACTATGCCGCAGCACAAAGGGCTCACACACCCACTACCCTTCACAAGAAGATTATTATGATCAACTTCTTTTCGGAAGATGGATGTGACCAATCTATCTTGCTGTTTCTCAATCATAATAGCTAAAAGAAAAAAATGATATAAATATGAAGACATGGCAAATTTGAGAAATGGGTCACATTGATTACTCAAATTAAAAAAAAAAGACATGAGCTGCTTGAGATGAATTCCATAAAAAGAAAAAGTTGATATATCAAACCCAGAAAGGAATGTTGAAATAAAGGAAGCTGGATAAAGTTCTCTTCCAAAGCTGCCATCACAAGATTTGCTACCGAGGGCACTACTGATGACCCTATAGTTATGCTGTGTATTTGGACATAAAATACATCAAAGACAAAAAAATTGTTTCTCATCATCACATTGGCAATAGAAAGCAAAAAGTGAGATGAGTGTCTTGAAAAGAAATTGTCTTCAATAATCTGCATAGCAGTATCATGTGACATTTGTGTGTCAAGATGTCACATCATTCATGGCAAGAAAAGTATCTGGTGATATAAATGGTAAAGATTGCAATTTAATCAATATTTGTGTAGTGTCTTGCACATATAATTTCATCTTATGGACACAAGGTTGCAAAAATTTGTCCAAGAAATAGCCAAAGGTTCCAGTAATGATCCACTGCAGGAAACAATGGGTCTCGCTGGTGGGTCAATTAAAGACTTGTGAATTTTTGATACTTCATATAATATTGGTGCTCGAGGATATTCCACCAATAAAAATCTCCAATCTTTATTAGTCAAAATTGGGGTACTATCAGGAGATAACAGCACATTAATAGTGGTTTGCAGATTAGCTGTAAGATTCGATGAAAGACAGTGATAATATTTAGAATCTAAAACTTGATTTGATAACTCATTCACATACTTAAGACTGTCTTGAATCACTTTACTGCTGCCTTTATCTGCTGGCTTGATTATTATTTTATCATCAGAAGAAAGAGACTTTAAAGTACCAAAAAGATTTCATCTCAAATTGATAAATGTCTTAGTAGGTTGTTGTTGTTCAATTGTCTCAATGTTATGTAATACTAAATCCCTAAAAGGTAGTAATTATAGGGATCCATTGGTCCCAGTGGAACCCATTTTGACTTATTACAAACTATGGATTAAGTATCTTCTGCCAACTATTGAGACAAACAGAACAGTTTCAATTGTAATTTTCTAATAAATCAATATTTAGAAATCCAACAGTCAAATTAGTTGGAACAAATGAAAGTCCTACATTGAGAACGTCTTCTTAAGAAGAGGTAAGTGCAATATTGGACAAATTAATTACCACAGATCTTGGTGGGATTTGGACCTGGTTTGTGGGCCTTCCCTTGTTAAAGGCACTTGGGTAACTGGATCCCTGCGTGTGCATGAAATAAAAGGTTGGTGGGACAACCTCCCTCTTCTGCTTATCCCTAAAAGAGAACCTGAGTCATGTGAAGAGGATTTAGAGCTTATTGTATCACAGTCTGCTGAGCCACTAGGTGCATCTTCACTTGAATTATTGAAGGTAACATGTTTGGTAGAAATTTTGAATTGTGGACATCTGTTTAACCAATTAATAGTGGAATAATCTTCCTCATCTCTTCTTAATTTTTAAATTTTTAATTGCTTCAATGTAGTTCTGAGATCCTCCAATGACATTTTATATTCATCAATAGAGGCTTGGAAATACTCCAACTGGCTAATTTTAAAAGGAGTGTGCGTGCACCCATTGGCATGCGAGCAGAGATACCCTTAATTTTATATCATGTATAGAAGTACACAAATATCATTTAAAATATCCCTGCTGCATGTATGTGTGCAACCTTTATGTGCAAATTTTAATAAAATATGTGCTGGGTGATTCAGTCATCAGAGGCACTAATTTGGGAACTCTTTTTGAGGGAAACTCTCAGTTAAAAGCCTTCCAGGATCATCAGCTGGTAAAAATGCTATGATATTATCATCCATCTGGGAACTAATGACCTTGCTAGAAACAGCATGTAAGTGGTACAGAGAGATTTCCAGTCTGACAAAGCAGATTAGTCACATGGTGAAAACTATTGCCTTTTCAAAAGTGTTACCTGTTCATGGAAAGGGGAAAGAGAGGCTAAGCCATATAGATAACTTCAATGCATGGCTCAAAACCTGGTGTAAGGAACAAAATTTTGGATATATTGGAGGCTGGGGCCATGTATGGAACAGTAAAAGGCTCTATGTCAAAGATGGCTCACATCTGTCTGTGGCAGGAAAAAGGATCCTAAGAGATAAATTCAAATCCTATGCCATAAGGCATTTAAACTAGACAACAGGCATGGTAGAAGGAAATTAGAATGTCACCACCCAAATACAAATACAAAGGGGCAGATTTTCAAAGGGGTACACGCGTACCCCCCGAAAACCTGCCCCAAGCTCACCCTGCGCGTGTCGAGCCTATGTTGAATAGCGTAAGTCCTGGAAGCGTGTCGGGGGCGTGTCATCCGGGGGCGGGGCCGCGGGCGTGCTCGAGGCCTCCGAAACTGCTCCCGGGCCGGGGAATCACTGCCTCAGGCAGGAGTAACTTTTCAAACAAAGGTAGGGGGGAGTTTAGATAGGGCTGGGGGGATGGGTTAGGTAGGGGAAGGGAGGGGAAGTTGCGGGGGGTGGAAGGAAAGTTCCCTCAGAGGCCGCTCTGATTTCGGAGCGACCTCGGAGGGAACGGAGGCAGGCTGCGCGGCTCGGCACGCGCAGGCTGCCATTTTGTGCAACTTTGCACACGCCGACCCCGGATTTTAAAAGATACAAGTGGCTACGCGCGTATCTATTAAAATCCGGCATACACTTGTTTGCGCCAGTCGCGCGAACAAAAGTACGCACGGGCGTACTTTTTTAAAATCTTCCCCATAGGAAATGGGTGATTGGGATAACAAAAGTCAGCTGAATAAGGCACAAAAGAAGTCCAAGAAAAGCAGTAACCTGAACGAGAAAAGCTGGAAAGCTATGAGCACAAATGCTTGTAGCCTGGGTAATAAAATCCCTAATGGTGGAGACAGACTTGGATATTGTTGCTGCCATGGAGACATGGTTCACAGAATCTCATGATTGGGATATGGCCATACTGGGCTATAACTTGTTAAGGAAAGACAGAGAGGACAGAAAAGGCGGAAGAGTGGCTCTTTATGTCAAAACAAAGCAACTGAACTGCAAGGAAGATGGGGTAAAGAAGAAGCATTATGGGATGTCCTAAAAAAAAAGATGATGGAGCATCCATTTTTACTGGAGTGGTTTACAGGATTCTGAATCAAACGGAAGTAATAGACAGAGATATGGTTGAAGACATCCAAAATGTTGAAAAGAAGGAAGAAGTAGTGATTGTTGGAGATTTTAATCTGCCAGACATAGACTGGAGAATCTTTTCTGCAGAATCAAACAGATGTAGAGTGATAGTGAAGCCCTGTTCAAAAAAATGGTAATGGAACCCATGAGGGAGGGAGCTATAGAGATTTGGTGCTCACTAACAGGGATAATGTCTCTAATGTCCATGTGGGTGCCCACCTCAGCATCAGTTTAGTTTGATATCGCAAATAGGATATGAAAAAGTCACATGAAAACCCAAGTTTTGCATTTCAAAAATATGGACTTTCTTGAAATGGGGAAGTACCTGGAGAGAGAACTAGAAGACTGGGAAAAAAATGAGAAGAGTGGAACAACAGTTGGCCAAACTAAAAGAAGCAATTATCAAGGCAACTAATCTATATTTTAGAAAAGTAAACAAAAGCAAAAGAAATAAGAAATCTATTTGTTTCTAAAAGGAGGTTGCTGATAAAATAAAAGCAAAAAGAACAGTGTTCAAGAAATATAAAGGATCCCAAAGGGAGGAGCACAAGGAAGAATATCTAGTGAAACTGAGGGAGACTAAGAAAGTAATCAAGAAAGCAAAAAGTCAAGCGGAAGAAAGGATTGCCAGAGAGGTAAAGCAATGTGACAAAACATTTTTCAGATACATCAGAGAAAGGAAAAAGGTCCAAAGTAGTATAGTGAAACTGAAAGGTGAAAAGGATTATTGTGTGGAGAGAGATGAAGAAATGGTAGAAATATTAAACAAATTCTTAAGTTCGGTATTCACTAAAGAAGAACCTGGAGAAGGATCGTCGCTAGTTAACATTAGGGATGTGAATCGTTTTTTGACGATTTAAAATATCATCCGATATATTTTAAATCGTCAAAAATCGTTAGAAGCGCGATACAATAGGAATTCCCCCGATTTATCGTCAAAAATCATAAATCGGGGGAAGGGGGAGGGGAAAGGGGGAGGGCGGATAAACCGGCACACTAAAACAACCCTAAAACCCACCCCGACCCTTTAAAATAAATCCCCCACCCTCCCGAACCCCCCCAAAATGCCTTAAATTACCTGGGATCCAGAGCGGGGATCCCGGTGTGATCTTTTACTCTCAGGCCTGCGGTGCGTTGTAGAAATGGCGCTGGCGCCATTTTGTTTTTTGTCCCCCAACGTCAGGAGCGTAGGAGATCGCTCCTGGACCCCCAGGGACCCCCAGGGACTTTTGGCCAACTTGGGGGGGCCTCCTGACCCCCACAAGACTTGCCAAAAGTCCAGCGGGGGTCCTGCATTCGAATCGTTTTGCCGTACAAAATGGCGCCGGCCATACGCCGTATGGCCGGCGCCATTTTGTACGGCAAAACGACGTCAGGAGCGTAGGAGATCGCTCCCAGACCCCCGCTGGACCCCCAGGGACTTTTGGCCAGCTTGGGGGGGCTCCTGACCCCCTCAAGACTTGCCAAAAGTCCAGCGGGTGTCCGGAACGACCTCCTGCAGTCGAATCGTGTTGCCGTACGGCCGGCGCCATTTTGCACAAATGGCGCCGGCGCTACCTTTGCCTGACAGGGCAAAGGTAGCGCCGGTGCCATTTCTACAACGCACCGCAGGCCCGAGCGTAAAAGATCACACCGGGACCCTCGCTCTGGACCCCAGGTAATTTAAGGCATTTTGGGGGGGTTCGGGAGGGTGGGGGATTTATTTCAAAGGGTCGGGGTGGGTTTTAGGGATGTTTTAGTGTGCCGGTTTTCCCGCCCTCCCCAATTTATGATTTACACGATATTTACAAAAACAAAACCGCGACGATCCGATTCCCTCCCCCCCCAGCCGAAATCGATCGTTAAGACGATCGATCACACGATTCACATCTCTAGTTAACATGCACTCGGACCGTCGGCTGCCAGTATTCAAAATGGTGCTGATAGCCTTTGCCCTTTGCCCTTTGCCCTTACTATGTCACAGGGGCTACCGGTGCCATTGGTCAGCCCCTGTCACATGGTAGGAGCAAAAGATGGCGCCGGCCATCCAGTGCTCCTACCATGTGACAGGGTCCGGCCAATGGCATGGATACCCTGTCACATGGTAAGGGCAAAGGGCCATCGGCACCATTTTGATTAGTGGCAGCCGATGGCCCGGGAGTGGGAGATCACTCCAGGGACCCCCACTGGACCACCAGGTAACTGTAAAACGTTTTTTTTTTGGGGGTTGGGAGGGTGGGGGAAGCTAAGGGATTCGTTTTAAAGGGTCGGGGTGGGTTTAGGGGTTATTTTTGTGTGCCATTTTTCCTGTCCTCCCCCAAAATGATAAGAGAACCCCCACGATCAATATCCTGGGGTTTTCCTATCGTTTTGGGGGAGCCCCCGATTTCTGACCATTTTGAAAATATCGTCCAATATTTTCAATCGTCCGAAGCCCGATTCACATCCCTAGACGAAACTACATTTACAGAAGAGAATTTATGGGAAGAGCTAGGAAAATTAAAAGTGGACAAAGCCATGGGGCCTTATGAGATTCATCTCAGGATACTGAGGAAGCTCAGAGATGTGGTGGCAGGTCTGCTGCACGACCTGTTCAATAGATCCCTGGAAATGGGAGTGGTGCCGAGTGATTGGAGAAGAGCAGAGGTGGCCCTGCTTCACAAGAGTGGGAGAGGAGGCTGGAAACTACAGACCTATTAGCCTCACCTAAGTGGTGGGAAAAGTAATGGAGGCACTGCTGAAGGAAAGAATAGTTCACTATCTATAGTCAGAAGACTTGCTGGATCACCAGAGGAAGATCCTGTCAGACAAATCTGATTGACTTTTTTGATTGGGTAATTAAGGAATTGGCTCAAGGAAGACCGCTTGATGTCATCTACTTGGATTTCAGCAAAGCTTTGCTACGATCCAGCATAGGAGTCTTGTGAATAAAATAAGAAGCTTGGAAGTGAGCACCATGATGGTGGCCTGGATTACAAACTGGTTGATGGATAGAAGACAGCGTGTAATGGAACCTATTCTGAAGAGAGAGCAGTGTTAAGCGGAGTGCCGCAAGGGACCAGTCCTGTTCAATATCTTTGTGAGCGACTTTGCAGAAGGGATAGAAGGTAAAGTTTGTTTTTTTGCGGATGATACTAAGATCTGCAACAGAGTGGAAATGCCAGAAGGAGTAGAGAGAATAAGATGTGATTTAAGGAAGCTTAACAGTGGTTGAAGATATGGCAGCTGGTATTCAATGCCAAGAAGTGCAGAGTCATGCATCTGGGGTGTGGTAATCCAAATAAAACTGTATGTCTTGGGGGATGAAGGGTTGTTGTGCATGGAGCAAGCGAAGGACCTTGGGGTGATAGTGTTTAGTGATCTGAAGACGGCAAAGCAATGTGACAATGTGATAGCTAAAGCTAAAATGAGAGAGTAATAACCAGTAAGAAAAATGAAGTGATAGTCCCCTTGTACAGGTTCTTGGTGAGGCCTCACCTGGAGTATTGTGTTCAGTTTTGGAGACCATATCTCAAAAGGAACAGAGACAGGATGGAGGTGGTCCAGAGAAGGTCGACAAACATGATGGAGGGTCTCCATCAAATGACTTATGAGGAGAGGATGAAGGACCTAAATATGTATACCCTGAAGGAGAGGAGATGCAGGGGGGGATAAGATACAGACTTTCAGATACCTGAAAGGTTTTAATGATGCACAATCAACAAGCCTTTTCTGTTGGAAAGAAATCAGTAGAACTAGGGGTCGCATAATGAAACTCCAGGGTAGATGACTCAAAACCAATGTCAGGAAATATTTCTTCATGGAGAGGGTGGTGGATGCCTGGAATGCCCTTCTGGAGGAGGTGGTGAAAACAAAAACGGTGAAAGATTTCAAGAGGGCATGGGGGCATGGGATAAATACTATGAATTCCTAAAGGCTAGAGGATGGAAATGAAGAAAAGAATGTATGGGGAAGGGGGGGGGGGTAACTTGCTGGTGTGGCAGTTACTCCCCTTATCCAATAAGATGTACTATTGATACAACTCCATTACTGCTTTCTGCTTTAACTGCAGGGGGAAAAGATGAAAAGGGGAATTAGATTCAGATAGCAACCAACAAGGACATTGGATTTTATGGCCTGGGAAAACAAATAAACATGGGGGTAACTTGCTGATGTTGCTGTTACTACCCTTACCAATAAGCTTGATACTTTGGATGCAACTCCAACATTGCTCTCTGCTTCAATGGCAAGAGGTAACAGAAATTGAACACAGACAGCAACCAACAGGGGCCCTGACTTTGAGGGTTTCGGAAACTAAGTAAGAGGGTGACCTGTATGGCGCAGCAGATGCTTCCATAAGTTGCTTGGCAGACTGGATGGACCATTTGGTCCTTTTCTGCTGTCCATTTTCTATGTTTCTATATTTCTAACATGCTTGCCCAATGCTCTTAAAATCTACCTGTAAGGGAGTGTATTCTTTAATCTGTTTAATTAGATCTTCTAATTGAGCAGTAGTGTCTATTATACTTTTTAAAATATAATCAACTATTAACAAAATCAAACCCGTTGAATATTTAAAATAGAAATCCACCTCTCCATAAATGATTCATCCTCTTTAAACAATAAGTGGGGGGTTTGTTAATGCGTAACCCTTGTGGGATACTTTTTTTATGTAAATATTGAATCAATGTTGCTAAATTCAGCTCTGATGTTATGAGACGTTTTTGTAAATTTGCATGCACCATAGGGGCTCCTTCTGACATATTCTTCATCAGCATACTAATATGAAGAAGGAAATCTTGTCTTATATTTGCGCTACGCCCACTTTGACCAGAAAACTTCAACTTGTTGTTCTACACAGTTCTCACCTAGATCTTACTATTTATTTATTCAGTTTTTTATACCACAATCCTGATGCAAATTGATCACCCTATGTGGTTTACAGTTTATGACCGTTAAGCTATTATATAAAAATACATCAAAACAATAAAATATAATAAAAAAATTATAGCAAACAAAATTAAAACGGCTCCCAATAGTCCAGTTGATTCCAAACATTCTCCATTCCTGATATTAAAAACTCTTCGGTCCTCTCAAACACAGCTACTTCAAGAGGCCTACCAATGAAAGATTCATGTTTTTAACTTCTTCCTGAAAGTGAGATAGTTCTGCTCCAATCTAAGTGCCAGCAGACGCCTATTCCACAAGGAAGGAGTTGCCACTGAAAAATCCTTAGTCCTTAAACATCTTTCCATATTCTTTCTCAGAGGAAATAATTGGTAATGCTTCTGTATGTAACTATCACTGTCAGACATACCAAGCTGATTTCTTCTCCTTCTTTGTGGCCCATCTATCTCGCACGTGCTCACTATTGGATCTGGCCAGCCGCACCACCACCATCCTCCTGCATCCTAACCCTCACCAAGAGCAATGACCCATAATGACATGCTGATGCAAGTGATATTGGGCTGCTCAAACAGGCTATTGGAGGATGGTGGTGCATTGTCAATGGTATGGGGGGAGTATGCAGATCAATGTCAATATCTTCACTGCCGGCTGATGCAACAAGGAGTATCAGCAGGAGAATGTTGGAAGTAGGGGAAGAGATTAAGGAAAAACAATGGCCAACAATTAGCTCTTGTAGGAATGATGTGTGCTAGAGCTGAGAAACCTGTGAAGGGCAGTAAGTGGGGCTAGGGCAGGGGCATAAGGTTGCCTGGGGCAAGCACAGGACTCTTCAACCCTGTCATAGAGACATTGACTACACTAATGACAGGGAAAGGAGCAAGAGATGTTTATTTCAAGAGCAAGAATGAACACATTCTAAAATCTTTCCAGATAACAAGAATTAGATTCCCATTGTACTATTGTATACTCCTGGGGGAATTCTGCACAAAATATTTTTACAAATTCTATGCACAATATTTTAAAATTCTGCAGACTTTGTTTAGATAACACTGTCTTTGAGTAGTAACTTATAATGCAATACAGAAATGTTGTTACTCAAAGATGCAGAATTTTTAATTTTTTGTGCAGAATTATCTCATCATAAAGCCTGAGCCAGGCAGATTATTCTTGCCCTTCCCTTTGCTCAATACCCTCCCCAGGTCTCCCTTCTTTATGGCTTGAACCCCCTTCCCCATGCTTGCTCTCTCCCTCCCCCCCCCCCAGGTCAATCCTCCAGTTCACCTTTCACCTCTCCCCAGGGTTCACCTCTCTCCTCCCCCTTTCCCCCACCAGATTTCTTTCTCTGCTTAACCAGGCATGAACCTCCCATTTCTCTCATTCCCCCCACCATGCAGGAAGACCTTCAGTTCACTTTTTCTCCCCTTAGGCTCAGATTCCCCCCCATTCTCCTAAACCTCCTAGCAAGACCCCTAACTTTCTCTTTCACCAGCTCTCTCTCTCTCTCTCTCTCTCTTTTCCTCTATCTCTGCCTCTGCTCTTCCCCCCCCCCACCCCACCCCCACACACAGCTTTCTCCCCTAACCCCAGCAAGACACCCTATCTTTCTCTTTGTCTTCCCCTCCCTTAAAAGTCCTCCAGCTTTCTCTCTTTGCCTTCCATCCCAGACATGACTCCTGGGGGCACATCTGGTTCTCTCACACTAACCCAACAAGACCCCCTAGCTTTCTCTTTCTACCATCCCCTCTTTAATAAGACCCCAAGCTTGTTATCTGCCTCTCTCTTTAAGGTTCTATTGGTCACCCACTGCTCCCTCCTTTGTTTGGGTCGCACAAGCTAAAGCCAGCATTACTCCCTCATTTCTTCTGGCCTACATGGGCAATGTTAATTCTCCTAACTCTCTTCTGGTCCAGGTAGGACAGTCCCCTGCTGCTCCTTTCTCACTTTCAGCAGACAGCAATAGTATTTCTTCCTCTATTCCAGCCCAGGTCTCCACTGTCCTTACTGCTGCTTCCTGTTCCCTGTGCCTAATTCTGTGGGGCAAATGCTGAATTCTGCATGGGAGAGGAATTCCATGCAAATTCTGAACAACTGCAAAATGCAGAATTCCCCCAGGAATAACTACTTGCAGGTCAGGGAAAAAAATATTCCAGGGAAAATCTATGAAAAACTACAGCTGTTCCTGAATGAAAGTGAACACTGCAGGGTTATTAAACTCCCAGCCTGAGGTAAGCAGAAGGGGAAGAGATTAAAGCAGATAAAGAAAGGAAAGCATGAAGCAGAATGAGCAGAGAACAGCAGAAGGGAGAGGCAAAATAGAGAAAGTCAGAGAGATGCGAGTGAGAGAGGGAGAGAGCATGTGTGAGAGAGAGCTTTAAGGGGGCCCCCAACCCTGCCCAGCTTAAAAAAAATATTTGCCCATCCCTGGTCTAGTACAACCATTCACCACTCTAGCAACTGCGTTCCGAGCAACTGATAAGGTATGCAAGGGTCTCTCTGGCAGGCCCATGCATAGACAATTACAATAATCTGTGATGATATTTTTTATTTATACATTTTCCAAAAACATTTCAAGAAATCACTTGAATTGCAAACAAACAGACATTAAAGGAAATAGAGTCAACAAAAGAAAAACTAAAAGAGAAATAAGAATAATAATATTGTCTCTTTTATAATCTAAGTCCACTACCAGAGGAAAATTTCTTTACAATCTTTACAGGAAAAGAACTAGCGTAGACAGGGAGCAAAATCAATATTAACAGACTGATTGCTAGAATCTTATGCTCTACTGGGAACAATAGGAGAAGAATTTAAGACAGCTGGTACTTTATCACTCAAGAAAGAGGAAAGTTGTGAAGGTAAAAAGAAGAGATATGAAACATTCTGGTATTTAATAATACATTTGCAGGGAAACTTGAGCAGGAAAAAAGCACCCAATTCTAATATCCTGGGCCTTAACAGTAAAAACTGCCTCCTCTTTTTTTGGATCTGTCTAGCCAAATCTGGATAGACGCAAACCGGGCGGATTTTAAATGCCCTGCTCGCGTAAATCCACCCGGATTTACGCGAGCAGGGCCCTCGCCGGCGCGCCTATTTTGCATAGGCCGCCGGCGTGCACAGAGCCCCGGGACGCGCGCAAGTCCCGGGGTTTTTTTTTAAGGGTGCGTGTTGGGGCGTGTCGGGGGCGGGGCCGAATGATGCAGCGTTTTGGGGGGTGGGGCCGGGGGCATGGCACCAGCCCGGGGGCGTGGTCGAGGCCTCCGGACCAGCCCCCGGGTCGGTTGATGGCGCGCCAGCAGTCCGCTGGCGCACGGAGATTTACGTTTGCTTCTAGCAGGCGTAAATCGAGGGACAAAGGTAAGGGGGGGGGGTTTAGATAGGGCCGGGGGGGTGGGTTAGGTAGGGGAAGGGAGGGGAAGGTGAGAGGGGGGCGAAAGAAAGTTCCCTCCGAGGCCGCTCCGATTTCGGAGCGGCCTCGGAGGGAACGGAGGCAGGCTGCGCGGCTCGGCGCGCGCAGGCTGCCCAAAATCGGCAGCCTTGCGCGCGCCGATCCAGGATTTTATAAGATACGCGCGGCTATGCGCGTATCTTATAAAATCCAGCGTACTTTTGTTTGCGCCTGCTGCGCGAACAAAAGTACGCGATTGCGCTCTTTTTTAAAACCTACCCCAAACTTTAAGATCCAAAAACGTATCCACACGATGACGGGAAAACATCCTTAGTACCCATTCTCTATCAGATTCCAGAAGAAAAGATACAATAAGTGTAACAAGCGTAATCGATTCCTTTTGGGTAGTTTCCAATATATTGGTAAGATCCAACTGAGGTGACTCAAGAGTCGTAAGAACCTAGATTCCCTTTTGATCAGGAGGGCCCTTTTTAAATGGTGGAATATAATACACTCTCGAAACAAGAGGCAATGCTTGCTCAAGGATTTTAAGATCCTCAATCAAATAATTCTTCCACTTGTCTTTGGGAGTGATTAAAGGGTCTTTTGATTTTCCAATTGTTCCAGTCTATTGGAAATAAACTGATTTTCCTTAATCATTTTTGTTGAATTTCTTATGTTACCAATATCCTTTTTCAGAGATTTACAGGAATTCTTATTCATAATATCTCCATTTTCAACAGATTTCAAATGGCTGACCAGAATCCCCAGAGAGCTGACTACCGGGTTTATTTGGTTGAATATATTAATGTTTAAAGTTTGTATCGCATCCTAGCTAGCAACTAAAGTAATTAAAGCAGGTCTTACCAGCTCTGTCTTCTGAATAGATGGTAAATCAAAAATTTTTCCTACCATTTTTCAAAAAGCAGCATTTCCCAGCAATGTCCCCGGCTTCACCAGAGGTTTCAGGCAACTCAGGGGCATTCTCCAGTAAGTTCCCAACCTTAAAATGCAGACTGACACTTTCCCCATCTTCGGGCGATGCCATTCTGCAGGGCTGGTCTGAAGATATTGCCTCAGTCGGATTAGCCGGAGCCATCCATTCTTCCGGGGGTAGGGATGTTACAAGCTCTGGAGCATGTCTGGTCCAGCTGCCTCCTGACCATTCTCCAGCGAGCCGATTCCCAGAATCAAAACTCCCCACCGCACTATAGCATCCATTGGGCCCAAAACTTGAATCGTCTCTCACTCTCTGGCCCACCACTTTCTACTGGAATGAGGCATTTCCAGGAAAATTCAAAGACCCAATGAGAGTGATCTCGGACATGTCCAGCTAGGTCGGCCATCTTGCATCTCTGTACGAGCAAACAGATATTATTAAAGCTTGAACTATTGTACAAAAATACTTGCAATCTAAAAAAGAACAATGTTTTTTTAACCAACCTCAATTTGAAAAAAAGACAAAACAATTGTTTTATCATCTGGAAGATTTGAGGAATCCAATTAAACTTGGTACCCAACTGTACCCCTAAACTCTTAAATCTATCAGATGCTATCTTATTCAGTTCAGTCTCAATAGTGATGGGAGATAATTCTAGGTCTTGTAGTACAACTCTCAGGAGTTTGATTTTCGGAACATTTAAAACAATTTTATTCTTAAGAAACCATTTCACAATCACCTCTAGATCTAATTGCAATTTTGTGAAGCTATAATGCTGGTTCCTGTTCGTAAATCTGTTATTCCACTCTTTATATTTCATGTCCAAATCACCGTATCATATGCCTTTTCAAGATCAACAAACACCATGTACAGATCTTTCTTCTTTTTCCAGCAGGATCTTCAATGCAAAAATCACATCTGTGATCAGTCTTCCTTGACAGAATCTGAACTAGTTTTCATTGATCTTTACCAGGTTCCTCAAACTCTACTCTAGACATTTTTTCTTACGGCTTCATCTTGCCACTCATTAGAATTATTCCTCCTATAATTGTTGCAGTCCTGCACATCTCTTATTCTTACTCTGTCTCCATTCATTTGGTGCCTTTCCTTTCCAGTTTCTAAGGTCTTTGTTATATTTCCAGTCACACTTCTTTCATCTCCTTGAATACCTCAACTAATGCTTCACCTGGGCTTGTGACTTTCCTGTTCTTCTTCATCACTTCTGCCGCTTCTTTGTTTTATTCCCTTATACAGCCATAGTTTACAGTTGTCCTTCTGGTGGTAGTTCTTGTAGCTTCTCCTTGTTCAATGGGTTCTCAGATAATTTTGCCACCTCTTTCACTTTCTTTTCATCTTTTACTTATCCCTCATTGTACTTGATGAATTTCACTGGGTCAAAAATGTTCTCTTCTCCCTATTCCTGGCTCTTGCTTTTCCATACAGCATCTTCTCTCCTTTCCTGCTGTTTGACTGATGATACAATTCTGCATCTGTTGTCGCCTTGGCTTTTGCCACTGTTCTTCTCTTTAGTACTGTCACATACTCTTTGCTGCTTAAACTTGATTATCTTACTTGTGTTGCTTTCTGCACATCATTGTTCAGCACCATGTCTCATTTTTCTCCTTTGCAGCACCTAGAGCAGTGATGGCAAACTCCAGGCCTCAAGTGCCACAAACAGACCAGGTTTTCAGGAAATCGACAATGAATATGAATGAGATAGATTTGCATAAAGTGGAGGCGGTGCATGCAGATCTTTCTCATGCATATTTATTGTCGATATCCTGAAAACCTGGCCTGTTTGTGGTACACGAGGACTGGAGTTCACCATCACTGACCTAGGGTATCTTTGGCTCATGTTTGTGTTCCTCTTTGCCATCTTATTCTACATCTCATTGGCAATGCCTTCCTAACTCCTTTGACAGTTTTCTGCCACTTGTTCAGTGAATTTTAACTGTCAGTCCTTGAGATGTCACCGCTATATTTTACTTTCCCTCTCCAAATTTGCCTTGTTCTACTTAGCTCGCTTCATCTTGAAGTCTATAACCACCAACTACTGCTGCCCATTCACACATTCTTAGTAACAACTGCAGTTCTTTACTTTGTTCAGGAGCATTTTCTTTTCCCCACTAGAATCTGGGTCTATCTGGCTTTATGTGTTTCAGCTTCTGAATGTCACCAAATGTCATTTTGTTTCTCACCGAATGTGTATACTACTGCCAGATTATGTGCTTGGGTCATCCTCGGGACATTTTTCCTGACTGCATTTCTCTTGTTGTAACCATCTTTTCTGATAATTCCTTCATAGCCACATCTGTCTCTTCCAGCATCTGGAATTTTTCGGAACTTTTCCTTCACCTGGATACCGTAGCCCATTCACTGATTCACTGATTCATTCACTGATCATTGCTCACCAGAGCAATTCAGAGCCAATCTTTGATTTCTCCTTCCAGTTTTATATAGGTATGATTTTCCTGAAATTAATTTGTTTATTCATTGCTTTAATGACTAATAATAAACATCTTTCAGATTCAATTTACAAACAAATATTTTAACTTTCCTTCCATTATAGTTAATGATAAAATTATGCTTTTGCTCCCTTGAACCAAAACATTGTGACCTGAGATTGTAAATCCTGTCCTTAATTGGGATTTACTGTAGGACTGGGTTTATTAGAACATGATTATTACAGGCCAGGAAATGAACAAGAGCTTTGTTGTTTGCATCATAGGTTTTTTTTCTGTTTTGTTTTTTTTTTACACATCTCTTCTCTCTTTGTAATTTTATTTCAGCACAGATGAATTGCAATTCTCAAATTTAATTATTAAAGCTTTCACTGATGGAATCTGGAGATGATTCAAAGCATTAATGATGAGTAGTATTACATTAATTTTAATTTTGGGATTACTTGAGATCTGGTATGTTGAAGTGAAAGAGAACTGATATAGTGCCCGAAATAAAGTTTAAAAGCATCTTAAACTACAATCACAAGATGCCATTGCGTCCATCCTAGCATGGACAATAATTGAATGCATGTGTTCATACTAAGGAAAAGTAGGTGGTTAAAATTTTCATCAAAAAAGTCATGCTGTAATATAGTAGCTAAACAGATTTTGTAAAACATCGAAAGCATGAAAAAAAAAAAAGCAATTGCTCATGCAACTGAAACATCAAAAATGATTTCAAAATAAATTAGAGGGATGGAGTGATCTTTTATTTACAGCACAGGAGGAGAAGGAAGATGTTCCTAAATCATTTTAATAGGATGTAAATATATTCAGGAAGGTAGGATAACAAGGTACAATGAGCTTATATCACTGTGGAGCCGATCTGCTCTGAAAATGATAGAAGAGGAGATGACAGGCTGGTGTGCCTTTAATTCCTGAGAAGAAATTAATCTGGGTGATGGTCATTCACAAAAAGGAAATGGGTTTGGGAGGAGGTTTGCCTTTTATCATGGACCCCCATCTCTCAGAGCTTATCCATTAGTTCTGTAATATTTGCTCAGGAAAGAATTGTAATTTCTTTGTCAGCTTTTTCCACACTCCTGGGTCCTGATTGCTTGTTTATTTTCTGCAGCTTTGCTGCATCACTTTGATCACGAATCTCTTCACAGATCATTTTTTTCCCCTTTGTTCTGTCAACAGATATATTTAAAATAGATCCACAGTGTAACCTTTCTTACCCCACCACCAGCAAATGAGCAGTATTACAGCAGGATAGAAAGATTAGATTTTTATTTTCCCTCTCCTGATAGTGATTTTGTCACACTCTTCTGGGTGGGGTTGCTACCTCAAGCAGATCAAGCCATGTGGGTTAATTGAGTCCTCATGTTGCCCCTTTGTATGCACAGAAATATAATCCTAATTTTTGTAGGTAAATTAGAACTACATCCCCATGCATGCAGTGGGGAAATGTTAGGACAGCCTAATCAGGGTGAGGTGGCAACCTTACTTCTAGAGCTCCTGTACCTTTCAGTCTCCTGAGGTGAACAATAGTGTTAAAAGATGCTTTCAGACTGCTCATGAGGATTCTGAAAAATTATGTTTTTAAATGCCTTACTTAAGGCATTCTGTGCTTTATAACAGTTTCTCCCATTATCAAATAGTAGAAAGAAGAGACTTATCACAGTTTCTCCCATTGAATATGATTATCATAGGTACTCCCAAATCCTCAACACATTAAGTCATTCCAAATTGCCTTACTATAGTCCTGCTGTCCTCAGGAAACTTGAGAAAGAGAGAAAGAGACCCTTTATAAAATGCTAATGTAAGTAAACTATTTATACCACTGTAAGAGGGGCAACTAGTAACTCAGGGTGAGGTTTTAGAGGTGGGCTAGGTTTTGGTGGGCAGTTTTACATACACAGTTAGAGGTACGAACAGCATGGTAGACATCAGTGAAGATTTTATGTGATTTGGAATGATGAAAGTTATAAAAAGATGAGATTTGTACAATGTACTCTCGACATAACTTGATAACCTCTCTACTTAACTACTATCAAGCTAGATCGAGAGGTCAATGTGCAAATCTCACCTTTGTGTACCTTTCATCACTCCAAATCACACAAAATCTTCACTATCTACTGTGCTGTTCGTACTTCTGACGGTGCATGTAAAACTGCCCCAAAATACCTAGCCCACTACCAAAACCTCACCCTGAGTTCAAAATGGCCCTGCTTACAGTAGTATAAAACGTTGACTAATATATACACCTACCTAGAGTCTCTCTCACTCTCCAAATCCCATTTCAGCTATAATGCATAACACCTGGAAAAAAAAGGTGTAGTTATTTCCAGCATTAAATCCCACAATAGCATCCATTATGCTATTGTGTGCAATGTTAAGCACCCCCCATTTTCATTTATTCCCCCCACTTGACTACATTTTTTAAATTTGCATATGCATCTCACGATGCGTTATTTATCACAAGGACTATGGCATTATTGTGGACATTAGGGCCCTAACATCTGCGATAAGGCTCTAAAGCGATTTGAAAAATGACCCCCTTAGTCTTAAGTCTAATTATTGCCACTTATCCAGCTAGCAGGCCAATTCAGTAAAAGTCGCGGGAGAACGGGGAAGTGCCTGCTCTCCCGGTGCTGCCAGGCCACTCTCCTGTGCGCACTATTCAGTATTTAAATGAGGGCCTGCGGTAAAAAGAGGCTCTAGGGACACTAGTGTGTCCCTAGCGCCTCTTTCTTGACAGGAGCGGCGGCTGTCAGTGAGTTTGACAGCTGATGCTCAATTTTTCCAGCATCAGTTCTCAAACCCGCTGACAGCCACGAGTTCGGAAACCAGATGCCGGCAAAATTGAGCGTCCGGCAAAATATCGCTATGAATTTAAGTTGGAGGGTGTACAGAAAAGCAGTTTTTACTGCTTTTCTGTATACTGTCCCGGCGCCGGCAGAAATTAACGCCTACCTTTGGGTAGGCGCTAATTTCTGAAAGTAAAATGTGCAGCTTGGCTGCATATTTTACTTAGTGAATTGCGTGGGAATAACTAATAGGGCCATCAACATGCATTTGCATGTTGCGGGTGCTATTAGTTTTGGGGGGGGTTGGACGTGCGTTTTCGACCCCTTACTGAATAAGGGGTAAAGCTAGCACATTGAAAATGCACGTCCAAATGCGGGTTAACAGTGCGCTCCAGCGGAGTGCATTGTACTGTATCGGCCTGTAAGTTAGCCAGATAAGTAGCACTTACCTGAAACACCACTGTCCCATCCACCTCCTAGCCGACTATTTAGTCGGATATATAATTATCTGGCTAAATGGTGGCCGCTGATCATGGCCAAATATTCGAATGCCATCACTTAGCTGGATGAGTCCCGAACTAAATTGGCTAAGTGGCACTGAATATCGGCCCTTCTAGTTTTAAAAAATAATCCCAACCATTCAAAATTGTCCTTTTGGAGATAAACTAGTGTTCCACAGCATTTCTGGGATTTGTAGTCTTGCCTTGAATTTGAGCAAATAAAATTAGGGACATGCATTAATGGATATTTTAACATGGGGTACCATTCAATATCAGAGCTATCAAGTGATCCATTTAAAGGAAGAAGACTTTTGACCAGGCATAGATTTCTGAATCTCATCCTGATGCATTCTGGAACCTGTAGTCCAATTCCAAATACTGTAGTAGCTGCAGGGACAACGCACTACAATGTACCGGGATGTAAGTTCAAAAACCAGGGCTGGTCCAAGGTATCTCTCTCCTTGAACTGGGTCACTTAGCAGATTTGCTCAGAATTCTCTGACAATGCATTGAATTAAATTAAGTACAGCTATTGTTCTTCTAAGGAAAATGACTTCTGGATATACTAAAATCCAGTATTCCATATGAACCTTATCACAGTGTGTGTGTGTGTGTGTGAGTGAATGCTCCTTCCAAGGAGTGTCTAGGTGTGTGCATATTTCTTTTCATGTGAGCAACATTTTTTTTTAAGTCAACAATTTTTGAGTGCTAGCATTAACGTTGTATTTCTATATATAGCATAAAGAAAAATTTGTGAGTGACCATGTAAAACCCGTGAACATGTATGAGCAATCACTCACATGCTCAGTTTAGAGGGAACTATGGTGAGTGTATGTGTGTATGTACTTTCTCTAGCTGGAATGTAAACTCCATCACAATGTAGAGAGAACTACACCTCCCAGAATTCAAAGGGGAGGGATAAGACTTTCTCTGACAGGATCAGCTAAACAGGAAGTAGTGAGGAGCCAAGGGATATAACAGAAAGAAGGAAGGACATTGGACAGACAAACTAGGGGAACGAGGTAGATAAGATTTTAGATAGTGCTGGGGAGTAGCCGGCTGTCGTGGTTCATGTGGGCACCAACGACATAGGAAAATGTGGGAGGGAGGTTCTGGAAGCCAAATTTTAGGCTCTTAGGTAGAAAGCTTAAATCCAGAACCTCCAGTGTAGCATTCTCTGAAATGCCCCCTGTTCCACGTGCAGGTCACCAGAGGCAGGCAGAGCTCCGTAGTCTCAATGCATGGATGAGACGATGGTGCAAGGAAGAGGGATTCAGTTTTGTTAGGAACTGGGGAACCTTTTGGGGAAGGGGGAGTCTCTTCCGAAGGGATGGGCTCCACCTTAACCAGGGTGGAACCAGACTGCTGGCGCTAACCTTTAAAAAGGAGATAGAGCAGCTTTTAAATTAGAACAAAGGGGAAAGCCGACAGTCGCTCAGCAGCGCATGGTTCGGAGAGAGGTATCTTCAAAGGATACTAATGATGCATTAGAATTAGGGCATCCTGACAGTGAGGTTCCAATAATTAGAAAAATAGTCCAAGTGCCTTTAACTAAAAACTCACCTGAGCTAAAAAATTCTAACTTATCCCTATCAATTAAAAAGCAGAATGAAAATACAAACAAAAAACAAACTTTGAAATGTGTGTATGCTAATGCCAGAAGTCTAAGAAGTAAGATGGGAGAATTAGAATGTATAGCAGTGAATGATGACATAGACTTAATTGGCATCTCAGAGACATGGTGGAAAGAGGATAACCAATGGGACAGTGCTATACCGGGGTACAAATTATATCGCAATGATAGAGAGGAGCACCCGGGAGGAGGTGTGGCACTTTATGTCCAGGATGGTATAGAGTCCAACAGGATAAACATCCTGCACGAGACTAAATACAAAATTGAATCTTTATGGGCAGAAATCCCTTGTGTGTTGGGGAAGACTATAGTGATAGGGGTATACTACTGTCCACCTGGTCAAGATGGTAAGACTGACAGTGAAATACTAAGAGAAATTAGGGAAGCTAACCAAATTGGTAGTGCAGTAACAATGGGAGACTTCAATTACCCCAATATTGACTGGGTAAATGTATCATCGGGACACGCTAGAGAGATAACGTTCCTGGATGAAATAAATGATAGCTTTATGGAGCAATTGGTTCAGGAACCGATGAGAGAGGGAGCAATTTTAGATCTAATTCTCAGTGGAGCACAGGATTTGGTGAGAGAGGTAATGGTGGTGGGGCTGCTTGGCAATAGTGATCATAATATGATCAAATTTGATTTAATGACTGGAAGAGGAACAGTGTGCAAATCCAAGGCTCTCGTGCTAAACTTTCAAAAGGGAAACTTTGATAAAATGAGAAAAATTGTTAGAAAAAAACTGAAAGGAGCAGCTACAAAAGTAAAAAATGTCCAAGAGGCGAGGTCATTGTTAAAAAATACCATTCTAGAAGCACAGTCTAGATGTATTCCACACATTAAGAAAGGTGGAAAGAAGGCAAAACAATTACCGGCATGGTTAAAAGGGGAGGTGAAAGAAGCTATTTTAGCCAAAAGATCTTCATTCAAAAATTCGAAGAAGGATCCAACAGAAGAAAATAGGATAAAGCATAAACATTGGCAAGTTAAATGTAAGACATTGATAAGACAGGCTAAGAGAGAATTTGAAAAGAAGTTGGCTGTAGAGGCAAAAACTCACAGTAAAAACTTTTTAAAATATATCCGAAGCAGAAAGCCTGTGAGGGAGTCAGTTGGACCGTTAGATGATCGAGGGGTTAAAGGGGCACTTAGAGAAGATAAGGCCATCGTGGAAAAATTAAATGATTTCTTTGCTTCGGTGTTTACTGAAGAGGATGTTGGGGAGGTACCCGTAATGGAGAAGGTTTTCATGGGTAATGATTCAGATGGACTGAATCAAATCACGGTGAACCTAGAAGATGTGGTAGGCCTGATTGACAAACTGAAGGGTAGTAAATCACCAGGACCGGATGGTATACACCCCAGAGTTCTGAAGGAACTAAAAAATGAAATTTCAGACCTATTAGTAAAAATTTGTAACCTATCATTAAAATCATCCATTGTACCTGAAGACAGGAGGATAGCAAATGTAACCCCAATATTTAAAAAGGGCTCCAGGGGCGATCCGGGAAACTACAAACCGGTTAGCCTGACTTCAGTGCCAGGAAAAATAGTGGAAAGTGTTCTAAACATCAAAATCACAGAACATATAGAAAGACATGGTTTAATGGAACAAAGTCAGCATGGCTTTACCCAGGGCAAGTCTTGCCTCACAAATCTGCTTCACTTTTTTGAAGGAGTTAATAAACACATGGATAAAGGTGAACCGGTAGAACGTATTGCAAAGATGGGAGAGGCGTTTGACAAAGTTCCTCACGAGAGGCTTCTAGGAAAAGTAAAAAGTCATGGGATAGGTGGTGATGTCCTTTCGTGGATTGCAAACTGGCTAAAAGACAGGAAACAGAGAGTAGGATTAAATGGATAATTTTCTCATTGGAAGGGAGTGGGCAGTGGAGTGCCTCAGGAATCTGTATTGGGACCCTTACTTTTCAATATATTTATAAATGATCTGGAAAGAAATACGAGTGAGGTAATCAAATTTGCAGATGATACAAAATTGTTCAGAGTAGTTAAATCACGAGCAGATTGTGATAAATTGCAGGAAGACCTTGTGAGACTGGAAAATTGGGCATCAAAATGGCAGATGAAATTTTATGTGGACAAGTGCAAGGTGATGCATATAGGGAAAAATAGCCCATGCTATAGTTACACAATGTTAGGTTCCATATTAGGTGCTACAACCCAAGAAAGAGATCTAGGCGTCATAGTGGATAACACATTGAAATCGTCAGTTCAGTGTGCTGCGGCAGTCAAAAAAGCAAACAGAATGTTGGGAATTATTAAAAGGGAAAGGTGAATAAAACGGAAAATGTCATAATGCCTCTGTATCGCTCCATGGTGAGACCACACCTTGAATACTGTATACAATTCTGGTTGCTGCATCTCAAAAAAGATATAATTGCAATGGAGAAGGTACAGAGAAGGGCTACCAAAATGATAAGGGGAATGGAACTTCTCCCCTATGAGGAAAGACTAAAGGGGTTAGGTCTTTTCAGCTTGGAGAAGAGACGGTTGAGGGGGGATATGATAGAGGTGTTTAAAATCATGAGAAGTCTAGAATGGGTAGATGTGAATCGGTTATTTACTCTTTCGGATAATAGAAAGACTAGGGGGGCACTCCATGAAGTTAGCATGTGGCACATTTAAAACTAATTGTAGAAAGTTCTTCTTCACTCAACGCACAATTAAACTCTGGAGTTTGTTGCCAGAGGACGTGGTTAGTTCAGTTAGTTTAGCTGTGTTTAAAAAAGGATTGGAAAAGTTCTTGGAGGAGAAGTCCATTACCTGCTATTAATTAAGTTGAATTAGAAAATAGCCACTGCTATTACTAGCAACAGTAACATGGAATAGACTTATATATAGTTAAGCTTTGGAATTCATTGCCAGAGGATGTGGTTATGTAACTGGATTTAAAAAAGGTTTAGATAAGTTCTGGAGAAGTCCATAAACTGCTGTTAATCAATAAGGAATAGTAATTTGGGATCTATTTAATGTTTGGGTACTTGCCAGGTTCTTATGGCCTGGATTGGCCACTGTTGGAAACAGGATGCTGGGCTTGATGGACCCTTGGTCTGACCCAGTATGGCATGTTCTTATGTTCTTATCTTCAGAAGCAAGAAAAGGGACTTTGAAAAATCTGCTGAGATATAAAGTTGGAGTCAAACGCAGGTGGCTGAAACAGTGGGAACATTGCAATTATATAATATAAATAATATGAGACCCTGTGGGCAGTTCTTGCCTCCTGCCAGCAGAGGTTATCACTGAGCTTTGTGGACTAGCTGCCTGGTTCTGGTCTTATGTTTGGTAGTCTTACTCTTGCTCCTAGTCCTTGTTCATGTCCTGAGTCATTGCTCTTGTTCTTGTGTTCTTGTATTCAGTCTTTGGTTTTGCTTAGCCCTAATCTGAGGCCTTACGTTAGCCCTATTCTTGGGCCTCATAGTCTATCTTGTCTTGTCCTATTCTGTTTCTGTTCCTGTGTTCCAGTTTGTCTTGTTTTTAGTGAGCACTTTGTCTGGTCATGCAGGTCTGCCCTGCTCCTGTGGGCACCTTTTAGTAACTGCTATGAAGACAGTCCTGCCAGCCACCAGCACCTGAGGGCTCAACCAGAGGACAACGAAGCTGGTATAAGCAGAAGACTCTGTTCTGTTCCTTCCTAACTGGTCCACCATCTTCCAGCCCTACTCCTGTCCCTGGAGTTACAACAAATTAGGATACACAAATAAAATGGGAGATTTCAATTATTCCAATATTGACTGGGTAAATGTCAAATCAGCACATGCTTAGGGAGGTTAGTTTCTTGATGCCCTAAATGACTGTTTCATGAGCAACCTTTATCTGGAACCAATGGGGCACTGTGACACAGTATCTGGTATGAGAGATAACAGTGGTGGGGCTGCTTAGAAATAGTGATCAATCATAATAATCCAATTTAACATAATTACTGAAGGGAGGACATTAATAAACTATAATAATAGCATGTTACTTTAAAAGAGAGACTATGATAATATAAGGAAATTAAACAAAACTAAAAAGAGTGGTTACAAAGGTTAAAAGTTTTGATGTAGTGCGGATGCTGTTTAAAAGCACCATCTTGGAAGTCCAGACTAGATGTATTCCATGCATTAATAAAGGTAGAAAGAAAATCAAATGACTGGCAGCATAAATTATTGTTAAATAATGAGGTGAAAAAGGCTATTAAAGCTAAAAGGACATCCTTTAAAAACTGGAAGATAGATCCAAAAAATGAAATAGGAAAGCGTATGAACACTGGTAACTAGAGGTAAACATTAATAAGGCAGACCAAAAGAGAACTTATAAAGAGACTTGCACCAGAGAGGCAAAAACTCAAAATAAAACGTATTCAATTATACTCAAAGTAAAATGCCAATGAGGGATCTGGTTGGACTGCTAAATGACAGAGATTAAAGGGGTGATCAGGGAAGACAAGGCCATAGCAGAAAAAATAAATGAATTGTTTGCTTTGGTCTTTACACAGGAGAGTGTCAGGAAGATGCCTACGTCAGTTGAGGGTGATTCAGAGGAATGAAATCAAATCACATTGAACTGGGAAGATGTAATAGAGCAAATTGACAAACTAAAGAATATTTATTTATTTAAATGTTTTATAAACTGTCATTCCATGTGAGAATCACTAGTTTATAACGATTTATAGGTAAAACATTCATAAATATGAGTATTACAAGCTGGATAGACATTCATAGAAACAGAAGTCTACCATTGTAGTACTTCTAACATAAAAACAGAGCAAGATTAAAGGTGTTAGCGAGGGAGGGGGGTTAATGTTCAAGATTAATTTATCTGAGTCATGGGGAACTTGGTGTTTCAGTCAAGTAGAACGCATTTTTGAATAGCCACGTTTTAAAGTCGCTTTTGAATTTCATTTTATCTGATAATATTCGAAGTTTTTCTGGCATGGAATTCAATAGTTTTGGGCCAGCAATTGAGATCACTCTATCTCTAGTTAGTGTTAGATGAGAGCTTCTTAAATTCGTGATTTCTAGGAGGCCTTTGTTCTGGGATCTGAGAGTTCATGGTAAGATGTGAGGTTTAAATGTTATTCCTAGCAGATCGTTGTTGTTCAGGTTATTAATGTTATTATATATTATATCAAATCACCAGGACCAGATGGTATACACTCCAGAGTTCTGAAAGAACTAAAACATGAAATGGCAGACTTATTACAAGTAATCTCTACTTACACTTTCAAATCAGCTATGGTATCTGAGGATTGGAGAGTGGCCAACATAATACCCATTTTTAAAAAGGGCTTCAGAGCTGATTAGGGAAGCTACAGACTGATGAGCCTGACATTGGTACCAGGCAAAATGGTAGAAACTATTCTGAAAAACAAAATTAATGTCCATCTGCATAGATACATGGGGGAGAACCAATATGGATTTAGCAAAGGGAAGTCTTATCTTACAAATCCATTAGAGTTTTTGAAGGGGTTAACAAACATATGGGCAAGGATGAGTTCTCTGATAGAGTATATATGGATTTTCAGAAGGCATTTGGCAAAGTCTCATCACAGACTCATCCGGAAATTAAAAATCATGGGTTAGAAGACAATGTCCTACTGTGGATTGGTAACTGACTAAAGGATAGGAGGACAGGGAGCAGAACTGAATGATCATTTTCTCAATTGTGAATAAGAAACATAAGAACATAAGAAAATGCCATACTGGGTCAAACCAAGGGTCCATCAAGCCCAGCATCCTGTTTCCAACAGTGGCCAATCCAGGCCATAAGAACCTAGCAAGTACCCAAAAACTAAGTCTATTCCATGTTACCATTGCTAATGGCAGTGGCTATTCTCTAAGTGAGCTTAATAGCAGGTAATGGACTTCTCCTCCAAGAACTTATCCAATCCTTTTTTAAACACAGCTATATTAACTGCACTAACCACATCCTCTGGCAACAAATTCCAGAGTTTAATTGTGTGTTGAGTAAAAAAGAACTTTCTCTGATTAGTTTTAAATGTGTCCCATGCTAACTTCATGGAGTGCCCCCTAGTCTTTCTACTATCCGAAAGGGTAAATAACCGATTCACATCTACCCGTTCTAGACCTCTCATGATTTTAAACACCTCTATCATATCCCCCCTCAGTATAGATCCCAGTAAAGGGATCTATACTGGGAATGGTGATTTTCAATATATAAATAAATAATATGGAAAAGGGACTGATGAGTGAAGTAATCAAATTCACAGATGACAAAACTGTTCAACATTGTCAGATTGTAATTATTGTTAGAATTGCAGGGGGACCTTGTGAGACTGGGGTATTGGGCATCTAAATTGCAGATGAAAGTTAATGTGGACAATTGCAAAGTGATGCACATAGGGAAGTGTGAAAGAGTGGCCTTACTACCCCTCCTTAATCTGTGCGGGACCAGGCCAGATGCCTGGTCCACCTTAAATCCCCTCAGAGGGAGAGAGTTCTGTGGGCAGGACCCTGCTGGGCAGGAATAATTCAGTGGGTGGGACCTAGCTGGGGAGATTAAGAGGCAGAGCCCAGAAGGGATCAAGAGACCAGGCCCAGGTCTCCAGGAGAAGGCAACTCCTGTGCAACACTGCTGTCCTAAGGGTAGAGTCTGTGTCTGAATGCGATTGTATCTCTGTTTACTGCTGAAGGTAAGCAGATATGCTGTAATATGATGTGCACTGTAAATAAAACCACTGAAAGAAGCCTTGACTGCTCATTTACCATGCCATATAATCCAAACTATAGGCATCACCACCCAAGAAAATGATGTTGGGTGTTACCATGGACAATACTTTGAAATCCTCGACCCAGTACATGGCAGCAGTCAAAAAATCAAATAGAATTTTCAGTATTAGGATAGGAATAGAAAATAAAAGAAAATATTGTAATGTCTTTGAATCAATCCATAGTGTGACTGCACTCTGAGTCTTGTGTGCAGTTTTGGTTGCCCAGTCTCCAAAAATATATAGCAGAACTAGAAAAGGTACAGAAAAGGGTGACCAAAACAATAAAGGAGTTGGAACAGCTTCCGTATGAAGTAAGGATTTACAGGCTAGGGTTCTTCAGCCTGCAGAAGAAATGGATGAGAGGAGATGTGAGGTAGTACAGGTGAGTAGGAAACAGTTATTTACCTTGTCAAATAATACTATGACTATGGGACACTCCTCGAAGCTAATAGGTAGCTTTTTTAAAGCCTATGGGACTATAAATGAAAAAAAAAATTAAAAATTAAATAATTTTCTCTGTTTTTCGTGGACACATTTTAGAGACCTATGATTTCAAATAAAAGGGAATAACTGGTTCACTGAATAGTCCAGCCAAGTTGGGCGAAACTATCCTTTAGTGAGTAAAGGTTCCCACTTCTGATGGTCTCATTAATAACTCTATCTTTGGTTATATTCAGTTTTGAGTCTATCACTACTCCTTCTGATTGCATACCGTTGAGCAGACTGTAAAAGTAAAGATATTTTACAACCATATGTGGTGTGGTGCTGGTTTACTGATGGTTTGTTTTCTTCCCCAACCAAAGAATCTCTGCCTTACTCACAATTAGAACATAACATACTGGGTCAGACCTAAGGTCCATCAAGCCCCATATTCTGTGTCCAACAGTGGCTAACCAAGTCACAAGTACCTGGCAAGTAACCAAACATTAAATAAATAGATCCTAAGCTACTAATCCTTATTGATTAATAACAGTTTATGGACTTCTGCTCTAAGAACTTATCCAACCCCTTTTTAAACTCAGCTACACTAACTGCACTAACCACATCCTCTGCCAATGAATTATAGAGCTTAATTATTGCGTTGAGTGAAAAAGAATTTTCTCCGATTTGTTTTAAATGAGTTACCTGCTAACTTGATGGAGTGCCCCCTATTGTATTATCCAAATGAGTAAATAACTGATTCATATTTACCCGTTCAAGTCCTTTCTTGATTTTGTAGACCTCTATCATATCCCCCCTTAGCCATCTCTTATCCAAGCTGAACAGCCCTAACCTCTTTAGCCTTTCCTCATAAGGGAGCCATTCCATCCCCTTTATCATTTTGGTCACCCTTCTCAGTACTTTCTCCAGTGCATCTATATCTTTTTTGAGATGCGATGGCCAGAACTGCATACAGTACTCAATTTACAGTCTCACTATGGAGCAATACAGAGGCATTATGACATCCATCATTTTATTCGCCATTCTCTTCCTAATAATTTCTAACATTCGGTTTGTTGTTGTTGTTGTTTTTTTTTTTTTTACTGCCACAGCACACTGAGCTAACAATTTCAATGCCTATGATGCCTAGATCTCTTTCCTGGGTGGTAACTCCTAATGTGGTACCTCCATTGTGTAACCACAGCAAAGGTTATTTTTCCCTATATGCATCATCTTGCACTTGTCCACATTAAATTTCATCTGCCATTTGGATGCCCAATCTTCCAGTCTCACAAGGTCCTCCTGCAATTTATCACAATCCGCTTGAGACTTAACTACTCTACATAATTTTTTGTCATCTGCAAATTTAAGCACCTCACTTGTTGCACCCCTTTCCACATAATTTATAAATATATTAAAAAGCACCGGTCCAAGTACAGATCCCTGAGGCAATCCACTGTTTTTACCTTTTTCCACTGTGAAAACAGGCCATTTAATCCTACTCTCTGTTTCCTGTTTTTTAACTAGTTTGCAATCCACAAAAAGATATCGTCTCCTATCCCATGACTTTTTAGTTTTCTTAGAAGCCTCTCATGAGGGAATTTATCGAACACCTTCTGAAAATCCAAATACAACACATCTACTGGTTCACCTTTGTCCCCATGTTTATTCACCCCTTTAAAAAATGTAGGAGATTTGTGAGGCAAGACTTTCCTTGGATAAATCCATGCTGACGTGTCCCATTAAACCATGTCTAACTAAATGTTCTATGATTTTATTCTTTATAACAGTTTCCATGATTTTTTTCAGCACTGAAGTCAGGCTCAGTGGGCTATAGTTTCCTGGATCTCCCCTGGAGCCCTTTTTAAATATCGGGGTTACATTGACTTAAGCTTATGTTATTAAATCAAAAGGAAACCTGAGTAAATCATTCATTTATAGTCAGAAAGACAAATAGAGAGGTAGGTGAACCACAGTATATGAAAACAATAAGAGTAGTACACAAAAGAATACATAGATAATAAAATATATGAATATTTAAAAATGTGTGATAAAATATTACAGATTTAATATCAATTACAGCATATTTACACCATTCTATGGTGCAGTACTGCAGAGTGTCCACTGTGAGCTGTGATTTCTGTTTGCAAATAAGTTTTTAGGTTTGTGACTTTTAAGCTTGTTTATGGTCCAGTGGTCAACCTCTTCTCCTCTTAGTTAGGAGGGAATAATGATGATCAATGATATAATCACCCTTGAAGCAGACATCTTGTCGAAACATGGCCATATCAGGTGCACTGAATCCATCACTGTGCTAATTTTATGTTTGATTTTATTGTAAATATACTGTTATTGATACTAAATTTGTACTATTTTATCACACATTTTAAAATATTTATTTATTCATATATTTTATAATCTTTTTGTGTACCATTCTGGTTTTCACATTAATTTATAATCTTCAGCTCTCAAGGATCTAAATCCTTACAAGGGAACCAAAATTGGACATTCCCTGAAAGCAGGGTTGCCAACTTGCTCCAGATTTTCAGGACAGACTAATCCATTCCTGGTATTACTCCACTGCCTGCATGGAATTGTAGACTTACTTTTCGTAGGAAAATCAATTGTGAGACGGGAATTATAAGTCCATGCAGGCAGTGGGGTAATACTAGGACAGGATAAATTTATCCTGAAGTTCTAGAACCAGTTAGTAAACCTAATTGAAGGACCAAACACTACAACTATATGTATAGATTAAACATAAAAATATACAAATGTGATGACAGAAAAAGACCATAGGTCCTATCTAGTATGATGGAATTTATATTCCATCTAGGGAAAGCAGAGAGAACTACACATCCCAGAATGGAAAGTGGAGCGATATGACTTCATCTGATAGGACCAGCTAGAACAAGAAACGGAGAGGCACAGATTATAAAAGAAAGAGGAAAAAAGCAGAAGCAGAGAATCTTGGGATATACAAGAAAGAAACAAGATAAAGTAAAAGAAAGTGTTGAGGGAGGTTGTAATCTGGGCCTTCTCTGGTGCTTAAAGCAGTAGAATGAACTATAAAGAGAAACTGGTTGTTTTTGTTTGAAAGGAACTCAGTTCAGAGGTAGGAGGTGGCAGCTAGGCAGAAATCTCAGTATGTTCTGCCATTGAATTGCAAGGCCTTAGGAACTGTTAAAGTTTGACAATTGAATTTAAAAGTTGCTACAAAGTGAAGCTGGAAGCAGGAAAATGGATATCGAATCCTGGAAGAGTTAGCTGAAATGCAGAGTCAGAGTAAAATGCAGTCAACTGAACCAGTGGGAAAGCATTACACTAGTCTGCCCATCCACATCAAATACTCAACTCTACACTCCTTATCACTCCCTCAAAGATCCCCTGTGCTTATCCATATTTTCTTGAATTCAGATATTGTCCATACCTCCAACACCTTCACTAGGAGGTTGTTTCATGCATCCATCACCCTCTCCGTAAAGAAATATTTCTTTAGATTACTCCTGAGCCTACCCTCATTCATCCTCATCCAATAACCCCTCATTCCAGAGCCTTTTTTCCACTGAAAGAAGCCTGCCTCCTATGCACTGATATGGTGGAGGTATTTATCCTGAAGTTCTAGAACCAGTTAGCAAACCTAATTGAAGGACCAAACACTACAACTATATGTGGTTTCGGCCCGGGGCGGTCCGGGGGCGTGGCCGTGCCCTCCGGAACCGCCCCCGGGTCGCGTCTCGGCACGCCATTGGCCCGCTGGCGCGCGTGGATTTACTTCTCCCTCCGGGAGGCATAAATCCGTGGACAAAGGTAGGGGGGGGGTTTAGATAGGGCCGGGGGGGTGGGTTAGGTAGAGGAAGGGAGGGGAAGGTGAGGGGAGGGCGAAAGAGAGTTCCCTCCGAGGCCGCTCCGATTTCGGAGCGGCCTCGGAGGGAACGGAGGCAGGCTGCGCGGCTCGGCGCGCGCCGGCTGCCCAAAATCGGCAGCCTTGTGTGCGCCGATCCTGGATTTTAGAAGATATGCGCGGCTACGCGCGTATCTACTAAAATCCAGCGTACTTTTGTTTGCGACTGGTGCGCCAACAAAAGTACGCGAACGCGCATTTTTTAAAAATCTACCCCAGAGCGAACAACATCCAAAAAGGAAAAAGAAAAGAATAAAGAGAGGAAGCTTCAGATACACATTATAAATGCCAAAAATACAACTATGCAATATTAACTATGGTCAGTTTGAGAATCCATATAACATCGCAATTGAGAAAGCTCAAAATATATAAATTTCACATTATGAATTTTCATTATACATTTCAGGGGTAACAAAAGATAAACTGTGTACCCAAAGCCAACACTTCTTGACATGTCAAGGAATAACTTCCTGCACATCTGTGACTCTAGTAATATCAGGAAAAATCCAGATCTTCCACCCATAAAAAGGACTTTGCCTATTAAGAAAAAAGGATCTTAGCACTGAGTCACAATCTTGTGAAAACACAAATTTAATCAAAAGAGTTACAAAACTTGTAACTTAGGCTTCTGTAGATGTTTCCAATAATTCAATTAGATCCATATCTATTCCTTGACCTTGTCCATCTATAACGTCTCTTGAAAGGTAATATACTTTGGGGTAGATTTCAAAGGGTTGCGAGCGTAAGATATAGGCGCAACCCTCAAAAACCTACCCCTGCCTCCCTCTGCGCGCACCCCAGGACGCACATAAGTCCCGGGGCTTTGAATAAGGGGCTGGCCGGGGGCGTGCTCGGGGTGTGACGGTGGTCTGTGGGTGGGGCCGGAGGCGTGACGGCAGTCCAGGGGCGGGGCCGAGTGTTCCGGCACAACAGCCTGTGCTCTGTTTTTATGTTAGAAGTACTACAATGGTAGACTTCTGTTTCTATGAATGTCTATCCAGCTTGTAATACTCATATTTATGAATGTTTTACCTATAAATCGTTATAAACTAGTGATTCTCACATGGAATGACAGTTTATAAAACATTTAAATAAATAAATATTCTTTAGTTTGTCAATTTGCTCTATTACATCTTCCCAGTTCAATGTGATTTGATTTCATTCCTCTGAATCACCCTCAACTGACGTAGGCATCTTCCTGACACTCTCCTGTGTAAAGACCAAAGCAAACAATTCATTTATTTTTTCTGCTATGGCCTTGTCTTCCCTGATCACCCCTTTAATCTCTGTCATTTAGCAGTCCAACCAGATCCCTCATTGGCATTTTACTTTGAGTATAATTGAATACGTTTTATTTTGAGTTTTTGCCTCTCTGGTGCAAGTCTCTTTATAAGTTCTCTTTTGGTCTGCCTTATTAATGTTTTACCTCTAGTTACCAGTGTTCATACGCTTTCCTATTTCATTTTTTGGATCTATCTTCCAGTTTTTAAAGGATGTCCTTTTAGCTTTAATAGCCTTTTTCACCTCATTATTTAACAATAATTTATGCTGCCAGTCATTTGATTTTCTTTCTACCTTTATTAATGCATGGAATACATCTAGTCTGGACTTCCAAGATGGTGCTTTTAAACAGCATCCGCACTACATCAAAACTTTTAACCTTTGTAACCACTCTTTTTAGTTTTGTTTTAATTTCCTTATATTATCATAGTCTCTCTTTTTAAAGTAACATGCTATTATTATAGTTTATTAATGTCCTCCCTTCAGTAATTATGTTAAATTGGATTATTATGATTGATCACTATTTCTAAGCAGCCCCACCACTGTTATCTCTCATACCAGATACTGTGTCACAGTGCCCCATTGGTTCCAGATAACGGTTGCTCATGAAACAGTCATTTAGGGCATCAAGAAACTAACCTCCCTAAGCATGTGCTGATTTGACATTTACCCAGTCAATATTGGAATAATTGAAATCTCCCATTTTATTTGTGTATCCTAATTTGTTAACTTTCTTAATTTCTGTTAGCATTTCACTGTCTATCTCTTTATTCTAGCCTGGTTGATAGTAGAATACCCCCACAACTATACTCTTCCCTATCACACAAGGAATTTCTATCCATAGAGATTGCACAGTGTATTTTCTCCTGCAGGACTTTGTCTTTGATTCCATTCCATTCTTAACATATAGTGCCCCCCTCCATGATCATAATGTTCCATTGGTTATCTTCCTTCCACCAGGTCTCTCAGATGCCTACTATGTCTACAACTTTGTTCAGTTCCATAAATTCCAACTCTCCAATCTTATTTTTTAGACTTCTGGCATTTACATATAGGCAATTCAAAGTATTTTTTTAAATTGTATTAACAACCTGCCTAGCAGTTGAAATCAGCAGTTTGGAATCATTTATCTCTGCACGCTTTATATTTAAATGCATCTGGGCTACTTTTGCCTCCATTACAATCTCTCTATTGGGATATTCTAACTTCACAAATATAGTAACAGTAATTTTAACTTACAACGAAAATCAATATTGCAGGCAAAAACTATGCAATCGATTAAAAGCCTCAATTGCAACGTATTTGCCTGCGATATTCTAACTTCCCCATTATCAGGTAGATTTTGTAAGGCATGCGTGCGCTTCCCAGCATGCACACGTGGACGCGCCAATTTTATAACATGCGGGCACACGCATGTTATAAAATCGGTGGGCCGCATGCACATGCGCACCAGATTTTACAATCCGCGTGCGCATGTGCACGTGGTGCACACAAGGGGGGGTAAACTTCTGCAACTTTGCGTGGCGACGCATCGCAGCCTTCCCCAGTTTCCTCCCAGTCTGCTCCAATTAAGGAGCAGACTGGGAGTAAACTTCCCTACCTCCTACCCTAACCTTCCTTCCCCTTCCCCTCTCCTCCCCAACCCCTAAATCCTACCGAATTATTATTTTTTATTTTGTTGCAATATTTACTTCAGGGTCCAACCTGAAGTAAGTTGCGTTTGCCCGCAGCCAACCGGTGCTCGAGGGTCTGGGACAGTGATAAATGGCGCTGTCCCAGCCTTCCCCCAACCCGCCCCTTGGAATAGGCCTAGCTCTTGTACGCATAACGGGGGTTACGCGCGTGGCTGGACTTTTCCTAAAATGCGCGCAGCGTGCACAAGGCCCGGCCGCACACGTAACCCCCATTTTCCCCATGTGCAGGGGATTAAAAATCAGTCCTTATGCCGGTATCTTTTGAAGATACATTCCTCCAAACCATGAACTTTTGAATACCATCAACTTTTCTCCATGACCTGCTTTAAAAGAAACTCTAGCTCCTTTTTAAATGTCCGCTACCTTTGCAGCAGGCAGACAAGTTATCAAGCGATATTCACACCCACCAGCCACCTAGATATATTTAGTCCTAATGACTGATTTGTCAACTACAATGACCATCCTAACCCTGCCCTCTTAGGCACATGTGCCTGGAGGATTCCTGGTGTACAAGAGTATTCTGCATCATCACCTGGAGGGCAGGTCCTAGCTACAGGATCATTTCCTGTCACACCAGGGTGATGTTCTCCTTCCAGGTGATCTTGCTTCTCCAAAGCAACACAAGTCTGCCACTCTAGCCTCCAGAGTTCAGGTTCATTCCCTGAGAGCCAGGAGCTTTTTGCAGCTGGTACACACATACAACCTCTCATCAACTTGTAGATCAGTATTTCCTAACCTTTTCATGTCCAAAGCAAACGCTCATTAGTAGAAATATGTGGCACACCAGCCTCCATGGAGCAGGCAGTGCAGACATGAAAAGGACTCCTATAGCCAAAAGAAGAGCTAGGGAATCACTGAAAGCCACACCAGTCTCTCTTCTGAATTTTAAAACAAAGGGAGAAAGGGGTGAACCTGTCACAATGCACCAGCTCCTTAGGGAGAAGTTGGTGTGGTATGGGAAGCCGGCTCAGTTAGTTTTCATGACTGCCACATGTGGCTATCAGAGTTCCTCCACTGCTGCTGTTCCCAACATTCAAAAGTGAGTCACATCCAGTGTATACTTGCTCCCTGTCTTACTCAGCCTGGGAATAAGACAGAGGCTCGAAGGACTTAGAGGAGATGAGGAGAGGCTGTTTTGCATAAAACAGGTCCCAGATATCCGTGCTCTGCATGCTGCCTATTAATTATAATTACCACACTCCAGGGCTCATGCTAAGAAGAAGAGGCATGCATGATTACACATGTTATCAGAAAGGTGTTCCTATTAATTTAAGAACCATTGCTACTAGTGTCTCTTGTTGCTACTAGGTGCTGAGAGCAGAGCTTGGATGCTGTCCTGGATCTGAGCATCAAGCAGAGGTGACTTTTCTGTGACACAATCTGATCAGTTCTGAAGGCACATCAGGGTGCCATGGCAAACTGGTTGGGAAACACTAGACAGATATTCATATATGTGGTACTTAGTGCAAAACACTGAATAGTCCCCATTTTGCTGCTGCACTTCCGGATGCACCTTAATATTATTGTGGTATTAGTTATTTAAGCTTGCTAAGGGAGTAGAGATGCTTAATCTAATGTAAAGTCCCTTAAATTTAATTGGTATATTTTCTGTTGCTATGTAAAAGATTAACTACTGTCCCCTTGCTGATCAATTTATAAGGGAAGGGTTACTCCATTGTTTAATCTAAATCACTAATTGATTCTTATTGTGAAAATTTCCCTCTTGTACTATTAATTGGGATGACAGTTTATATATCAAAGAATGTGTTTGGGGTGGGTGGAAACTGCAGAGAATAAATGAGAACAAAGACAGAAACAATTACCTAGTTTTAAATTTGAAAGCTTCGAGGATGCTGGAATTACCAATTTACCCATCAAACTTTCTTATCTCCCCAGCTTAAAGTCACAAAAAAATTCCCAGCAAAGTAATACTCACAGATTTTATACCCAGCAGCAGAGGCAACTTCTGCTCTCCGTTCTCTTTCACGATTGAGTTAACTGAGCACTAGGCTTGCTATATATCTGCTTCTAAAGCAAATTTCTTCTCTGAAAATCCTCTGATGGTTCTCTGTCAATATACCCTTCCTAAAGACATACACTAGCTTATGATGGCAGTGATTCTGTCTGCTCTGTGCTCTCAGCCATCCTGCTGATATACTACATTACTCTAAAAGTAGCAGCAAACTTTAGGGCTCAGTTGAGTTTTACATAGCCTCTAATTGCCATTCCTAGGAACTTTTGAGTTATGGTCACTCTGAGATTGCTGTTGATTAGCAGAGGGTCGGGGGGTGGGGGGTGGGAGAGGGAAGGAATAATATGTATCAGCTTTCTCTCTTCTACACTCCCCCCCCCCAACTAATCCACACTTTCTTTTTCTCCCACCCATCACCATCACCTGCCCCCCCTCCTGAGATAGAAACATACATAGAACATAGAAATAACAGCAGAAAAAGATCAAATGGCCCATCCAGTCTGCCCAGCAAACTCCCACATTTTCCCATACTTATCTGTTTCACCAACCACTAAGTTCAGAGCCTTTGTTGGTAACTGTTTGAGTCAAATTTCCTTCCACCCCCTGCCGTTGATGCAGAGAGTAATGTTGGAGTTGCATCAGAAGTGAAGCATAAGGCTTCATGGTTAAGGGTAGTAACCGCCGCATCAAGCAAGTTACCCTGATGCTTGTTTACCCAGACTTCACAGATCATTGCCTTGTTGGATGTTGTCCGAATGTAAATCCTCTTTTCCACTTTTCCCCTTGCCATTGAAGCAGAGATCAATGCTGGATATGCATTCAAAGTGAAACAGGCTTAATTGGTTTAGGGTAGTAATCGCCGCAATAAGCAAGCTATCCCCATGCTTATTTGTTTACCCAGACTGTGCAGTTCAGTCCTTGTTGGTTGTTGTCTGAATGCAAATCCTCTTTTCCACATTTCCCCTTGCCGTTGAAGCAGAGAGCAATGCTGGATATGCATTCAAAGTGAAACAGGCTTAATTGGTTTAGGGTAGTAATCGCCGCAATAAGCAAGCTATCCCCATGCTTATTTGTTTACCCAGACTGTGCAGTTCAGTCCTTGTTGGTTGTTGTCTGAATGCAAATCCTCTTTTCCACATTTCCCCTTGCCGTTGAAGCAGAGAGCAATGTTGGAGTTGCATTAACCGTACAAACGCTTATTGAGTAAGGGTAGTAATCACCAGGTAGAAGCCTCCATTCCAGCAAGCCACCCCCATGGCTTTTCTCTTCATTCCCATCCTCTAGCCTTTATGGATCCACAGTGTTTATCCCATGCCCCTTTGAAATCCTTGACAGTTTTAATCTTCACCACTTCCTCCGGAAGGGCATTCCAGACATCCACCACCCTCTCCGTGAAGAAATACTTTCTGACATTGGTTCTGAGTCTTCCTCTTCCTTTCTCCCTGACCCCAGCACTCACTTTGCTCCCTCCCCCTATAAGTCTCAGCTCCATGATTTTTGCATCCTCACTTTACCCTTAACTGAGTGATTCCTAAGTCCTGGAATCACAGCTGCAGACTGAGTTTTGTGTATATGGCAGCCCCTCTCCTGTTTCTCTCCTCATGCTGCTTGCAGTGTCTACTTCAGGCTCGCCCTACTTCTCCTGTTCTCTGTGGGTTTGCTGAGAAAGGGGAGTAGCTGAGCTGTATACAAAGAGGCCCTGAGATGTCTGGTGTTTCACCCGAGAACCTGCCATTGATGCAAATTCCCCAAGTCTCAGGGTGAAATCCTGAGAGTTTCCAGGGATGCTAATTGCAGCACAGCCTGGAGCAGGGAAAGGTGGAATATTTCCACAGCCCTCCCAGTTCTTTTTTTTATAATCTAATTCTCTGAGAAGCAAGAAACTTCTTATGTGTGCTCATTCAGAAATCACACGCAGGAGTGACTGAAAATAGAAAGCTCTGTTTTCTGTTACTTTCAGGGAATCTGAGCTCCTTCTCACATACCCCTACTGTGTCTCCAGACTGTCTGACGTATAAAAAAATATATATATGCATTGCATCTCCCATAGTCTTTAATGGACAACAAAACAAAATAAATAAAATGATATAAAATAAATATTTTTCAGCATATATTTTGTGAAGCCTCGTTTCCAGGGATGCTCTTATATTATGAGTGTGATTGTTCACGAAAAATGGAAAATTTACCAGGATCTGCTAGCTCCATACAATAATTGGCCATCATGGCAGATTGGGGATGAAGATGGGAGGCTGGAGAAGGTGGCAGATCGGGCCCAGGAGGGAGGAGAAGGCGATGGGGGCCACAAATCAGGCCCAAGAGAGAGGGAAGAAGAGGTGGTAATGGTCGTTCAGGCCCAGGATGGAGGGAGGATGAGGCAGCAGCTGCAAATAAGGGCCCAGGAGAGAGGGAAGGGACAGCAGCTGTAGTCGTAGTTTGGGGCTGGAAAGGGGTTTTCATATAAACTACAAATAACAAAACAAAATAATGTGAAAAAAAATATTCTTTGAAGAAATTGCTAGAAACAAAATGGGATACAATTGTTTCTCTACCTCTTTCCACATTGCTGTGTTTGTCCCAACTTTCCACTATACCGTATATACAAATCCTGCTACTGCGCCGGTAGGCCCACAGTGTCTGCAAAGGAAACTGGCTTCATAAGCACACTTTGTAAATACATTAACACTATATGAGAAATATAACACCACCACATGCATCAAAGGCTTTGCTTACTGACTGTGCTAAACATTGTTTTCTGCACGCTTTAATCTCACCGACTAGAAGATGTAAGGTTAAATACCTATGTACTTGGTGCACACTATGTGTTCTTGTGTGGGCCTGCTGTGTATTAATTGATAAACTTTTAGGTATGGATAACCCTGTTCTTTCTTGTTTTAACCGCTGTGTTAAAATCTTTAACTAGGAGCAAAGGAAAACCAGCCCTTTACTTCCTTATGTGTTCTTCTGTATAGGCACATAAGAGGCAAGTCTCCACTGAAAACCAAAGGCTTGCATTACTTGCTGCTCTTAAATCTTTTACATACTTGTTGCGCAGATGACCTTGTCCTACAGTGGCATATATAGCCTGGACCTTCAAGGGAATTCACTAAATCAGATGTGAGCAAATACTGCAGAGGATAGGGCATGAAAAGTCCTGAAGGGGGGTATGCTAGCTGCCCAATAGGAGACTAAAAAAAAACCGGCTGTGCTGTTCAACCTCTGTGCTGTGGAGACACCGCACGCTCAGGAAGGAAGAAGCTGCTAGAGCACAGTCATGACATTGTCTTTTTGGATATGGACAGGCAAAAGTTCTAAATAGAATTGAACTCATGACTCCTGATTTGCAACACACATGTATTTACCACTGAGCTACAGCGCCCGGCCCTAAGCAGGCCACAGCTTAGCCATACATCTCTTTTGAGGGCCAAGGCTATGAGCCACTTTCATTGTGGCAGGCCCGAGTGGGGAGCTGCTTATTCTGTGATAGAACTAGAGATGAGAGGAGCCGTTGCGGTGTTTCACAACCCAGAAATAACTGCCACCCTCAGGCCCCAGCTCAGGAGGAATTACTTCTGTTGTCAGGTCCCTACCCAGGGAGAGAGATCATAGTTGCTGCCCACCCAGGAAAAAAGAAGTGGTGAGGTAGGGAGGAGAATGGGCAAAGAGGCCAGAAAGAATGAGGAGGTGGAGAATAAAGGCATAACGCGTAAAAAAAAAAAAAAAAAAAAAAAGTTAAATAATCAAAATATGAGAAAATAAAAAAGATGTGCAAACTAGGGAAAAAATGGTGGGCAGAGTGGAACAGAGTTTTATTCAGTTCCTAACAATTTTTAGCTGGTCTGGAACTTAATGCACAAATTTTCAAAGGACCGTGCACATAAAAAACAGAGGTTAAGCACGTGGCTGGCCTTGCACACCCTACATGCACTTTAGAACAGGCCCAGCCATGCACGTAACCCGTGTTACACGCAGAAGTGCCGGGTCCTGAGAAAGGGGTGGACCAGGACGGAGGCTGTCCCTGTTGTCCCGGGGTGCAGTAAGTAGTAAAAAAAAAAAAAGATTTGGGTAGATAGGTAGGGGTTAGGGGTCCGGGTGGAGAGGGGAAAGAGAAGGAAGGTTAGGCAGGGGGTAGAGAACTGGAAAAAAGGCCAATCAAGTCACCCAGCGTAATTTGAAAATCCCCCTACGCATGTGAGTCGTAGTCCACCTGCATATGCATGCATGGATGTTAAAATCCAGCGCACATGTGCACGCAGACATCGGATTTTATAACATGCGCACGCCAGTGCACACTTGTTATAAAATCGGTGTGTCCATATGCACACACGCGCAGTTTTAAAAATCGACCCCTAAGTTTTTTGAAAATGCTTCCACCCTTTACCATTTTTGTTTTGTGTATATCCTGTGAGTCTGAGTGAGGTGCATGTTTCTCTGGATGTGAGACTGTCTCTGTGCTTGTTTCTGTGTGTGTGGTCTAGGTCTCTGTGTGATGTGGTCTGTCTGCATTTGTCTCTGTGTCTGAGTGTGATGTGTGTCTCTTTGTGTTGTCTGTTTTTCTATCTAGGTGTGGTATTTCTGTGTCTCCGTGTCTATCTAGGTATTGGAATGTCTGTCTCTGAAGTGTCTGTGTCTGGATGTAGGGTCTTTGCCTCTCTGTGATGTATTGGTGTGTTGGGTATCTGTGTCTCTGGGTGGGCATGAGGTATCTGTTTCTGTCTGTGTCTGTCCAGGTGTGCAGTGTCTGCCTCTCTGTGCCTTTGGTGTCTGCGTGTATACATACGTCTTTCAGAAAGTTCAAGGGTGAAGGCTATGGTTTTCAAGGGTGATGAGTCAAACGAACTGAACCAAATCACTGTGAACCAGGAAGATGTAGTAGGCCAGATTGACAAACTAAAGAGCAGCAAATCACCTGGACCGGATGGTATACATCCTAGGGTATTGAAAGAACTAAAAAATGAAATTTCTGATCTATTAGTTAAAATTTGTAACTAATCATTAAAATCATCCATTGTACCTGAAGACTGGAAGGTGGCCAATGTAACCCCAATAATGAAAAAAGGGATCCAGGGGCGATCCGGGTAACTTTAGACCAGTGAGCCTGACTTCAGAGCCGGGAAAAATAGTGGAAACTATTCTAAAGATCAAAATCGTAGAGCATATAGAAAGATATGGTTTAATGGAAGGCAGTCAACATGGATGTAACCAAGGGAAATCTTGCCTAACAAATCTGCTTCATTTTTTTGAAGGGGTTAATAAACACGTGGATAAAGGTGAACCAGTAGATATAGTGTATTTAGATTTTCAGAAGGCGTTTGACAAAGTCCCTCATGAGAGGCTTCTAAGAAAACTAAAAAGTCATCGGATAGGAGGCGATGTCCTTTTGTGGATTACAAACTGGTTAAAAGACAGGAAACAGAGAGTAGGATTAAATGGTCAATTTTCTCAGTGGAAAAGAGTAAACGGTATAGTGCCTCAGGGATCTGTACTTGGACCGGTGCTTTTCAATATATATATAAATGATCTGGAAAGGAATAAGACAATTGAGGTTTGCGGACGATACAAAAATTATTCAGAGTAGTTAAATCACAAGTGGATTGTGATACATTACAGGAGGACCTTGCAAGACTGGAAGATTGGGTATCCAAATGGCAGATGAAATTTAATGTGGACAAGTGCAAGGTGTTGCATATAGGGAAAAATAACCCTTGCTGTAGTTACACGATGTTAGGTTCCATATTAGGAGCTGCCACCCAGGAAAAAGATCTAGGCATCATATTGGATAATACTTTAAAATCGTTGGCTCAGTGTGCTGCAGCAGTCAAAAAAGCAAACAGAATGTTAGGAATTACTAGGAAGGGAATGGTTAATAAAACAGAAAATGTCATAATGCCTCTGCATCGCTCCATAGTGGGCTTGATGGACCCTTGGTCTGACCCAGTATGGCATGTTCTTATATAGTTGCAATGGAGAAGGTACAGAGAAGGGCAACCAAAATGATAAAGGGGATGGAACAGCTCCCCTATGACGAAAGGCTGAAGAGGTTAGGCCTGTTCAGCTTGGAGAAGAGATGGCTGAGGGGAGATATGATATAGACGTCTTTAAGATCATGAGAGGTCTTGAACAAGTAGATGTGAATCAGTTATTTACACTTTCGAATAATAGAAGGATTAGGGGGCATTCCATGAAGTTAGCAAGTAGCACATTTAAGACTAATCGGAGAAAGTTCTTTTTCACTCAACGCACAGTTAAGCTCTGGAATTTGTTGCCAGAGGATGCGATTAGTGCAGTTAGTGTAGCTGGGTTCAAAAAAGGTTTGGATAAGTTCTTGGAGGTAAACGGTATAACTGCTATTAATCAAGTTTAGTTAGGGAATAGCCACTGCTATTAATTGCATCAGTAGCATGGGATCTTCTTGGTGTTTGGGTAATTGCCAGGTTCTTGTGGCCTGGTTTGGCCTCTGTTGGAAACAGGATGCTGGGCTTGATGGACCCTTGGTCTGACCCAGCATGGCAATTTCTTATGTTCTTAAAACAGGACCTTTCTACCACGAGCAGGCAATGTGGCTGCCTGCTGGATATCCTTCATGTGTATGTGTAACACATCTTGGAGGGCCCCAGATAACTGCATGAATGGAAAGGGGGCTGAAGCTCTGCACTAAATTCCTAAGAGACCCAGACTTCACATGTTGAATGTCAGCTCAGGCACTGTGTTCCCACCATACTGCTACTACTATACATTGCTATAGCTCTACTCGTTGTACGCAGCACTTTACAAATAACACATAAAGGATAGCCCCTTCTCAATACAGCTTACAATTAATGAAGTTAAACTCACAGGTCAAGAGATTTGGGGGGGTTTCATATAGTAAGACAATGGTTAAAATTAGTTAATGAGACTGAAAGCAACCTTTTTTAGGTGAGTTTTTAGATGGGATTTATACAAGCTGAGAGAGGGAGCATGACGCACCAGTTCAGGAAGACTATTCCGTGCACCAGGTGAAAAGCACAGAATCGGGAATCGGTGTTACATAAGGGCATGGTTATAAGTGACGTGTCTGATAAGTGGAGGGTGTCATGCTGTACAAGTCAGTGTTCCATTACCTCATACACTACAGGAGCAGAAACCTGTCATTTCCACTAATTCTTCTTGATAACAAGAATATACTATAGCAAAATAAGACCATAAGAATTTCCATACTGGATCAGACCAAGGGTTCATCAAGCCCAGTATCTTGTTTACCAACAATGGCCAAGCCAGGTCACAAGTACCTGGCAGGATTCCAAAGGATTAGTGGCTTTTCCCAAGTATGTCTGGTTAATAAAAGTTTATGGACTTTCCAAGGACTTGTACAAAGTTTTTTTTAAACTCAGCTATGCTAGTTGCTTAAACCCTATACTCCGGCAATGAATTTCAGAGCTTAATTGTTGGTGAAGTGAAAAAGAATTTGCTATGATTTGTTTTAAATGTGTTACTTACTAAAGTCATGGAGTATCCTCTAGTTTTTGTATTGTTTGAAAGAATAAATAACTGATTCACATTCACCCATTTTATTCCACTCATGATTTTATAGTCCTCTATCATATCCCCCCTCGACCGTTTCTTCTCCAAGTTGAAAAGAACATAAGACTTGCCATACTTGGTCAGACCAAAAGTCCATCAAGCCCAATATCTTGTCTCCAACAGTGGGCAATCCAGGTAACAAGTATCTGGCAGGATTCCAAGGAGTAAATAGATTCCATGCTGCTTATCCCAGGTATAAGCAGTGGATTTCCTCAAGTCCACCTTAATAATTGTTTATGGACTTTTCCTCCAGAAACTTATCTGAATCTTTTTTAAACACAGTTACACTGATAGCTTTTACCACTTCCTCTGGTAACGAATTCCAGAGCTTACTTATGTATTGAGTACATATTTTCTCTTATTAGTTTTAAATGCGTCACTGTGTTTCTTCTCGTCTTTGTACTCTTTCAAAGAGTAAACAACCGATTAATGTTTTACTTGTTTCACTCCACTCATTATTTTATAGACCTCTATCATATCCCCTCAGCCGTCTCTTCTCCAAGGTGGAGTCCTAACTTCTTTAGCCTTTCCTCATCGGGGAATGGTTCTATCCCCTTTTTCATTTTGGTTGTCTTTCTCTGTACCTTTTCTAATTCTGCTATATGTTTTTGAATATGTGGTGACCAGAACTGCACACACTATTCAAAATGATGATGTAGTGTACCATAGAGCGAAACAGAGGCATTAGGATATTCTCTGTTTTATTCTCCATTCCTTTCCTAATAATTCCTAGCGTTCTACTTGCTTTCTTGGCTGCTGCTGCACATTGAGCAGAAGATTTCAACTTGTCTAGATCCTTTTCCTTTAAAAAGGAGATAGAGCAGCTTTTAAAGTAGAGCAAAGGAGAAAGCTCAGCAGTGCATGGTTCAGAGGGAGGTATCTTCAAAGGATACTAATGAAGCATTAGAGTTAGGGCATCCTGACAGAGAGGTTCCAATAATAAGAAAAGTGGTCCAAGTGCTTATAATTAAAAACTCACCTGAGCTAAAAGATTCCAATTTATCCCTATCAACTGAAAAGCAGAATGTAAGTACAAACAAAAAACTCACTATGAAATGTTTGTATGCTAATGCCAGAAGTCTAAGAAGTAAGAAGGGAGAATTAGAATGTATAGCAGTAAATGATGACACTTAATTGGCATCTCAGAGACATGGTGGAAGGAGGACAACCAATGGGACAGTGCTATACCGGGGTACAAATTATATCACAATGACAGAGAGGAGCAACTTGGTGGCGGGGTGGCGCTTTATGTTCGGGATGGCATAGAGTCCAACAGGATAAAGATCCTGCATGAAACTAAATGCACAATTGAATTTTATGGATAGAAATCCCTTGTGTGTTGGGGAAGAGAATAGTGATAGGAGTATACTATCATCCCCCTGGCCAAAATGGTGAGACTGAGTGTGAAATGCTAAGTGAAATTAAGGAAGCTAACCAAACTGGTAATGCAGTAATAATGGGAGATTTCAATTACTAAATATACAAAATTCTTCAAGAATAATGTCCAACGAATCATGGAAATCACGGAAAATACGTTGTGACAAAGATTTGGTTAATAAAGTGTAAATGCATTAAACTATAATATTCACTTTAAATGTAGCATATTTATCAGTTTAAGGACCTTCATAACATCCACGAAGCTGCAAGTTAATACTTGTCTTGTGCACCCTTATGGATCATATTTAATCATTGGTCTGAAATCATTGCTGAAATCATATGAGCAGGCAGGTCCAAAATTACTTTATGGGACTCCTGTGAACCTTTAAACACAACATATACCCGCAGCAGCACTGCGGTGAGTGTGCCGAGTGAAATAAGTCAGCTAGAATACCCCTGAAGCAGCGGACCGCGAAACGCGCGCATCTGACCCCTGACACCGGCAAGGACTGTGTATAAATCAAGGAAGTATTCCCGCTATTTTTACATATAGAAAAATATAAGACGGAAAGTCTCAAAATGCATACCATTTGTGTGTCCTCCTAAATGGACTTTAAATGGACTAACAGACCAATGATTAAATATGATTCATAAGGGTGCACAAGACAAGTATTAACTTGCTGTTACGAGCGCGCGCGGGCGCGGTCGTCTCGGGCGGGTGGTGAGCCCTTGGGCCACGGCAGGACCCCAGGAGGAGCCCAAGGCCACACCGTGGGAGGTGAGCTGAGCAGGCATGGTGAGCCAGGCAGGCAGGAACAGAAGCAGGGAGTCCGACCCTCAGCCGGACCTGCATGCCCATGGTAGCCAGCACGGGGAAGTTGACTAATGAACGGTCCTCAGACTGTTCCCGGCCCTTTCGGACCTGCCGCAGGGAACGGCAATGGGCAGCAGGCCGGACAGAGGCGAGGGCAGACAGAGTCCTTAAACAGAAGACATCAGACGGGGGCTGAAGCAGACACTGTAGACAAGGCTGGACGGAAACATGGCACTGTCCATCAGGGCGCCCTACTCAGCCCACCCGTGGGACTGAGTCGCGGACCACCCTGTCCCAGACGCGCCCTACACAGCCCAGGAAGGCTGGTTGCGGACCACGCTGAGAAGGAGGGTGCAGGGAAACTCCAGGCGAACAGGAACTCCGATGCTGGGATACTCACATCCGAAGTCCTTACGGCTGGCAGGCAGGGAAGCTCCAGAGCCCGGGGGACGAATCCCTCCTGTTGGCCACTCCAGGGCCCAACAGGACAGAAGGCTCAGGAGCCAGACAGGACGTAGGTCAGAACAAGCGGAACTGGATCAGGATCAGGCAGCTTCAGGATCAGACATCAGGAAACACGTCTAGGCAGACATCAGGAAACATGGAGGACCTGGACCGGCAAGGTTACAGACAACTGTAATGCACAATCTGCAGGCCGAAGACAAGCAGGAGTCGGAGTCACGGACCGGAGTCAAGGCAGGCTGAAGACAAGCAGGAGTCTGAGTCACGGACCGGAGTCAAGGCAGGCTGAAGACAAGCAGGAGTCTGAGTCACGGACCGGAGTCAAGGCAGGCTGAAGACAAGCAGGAGTCGGAGTCACGGACCGGAGTCAAGGCAGGCTGAAGACAAGCAGGAGTCTGAGTCACAGACCGGAGTCAAGGCAGGCTGAAGACAAGCAGGAGTCGGAGTCACGGACCGGAGTCAAGGCAGGCTGACGACAAGCAGGAGTCGGAGTCACGGACCGGAGTCAAGGCAGGCTGACGACAAGCAGGAGTCGTAGTCACGGAGGACCTGGATCGGGAGAGGCAACTGTGTAACCCAATCCAAAGGCCTTTTGCAAGTGAACAGGCAGTCCTTAAATACTGGAGGTAGAGGGCAACTCCCAGGGAGGAGCTTGCCAGGACCGCCCACCGCTGGTCCTATAACTAGGGTAGAGAGCTGCGGGCCAGCCCCTAGAGAAACGGGCGTGGCTGGAAGCAGGAAGTCCAAACGCTGAGGCTTGCAAGCCACAGGCATGCCTCAGGAGCAGCTAGGCCTCTCAGGCCCTGGAGCAAGTCCTGGATGATGCGCAGGCGAGGCCCTGGCTTCAGAGCGGCCTCTGGAGGAAGGTAAGAGACCTCCTGCAGCGCAGCAGCAGGGGGGATCGCAACACTTGCAGCATCGTGGATGTTATGAAGGTCCTTAAACTGATAAATATGCTATATTATAGTTTAATGCATTTACACTTTATTAACCAAATCTTTGTCACTATGTATTTTCTGAGATTTCAATTACTCCAATATTCAATGGGTAAGAGAAACATCAGGGCAAGCTAGATAGATAAAGTTCCTGGATAGAATAAAAGACAGTTTTATGGAGCAATTGGTTCAGGAGCTGATGAGAGAGAGAGCAATTTTAGATCTAATTCTCAGTGGAGCGCAGGATTTGGTGAGAGAGGTAACAGTGGTGGGGCCGCTTGGCAATAGTGATCAAAATATGATCAAATTTGAATTAATGAGTGGAAGGGGGACAGTATGTAAATCCACAACTCTAGTGCTAAACTTTCAAAAGGGAAACTTTTTGACAAAATGAGAAAAATAGTTAGAAAAAAACTGAAAGGTGCAGCTAAAAAGGTAAAAAGTATGCAACAGGTGTGGACATTGTAAAAAAAAACCAAAAACCATCCTAGAAGCACAGAGCATATGTATTCCGTGTATTAAGAAAGGTGGAAGGACGGCAAAACGAGTACTGGCATGGTTAAAACCTGATGTGAAAGAAGCTAATTTAGCCAAAAGATCTTCATTCAAAAATTGGAAGAAGGATCCATCAGAAGAAATAGAATAAAGCATAAGCATTGGCAAGTTAAATGTAAGACATTGATAAGTCAGGCTAAGAGAATATTTGAAAAGAAGTTGGCCATAGAGGCAAAAACTCACAAAAACTTTTAAAAATATATCTGAAGCAGAATGCCTACAAGGGAGTCAGTTGGACCGTTGGATGATCAAAGGTTTAAAGGGGCACTTAGAGAAGCTAAGGCCATCGCGAAAAGATTAGATTATTTCTTTGCTTCAGTATTTACTGAAGACTATATTGGAGAGATACCTGTTCTGGAGAAGGTTTTATGGGTGGTGATTCAGATCAACTGAGCCAAATCATGGTGAACCTGGATGATGTGGTAGGTCTGATTGGCAAACTGAAGAGTAGTGAATCACCTGGGCAAGATGGTATACACCACAGGGTTCTGAAAGAACTAAAAAACGAAATTTCAGAACTATTAGTAAAACTTTTAATGATAGGTTACAAATTATCTGATGTTCCTGAAGACTGGAAGATGGCCAGCAAAACCCCGATATTTAAAAAGGGATCCAGGGGTGATCCGGGAAACTATAGACCAGTAAGCCTGACTTTAGTGCTGGGAAAAATCGTGGAAACTGTTATAAAGAATAAAATCACAAAGCATTTAGGTAGACATGGTTTGATGGGACACAGCCAGCATGAATTTACCCAAGGGAAGTCTTGCCTCACAAATCTCCTGCTTTTTTTGAAGGGGTGAATAAACATATGGACATAGTTGAACTGATAGATGTGGTGTATTTGGATTTTCAGAAGTCATTCGAAAAAAAGACCCACATGAGAGGCTTCTGAGAACTACAAAGTCATGGGTAGGAAGTGATGTCCTTTTGTGGATTGCAAGTTGATTAAAAGACAGGAAACAGAGAGTAGGATTAAATGGTCAGTATTTACAGTGGAAAAGGGTAAACAGTGGAGTGCCTCAGGGATCTGTACTTGGACTGGTGCTTTTTAATATATTTATAAATGATCTGGATAGGGGTACAATGAGTGAGGTGATCAAATTTGCAGAAGACATAAAATTATGCAGAGTAATTAAATCTCAAGCATATTGTGATGTATTGCAGGAGGGTCTTGTGAGAATGGAAGACTGGGCTTCCAAATGGCAGATAAAATTTAACGTGGACAAGTACAAAGTGATGCATATAGGGAAAAATAACCCTTACTGTAGTTACACAATGTTAGGTTTATCTTAGGAGTTATCACCCAGGAAAGATCTAAGTATCATAGTGGATAATACATTGAAATCGTCAGCCCAGTGTGCTGTGGTGATCAAAAAAGCCAACAAAATGTTAGGAATTATTAAGAAGGGAATGGAAAATAAAACAGGGGATGTCATAATGCCTCTGTATCGCTCCATGGTGAGACCGCACCTTGAATATTGTATGCAGTTCTGGTCACTGCATCTCAAAAAGGATATAGCTGTACTGGAGAAAGTGCAGAGAAGGGCGACCAAAATAAGGGGCATGGAACGGCTGCCCTATGAGGAAAGGCTAAAGAAGCTAGGGCTGTTTAGTTTGGAGAAGAAACGACTGAGAGGGGATATGAAGGAAGTCTACAAAATCATGAAAGGACTTGAACAAGTTAATGTAAATTGGTTATTTACTCTCTTAAATAATAGAAGGATCAGGGGGCACTCCATGAAGTTAGCAAGTAGCTCATTTAAAACAAATAAAAATTCTTTTCACTCAGTGCATAGTTAAGCTCTGGAATTCATTGCCAGAGGATGTGGTTACAGCAGTTAGTGTAACTGGTTTTAAAAAAATTTTGGTTAAGTTCCTAAAGGATAAATCCATAAACTGCTATGACGGTAATTAATAAGCAATAGTAGCTTTTGATCTATCGATTGCCAGGTACTTGTGACTTGGATTGGCCACTGTTGGAAACAGGATACTGGGCTTGATGGACCCTTGGTCTGACCCAGTATGACATATCTTATGTTCTTGTCATCACCTAGCCCGAGCCTGGATATGCTTTCCTGCCAGCCAGATGGACTCTGGATAGCCTTGGGGTTGTGTGGGTTGCATCATTGCACTAGAGCTCACGCATACATGCGGTCCGAAAGGACTTTCAGAATGGCTGCTAGCCCTGGCTGCTGGATCTCTGACACTTATCAATGCTTTGCTTCTAATTTCCATTTCTTGAAAGATGTTCTTTTAGCTATTATAGGCTTTCTCATCTCACCTTTTAACTATGCCGGTAGTCAATTAACTTTCATTCCACCTTTTCTAATGCGTGGAACACATCTGGTCTGGGCTTCTAAAATGGTATTTTTAAAGATCCTGTTATGAACTGCTCCTGTGGAAGGAGGAGTTAGCAATCTGTTATGAACTACTCCTCCAGAGGGGAGGAGTTAGCAATCTGTTATGAACTGCTCCTCCAGAGGGGAGGAGTTAGCAATCTGTTATGAACTGCTCCTCCAGAGGGGAGGAGTTAGCAAACTATTATGCTCCATGGGTGGAGTAAGCAATCTGTAATGGATCTGCTAGGAAGTAGCCATCTGATATGCTCAGCTCCTGTAGAGGGAGTAGATAACAATCTGTTACCAGTGAAGTGCTTGGAGAGGGCACTCAGCTGTAGTAGAATGTAGAATGGTGGATCCTTGGGCCAATGGCAGATGACAGCGCCCCCAGGAGGATATCCTGAGAGGGACCACCGGCTAGGATTGGGTATGGAGACAGACACAGATAATTATTTTATTATACAGGTTAGTAGAACCACCAGAGGTAGCAGTAGTGAGCTGATATGCCCAGCAGGGCTGAAGTCCCTCAGGTACTGGAACCATGATCCCAGAGTTGCTGAGCTGTAGAAAAACTATAGATAGTGAGTAGACAGGGTATGCGTATACATAGCCAGTAATTAGATGTTAACTCACATAAGGTCTTAGAGGAAACTCAGTAGCTGGAAAAAGGGTTAGGCCCTCGAGGAACAAGTACCTGGTTCCAGGGAAAGCTCTGAGAGAGTGTTGGTAACTCACAATTGTCTGTATCTGTAATGGCTTCCAGGCAGTAGAGAATCTTCAGTGTATCAGGAACATAGGCCCTCGAAGAGCGAGTACCAGTTCCTATCTGCAATCTGAAATAGAGAAAAAGAGAGCGAGGCCCCCGAGGAGCGGGTACCCCTGGTAAGTCCGAGGAGGCAGAGTGATGTTAAAAGAGGGGCATCCCCTCTATCTAATTACAGAATGAATACCAGCTTCAAACAATAATAAAGAAAGAGGTTTATTGAGTAGATTGGACGAATCCGTAGCAAGTTCGAATGTTTGTCCTTATCCGGAAGTCCGAATATTGTCCTTGCTAACTCAACTCGTTAGCGAATACTGAGACCTTTTATATGGGAAGCGGATGATGTCATCTCGGGGGTCACCCCTGAGGTTCGCACCCTAGCTCGTACATCAATGGGAGCGCGTGCGCGAGCCCTAAGTCATCAGGAACATGGCGGATCCGCAGAGTCGTGCCAGTCCGGGGACGCCGTGGCAGCAAACTTCCATCAGACCTGGAGGGAGTCGCCACAGAGATAGAGAAGGCGGAGTGAGGGTGTCGAGCAGCGACGGACGCAAAAGATCCATGCCTGATATAAACTCTTAACCTTTGCAGTTGCTCCTTTCAGTTTTTTCCTATTTTCCTCATTTTATCATAGTCAACTTTTTAAAAATTAAATGCTGTCGCTGTACATTTCTTTAGTGTCCTCCCTCCAGTTATTAAGTCAAATTTGATCATGTTGAGATCACTATTGCCAAGTGGCTCCAGCACTGTTACCTCTTGCACCAAATCCTGTGTTCCAGTAAGGACTAGATCTAAAATAGTTTCCCCTCTTTTTGGTTCTTCTACCAACTGCTTCATGAAGCGACCATTTATTTCATCTAGTGTCACAGTCCACCTCCGCTGTCCTTACTGAAGGGGTGATTCCAGCTGCAAACCTCCTTCTGATGCAGCCCGTCCGGTTCTGACATTCTGATACGATCCTGGTATCCTTTAACTTCCAGACCTTATTTTCTTTTAAGGTTCCTCGAATGGCTCAGTGCTCTGGCCTTACCCAGAGGAACTGGGTGGCTAAATGTCCCAGCAGGTTCCCCCAGGTATAAACATAGAATAACAGTTCAATGATATTTCAGGTCAGACTATTAATTCAAATTCTCAATTATAGTCTCTAGTAAGTTTGAAAAAACTCTTCATACAACAGTGCTTGACCAGGCCTGAACAGCCATATAACCGCCCTGTTTGGGGAGTTTGCACAACCCTCCCCTACTCCCCTCTGGTTGTGCTGCAGGAAGCGGTCTTCTCTTACCAAATCAAGCAAAAACCCCTTGTAACAGTGCTAGAAAAACATTCTTTCTTAACTTTAAATTTTCCCTTCTCTTATCAAAGTCACTCACTCAGTTTCCATGCTTGATAGGGAAGATTCCTCAGTTAGCAGCTCCATGTCCATCTCCTCCTCTGTCTCAGAAGAGCAGCTCCTTTCATACTCTTTCCCCCACTTGGGCACGCCCTCTTCCTCCACCAGCATTGACTCAGCTGAATCAGATTCATTGTCATTCGATTCAGCTGCTGACTCCACTTCCTTCTGGGCACTTGCTTCCCTTAGCTGCTCAAGGATCCTGGGAGTTGTAGTCTTTATTTTGTACTTGGATGCCCCCTGTTGTTCAACTCTGTGACTCTTGTTCAGGCCATTTTTCTCTGTGTTCCCCGCGGGATGTGGGGCACAGTTGAGTTTGCTACATAGTGTGTCCTGCGAGATGCAGGGCACAGTTGTTCACCTTTTATTTCATTGGGAGAGTGGGCTGGTGCCCCTCTCCCAGGCAATTTTCGTATGGTCTGAAAATAGGCCCCCTGTTGTTCAACCCTGAGGTTGCTGTTCTTCTTCTTAGTATATGTCTGCTTTTTATGCCTCCTGTCCGGTTGTACCTCATTATATTCATTACAAGAGGAACTTTACCTCTCTAGCATGTCCTGATATGACATTCACCCAATCAATACTGGGGTAATTAAAATCACCCATTATTACTGTGCTGCTGATTTTGTTAGCTTCTCTAATTTCTTTTAGCATTTCATTGTCTGTCTGTTCATTCTGGCCAGGTGAATGATATTACACCCCCCCCCGCTATTTTATTCCTTTTTTCACCTGGAATTTCTATCCATAAAGATTCAACATTGCATTTTGATTCCTTCAGAACATTTATCCTGTTTTATTCAATGCCCTCTTTAGTATATAGTGCCACCCCTCCACCCATTTGATCTATCCTATCATTTTGATATAATTTGTATCATGATTTACAGTGTCCCTTTGGTTATCCTCTTTCCACCAGATCTCAGATATGCCAATTATATCCTCCACTTCATCCAGTACTATACACACTAACTCTCCCATCTTATTTTTTAGAAGCCTAGCATTAGTATAGAACATTTCAAAGTATGTTTTTTGTTTGTATTAACAAACTGCTTATCAGTTGATGGGGTAATTTGAAATCTTTCTGCTCTGTCTGCGCTTTACTTAAAGGCACCAGGTTCACTTTAGCATTCATTTCAACCTCTCTACTGGGATGCCCTAATTTACCTGTTCTCTTGGTATCCCTCAAAGATACATTATTCTGAACCATATACATTTGAGCAACTGTCTGTTTTCCCTCATCATCTAATTTAAAAGCTGCACTATCTCCTTTTTAAGGGTTAGTGCCAGCAGCCCGGTTCCACTCTGATTAAGATGGAGCCCATATTTTTTTAAAAGGCCACCCCTTCCCCAAAATGATGCCCAGTTCCTAACAGACCTAAAACCCTCTTCTCTGCACCATCATCTCATCCATTCTTTGAGACCTAAATATTTTTGAAGCATTTGTAATTTATTCTTAAAACAAAATATTTTCCTCAACTTTTTAAGGGTGTAATGCCGATTTCATTATAGGCAATCTCTTATAGCTGAAGATGAATGCCTTCTATATAGATCTGAAAAGGACTGAGGTTGATCATGGATTGACAGATTGTTTTATGACTTGGGTACAAATGAGATGGGTGGCCCGGGATTGTTGATTTAGTCTACAGCATTTTATTTCTGCCACTTCAGCTTTTCCACCTCCTCTTGCTGTTGTATGATTTTGAAATGCTGAGATGTACATTCCAAGTAATAGTCTTGCATAAATTGATGTCAGTGTTGCACTGTAGGGGTGTGCATTCGGATTGACCGCATTAGTAAAACGCAACTCATATTTTTTTTTTACTTAAAAAATTGATTCGACATAAACGATCGGATTTCCCACATATCGAACATAGATATGTTCGATATGTGGGAAATCGCGATTGTTGAGCCAAAATAAAAATATAAACCCCCTCACCCTCCTTAATCCCCCCCCCCCCCCCGACTTACCACAACTCCCTGGTGATGGAGCGAGGAGTGAGGACGCCATTTCTGCAATCCTTGGCGAGAAGCATGTGACGTCGGCGGCACGTCGAGTGACGCCGGCGTCATGTGATTCCCGGCTCGTTCTCGCCGGACGGCTCGTTCGGCCCAAAAAGAACTTTTGGCCAGCTTAGGGGCCTCCTGACCCCCCCAAGCTGGCCAAAAGTTCTTTTTGGGCCGAACGAGCCGTCCGGCGCGAACGAGCCGGGAATCACGTGGCGCCGCGTCACTCAGACGCGACGTCACGTGATTCCCGGCAAGTTCGCGCCGGACGGCTCGTTCGGCGCGAACAAGCCGGGAATCACGTGACGCCGACGTCACGTGATTCCCGGCTCGTTCGCGCCGGACGGCTCGTTCGGCCCAAAAAGAACTTTTGGCCAGCTTGAGGGGGTCAGGAGGCCCACCCAAGCTGGCCAAAAGTTCTTTTTGGGCCGAACGAGCCGTCCGGCGCGAACGAGCCGGGAATCACGTGGCGCCGCGTCACTCAGACGCGACGTCACGTGATTCCCGGCAAGTTCGCGCCGGACGGCTCGTTCGGCGCGAACAAGCCGGGAATCACGTGACGCCGACGTCACGTGATTCCCGGCAAGTTCGCGCCGGACGGCTCGTTCGGCCCAAAAAGAACTTTTGGCCAGCTTGAGGGGGTCAGGAGGCCCCCCCAAGCTGGCCAAAAGTTCTTTTTGGGCCGAACGAGCCGTCCGGCGCGAACTTGCCGGGAATCACGTGACGTCGCGTCTGAGTGACGCGGCGCCACGTGATTCCCGGCTCGTTCGCGCCGGACGGCTCGTTCGGCCCAAAAAGAACTTTTGGCCAGCTTGGGGGGGCCTCCTGACCCCCTCAAGCTGGCCAAAAGTTCTTTTTGGGCCGAACGAGCCGTCCGGCGCGAACGAGCCGGGAATCACGTGACGTCGGCGTCACGTGATTCCCGGCTTGTTCGCGCCGAACGAGCCGTCCGGCGCGAACTTGCCGGGAATCACGTGACGTCGCGTCTGAGTGACGCGGCGCCACGTGATTCCCGGCTCGTTCGCGCCGGACGGCTCGTTCGGCCCAAAAAGAACTTTTGGCCAGCTTGGGGGGGTCAGGAGGCCCCCCCAAGCTGGCCAAAAGTTCTTTTTGAAGCAAGTTTTATTCTCCTTGCTAAATTAAGACATACTCTCAAGAGATAAAGCACTTCAAGGGCATCTTGTTCGCGCCGAACGAGCCGTCCGGCGCGAACTTGCCGGGAATCACGTGACGTCGCGTCTGAGTGACGCGGCGCCACGTGATTCCCGGCTCGTTCGCGCCGGACGGCTCGTTCGGCCCAAAAAGAACTTTTGGCCAGCTTGGGGGGGTCAGGAGGCCCCCCCAAGCTGGCCAAAAGTTCTTTTTGGGCCGAACGAGCCGTCCGGCGCGAACGAGCCGGGAATCACGTGGCGCCGCGTCACTCAGACGCGACGTCACGTGATTCCCGGCAAGTTCGCGCCGGACGGCTCGTTCGGCGCGAACAAGCCGGGAATCACGTGACGCCGACGTCACGTGATTCCCGGCTCGTTCGCGCCGGACGGCTCGTTCGGCCCAAAAAGAACTTTTGGCCAGCTTGAGGGGGTCAGGAGGCCCCCCCAAGCTGGCCAAAAGTTCTTTTTGGGCCGAACGAGCCGTCCGGCGCGAACGAGCCGGGAATCACGTGGCGCCGCGTCACTCAGACGCGACGTCACGTGATTCCCGGCAAGTTCGCGCCGGACGGCTCGTTCGGCGCGAACAAGCCGGGAATCACGTGACGCCGACGTCACGTGATTCCCGGCAAGTTCGCGCCGGACGGCTCGTTCGGCCCAAAAAGAACTTTTGGCCAGCTTGAGGGGGTCAGGAGGCCCCCCCAAGCTGGCCAAAAGTTCTTTTTGGGCCGAACGAGCCGTCCGGCGCGAACTTGCCGGGAATCACGTGACATCGCATCTGAGTGACGCGGCGCCACGTGATTCCCGGCTCGTTCGCGCCGGACGGCTCGTTCGGCCCAAAAAGAACTTTTGGCCAGCTTGGGGGGGTCAGGAGGCCCCCCCAAGCTGGCCAAAAGTTCTTTTTGGGCCGAACGAGCCGTTCGGCGCGAACGAGCCGGGAATCACGTGACGCCGCGTCACTCGACGTGCCACCGACGTCACATGCTTCTCGCCAAGGATTGCAGAAATGACGTCCTCACTCCTCGCTCGATCACCAGGGAGTTGTGGTAAGTCTGGGGGGGGGATTAAGGAGGGTGAGGGGGTTTAATTTTTTTTTTTGCACATATGTACATATACCCAACTCATTGGATTTTTTTTATGTCCATATTGGCCGCAAGTGGGACCCCCTTTCGGACATAAAAAATATGAACATAAAATTTTGCTCTGCACATCCCTATTGCACTGCTTCATGTTGACCTTGAGGATGCCCTTGAAGTGCTTTATCTCTTGAGAGTATGTCTTAATTTAGCAAGGAGAATAAAACTTGCTTCAAAAATCTGGATTCGGACATCTAGTGAATGTGACCAGAAAAATTGGTATTGGACATTTATCACTTCTTATAGTTGTATTGTTTGCTTCAAGGGCATAGTTAGCCCTGAGTACAAGGGGGCCATGCCCTGAGTCTCCTCCTCAGTAGCCTGAATCTCCTTCACATGGCTGATGGGCCTCAAAGAAATAGAGAGGCTCAGTGGGGCCACCATGGCCCCTAATCCGCAATGGCCGAAGAAGATGCCTAGGCCACTATGGACTCCATCCTACAGTGGCCTCCATTCTACGAAAGCTAATTAAGTGGTTCAGAAAAAAGGGGGAGGTCCAGTGTGAGTATGTGTGTGTGTGTATGTGAGTGTGTGTGTATGTGAGAGAGAGAGAGAGAACCTGTGAAAGTGAGAGCATGTGTGTGTGTGTGACTGTGTGTGAGAATAAGAACCCCTGGGAATGTGTGTGTGTGTCTGCATATGGGTGTGTGAGAAAGGAGCCTGTAGGTTTGAGAGCATGTGTGTGTGTTTGAAAGAGAATATATATGTGAGAGTGGGAGTCTGTGGAAGTGATAACCTGTGTGTGTATGAGAGAGAGAGGAAGTATATATGAGAGTGTGAGAGGAAATGTGTATGAGAGAATGCCTGTGTGTGTGAGAGAGAGGAAGTGTATGAGTGCATGTGTGTGTGAGAGAGGATGTATGTATGAGAAAGAAAGGAAGAATGTATGTGTGTGTGAGAGAGAGTGAGAATGAACATGTGTGTGTCATAGAATGTGTGTATTTGACAGAGAGAGGATAAAGTCTGGTTCCTTCTCTCCCCCCCCCCCCCCCCCCATCAATCCAAGACATCTGAGTGACAGGTATGGACAGTGAGGGATTTATAGCCTCATGAGTTTTAATTATTGCATGTTATTTGATGTGTCTGCTGTTTTGAAATATTTTATTGGTGTCTGGTAAAAGTATAAAATTTGTATGAGTCTTTAATTATTAAATGTTATTTTATTCACCAGCTGTTTTGAAATTTTCTTTTTATTAGTATGTTTTTACTATTATGATTGATTTATATTTCTTGATTTTATTGTTTGATGTTTTATGAGGAATGGTGATGTTTCTGGTTTTCCATTGTTGCACTGCATACAGATTCTGGCTTCTTGCAGTTTCCAGTTCAGCTTTTGTTTGCACATTTGTATTTCTACTTTCTGGTCTATTTGAGATCCATATTCAGCCATTGAGTGCCTCTGCTAGTTAGCTAAATAAACTTATCTGGCTAATTAGTGCTGTATATTCAGCAGCACAGCCAGCTCTTTGACCCAACCAGAGTTAACCGGATAAGTTATCTGGCTAACTCTGAATATCTGAGTTAGCTGGCTAACTTAACTGGCTAATTCATCTACTCCCCAGAATGCCTCTAGTCCTCCCCTGGAATGCCCCTGATTTATCCAACCAAATTCTAGCCAGCTAAATAGTTATCTGACTAAATTATAGAATTCTACTATTCTAGAATTTAGCCAGATAAGTGATCAAATTTTCATTTATTTATTTATTTATTTATTTGGTCAGTTTTATATACCGATGTTCGGTTTTTTGGACCTTCACAACGGTTTACAAGCCATATAACTAAGATAATCACTTAGTTATATGGCTAAATATATTTGAATATGACCTCTTTATTCTGTATTTGGCAAGGGTTTATTTGTGTTCTGCATGTGTGACTGAAATATTCTGCTAGTGTGTAGTTTCTGTGTAGGGATCTATAGAAGCCTGACTTGTTCTGTTTTCCTAATAGGAGGTATATTAGTGTTTTAGGTCCTTGTGTAATATTGCAGTATTGCCTTTTCATAGGTAGGGTTGTTACTGTTTGAGTCTGGTAGTTAGTGTATTATGGTATAGCAAATTTCCTATACTTTCTGAGTACATTTTTTACATGATTTTATATTATACAATGTACCTGGTAGTAGAGGAAGTTTGTATTGCTGTTATTGAGGTGACACCAGAATTTGACTATTTTTCTATGGTGAGTGGTAAGGGGAAATGTCCTTGTTCTGTTCTGTACACTTTGTTAGGGGAATTTCTCTGCATGCAGGTTTTATAGGATAGACCTAGGATAGGCTTATATACAGAGATGCCATAACTTACTGCCATATAGAAAAAATGTTATTGATTGATGCTCTCAAATAATTTTAATAGTAGTGTTACTTAAAGGTTCTTCTGTCTAGAGACAGGTGTATGGGAACGTTTAACAGAGATTATTTGTGTGATATCCAATTATTTGTTTTTATAGGTTTGTTCTTGGGGGAGGGAAGCTGTTGATCATGATTGAGTTAATTAACAAAATCTCAGGGAGAGGGAAAAGGATTGTTTATGGTCCCGTGCCCCAGATCTTTTAAGTACCTAGCAACACCTCTGTTTTGCTTGTTAGAGTGCACTAATGCAGATACTTCTCTCTTCTGACTGAATTTGGAAGATCTTCCACAGGCAACATTGATAGTCTTTCTCCAGCATTTTGTGTTTTGTACATGGGTTGAGCTCACAACTGCTGGATAAACCATCAGTTTGTTTTAAGATCTGATTTTGTAATCATTGAACACCCACCTTCTCAGATGACCATAGGTTGAGCTTTCATATTTGAGGTGATTTCGAATGTCTTTATTGATGTTAGTCCTCAATAAAAATACATAAAATAAAGACTAAAAACATACAAGAATTTAAAATATGCTCAAGATAAATACAAGCCCACAGTGTCAAAAGATAATAAATCTGCCTGCGATCACATATTATAGCATCCACAGTGTAATGAAATTCAATGCACTTCTTAAAAGCAAAATGTGTTCTCATCAAATGTCATACAGATATATTTAATCTTTACAGTATGTTATCTTCTAGTGCTTGGGCTAGCAGAATAGTATAGAAGTTAAAGCTACAAACCTGAGGACTACATTTCAATGCCTTTCTTCATCACTCATTGCATGTTGAGCATCTCCATTAATCTCTGCTCAGTCTCAGGCTATAAGATCTATCAGGAATAAACAGATATCCCATAGAATTAACCTGTAAAATGATGTGTTCACTGTTCACGCTATGTAAGTGACAAATAGTAGCAAACACTTTTAGAGGGTCTGTGGAGTGAAGGATTACAATAGAAATACTTCCCTTTGTTTAGAACCTGTGTTTATGATATACATTATTAAGAGAGAATTTATTTAAATTCTTCCAGCATGAAATTTCTGATACACGCTTATTAACATTCAAAAGAAAACTGGAAAAATCATCTGATTGGGAACAGTAAACCTGCAAAGCATCTGCATAACATTGAAAACTGTGGCCACGAGACCTCATGATTTCCAGAAGAGGGCAGAGATAGATATTACATTGAGCATGATGGCAACTTTCCCTCTCCCTTTTTCTGATTCACTGTATTTAAAGTTCAAGGTTCTTATTGAAAATATTGTTTTTTACGTTACGTTATGCTTTACACTCCTTGTTATTTGTAAACCGGGTTGATGTGATGCCTATCATGAAACTCGGTATAACAATAAATAAATAAATAAATAAATAAATGGCAGATACAGGCTATACAGCCCAACCACATCCCCTACTCCGTTATATACTCCCTTCCTCTTCCTCAAAGAACTTCTGTGCTTGTCCCATATTTGCTTGAATACTGATACTGTCCTTGTCTCCTCATCCCATGGCCTCTTGTTCTAGGATCTCCTTATTGAAAGAGGCCAATCTCCTATGTATTTATTCCTTGGAGATATTTAAATGTCTCCATCATATCTCTCCTTTCCATCAAGGTATACATATTTAGATCTTTAAGTCCCCATGTGCTTTATTATGAAGACAGTTAACTGTTTTAAGAGTTGATGACAGAATTGCCCTCTGTCGCCATCACTTCTCTGGTGTACTCCGCCATTCAGTTTAATGGGAAAAGAAGTCCTTTCACTAAACATAGCATAGTTTTACTGTATTTTTATATATTACCCAGTAATAACAAATAAAGTGGAAAAAAAATTAAGTTGGAGTCTAAAATGTTTGATTTCTTTGGTTTTTCATTTTGCCATTTGATTTAAATGTTGTAATTCTTTTATGTATAATTCTGATTATCCTGTACCCTCAAAAAAGGAATATTATATTTATTTCCTAGCCTGAATGCCATAGAAGTTTCAGTAGAGGAGCAGTGGAGAAGGAACAATGTCACTATATAGTCAGGGGATGTACTAGTTGGCAATGAGCCTTGTTTTGATTTCTGGGCCCTAGAACTACTACTATTAATACTACTTCTTATTTCTGGATTTGAATAAGGCCAGAGAGGAAGCATATTGCACCATCCAAGCATATGGCACAGCAAGATGGAAAGTGCAGAGCTGGGAGTTGGCAGTGGAGGAAAAGGGCACAGATAAGTGCAACTTGTCTGTTAAGCAAAGTTCACAAGGAGGTGTATAGGGAGTGATAAGAAAAGAAGGTAGTGAGGAGCTGAAGAATGAATGCATTTGTAGGTGAGTAAAAGAAGCATGACCTGCATGCAGAAGCAGATAAGGAGTGAATATAGTGACTTGAGAAGAGGTGTTATATGGGTGTAGCAATATTGGTGAAAGATAAGTTGCTCAGCTGAATTTTGATTAGATTGTATTAGAGATGGATGATTCACTGGGAGGCTGCAATAGTCTAGGAGGTGATGAAGTGGATTCAAGTTTTGGTACTGCATTCAGAAAAAAAGGGATGGATTTTGGTGATGATATAGAGTAGGGACGGGCAAACCTTTTTTTTGTTCAGGGGCCACATTACAAGTTATTGACCACAATGAGGACCAGAGGAGGGTCCCCCTTGGGGCTCCTTGGCATGATAATCAAACCCCCGGCACTTGCTGCTGACATTTCAATATCCAACAGGCCTTAGCACCAACATTTTTAGCACCTGTGGAGTCCTGCAATAATGGATTCCAGCCTCTAGCAAAATCAGCAAAACCTTCAACCCAACAGAGATGCATTTTAAGGGTAAGAGGTACAAAGCATTTTCCTGGCTAACAGACTACCTCACCTCAGTCACAAATGTAGAACCCAAATAAACCCTCACCAAATAAGAATAAAAATACAATAAAGTATAAATATAAAAATGCAGACAAAAAACTGAACTGGAAACCGCAGCAAGCCAAACTCGTATACAGTACAACAGTACAAAAACAAAACCATCACCGTTGCTCATAAAACTAAATCAAGAAAATAAATCTTCAATCATAGTAGTATTCCATACTAATAAAAAGAATATTTCAAAACAGATGACAAATAAAACAACATCTAATAATGAAGAATAAAGATTTTAAAAAACCCTTTAAACACTTCCTAAAATTCAATTAAATATTTCAAAACAAAGACATATCAAACAACACCACCCAATAATTAAAACGAATAATAAAAAAACAATCCCTTCCCACACCTGGAAACTTTTGATTTCCAATCCCCCTGAGATTGTCATGGTGCAGATTCTCTTCTTGCTGGCAGAGGCAGGAACCCCGCCAGCACATAATTAACTAAAGCGAAGTTCTGACCTGCCTGCCATCAGTCAAGGCCCGATGTCGCTCAGGTCAGTGCATCACAAGGGTGACACTCGGACAGGCAGCATTGAAGGACTGTTTATAATGTAATTGTAGGAGAGACAGGCGGGCCGGATGAAAGATTGATGGGCAGGATTTGGCCTGCAGGCTGTAGTTTGCCCACCCTGTTATAGAGAAAGAAATTGCAGCTTTTTGGATGTCTGTGTAGAAAGAGAGAGTGGAGACAAAATTGATCCCAAATTTGTGGGCCAAGTGAACTGGGAGGGTGACAGTGATATCCACAGAAATAGAAAAAGGGGAAAGAGAAGTGGGTTTGGGGGAAAAGAGACGGTCTGTCCTGATCATGTTAAGTTTAAGATGGCAGTGGGACTTCCAGGTGATAATGTCAGACAATCAAGCTGATGTTTAGGACTGGATTCCTGATGAGGCTTCTCATGTAGAGGTAGATCTGGAGGTCATCAGCATAAAGATGTTACTGAAAACAAAGGGAAGAGATCAGGGCACCATGACATTTAATATAGAGCAAGAGACAAAAAAAGACAAGGGCTTAGGATGGCTCTCTGAGATAAACTAATTGATAGTGGGATAGCAGTTGAGGTTAATCCGCCTCAGAGGACATACTAAAAGTAAAAAGGGAGTAGTAAAAAGAGAACCAAGACAGAATGGAATCCCAAAATCTAAGTGAGGACAGAGTATCAAGGTGGATAGGTCAAGAAGGCTCTGGATTTAGTAAAGGTCCTAGTTTTCGGCCATGAGTAGGTCAATGGAGATTTTGGAAAGGGCTGTTTCTATGGAATTTTGTGGTTGAAAGCCAAATTGGAATGGATTGAAATGAAAGAAAGTCAAGATTGTGGAGATGAACAGCACATTCAAGTAGTTTGGATGTGAAAGGGAAGAGAGAAATGCGATGACAATTAGCAGAGCCTCTTTTGAGGAGTGATGTGAGCATAGCATGTATGAAAGCAGCAGGAACAGATGTAGTGGAAAGAGAGAGAGAGTGAAGATGTAACAGATCAAGGCAGTGATTGCAAGGGAAATAGAATTAAAGAGCTGAGAAGGAATGGGGCCCAAGGAATATGCACTCTGACCTAGATTCTTCATTTTGCAAGAATAGCTCTTGTGATGTGAGAGAGAGAGAGACACTTTACTAGGCTCTCATATAAGTAAACTATTTATACCACTGTAAGAGGGGCAACGGTGTGAGGTTTTGGTGGTGGCCTGGGTTTGGGGGCATTTTTACATGCACAGTTAGAGGTACGAACAGCACAGTAGACATCAATGAAGATTTTATGTGATTTGAAGTGATGAAAGGTGCATAAAGATGAAATTTCTACAATGCACTCTCTACCTAGCTGCTATCAAGCTAAGTTGAGAATACAATGTACAAATCTCATCTTTGTGTACCTTTCATCACTTCAAATCACATAAAATCTTCATTGAGACATACCTCTGACTGTGCATGTAAAACTGCACCCCGAAACCTAGGCCACCACCAAAACCTCACCCCGAGTTACTAGTTGCCCCTCTTACAGTGGTATAGTTAACTTATATGTGCATTTTATAGTGGTCTCTCTCTCTCTCTCTCTCTCTCTCTCTCTCTCTCTCTCTCTCTCTCTCTCTCTCTCTCTCCTTCCCCCCCCCCCCAAAAAAAATGGGAATGGTGACCTCAAGATTAAACTTGTGAATCTTGTCATGCAAATAATCTGAGGAGTGAAGCAGAGGAGGCAGTTTAAGAACAAAATTGAGTGTGGCAGAGGCACATGATTTTCTTAGATGGATATAAAGAGTAATAGCAGACTAGAATGAGGTCAGTTTAAATCTGAAATACAAGTCAGCATGGGTATGAGAATTTAGCCAGAGACAATCTACAGAATGAACATGGGAAAGTAAGAAGTGATTTCTGGAGGTGAGCCAAGGCTGGGATTTGGTGCACCTTACAGGGAAGAGGAAAGACAAGAATGTCCAAAGCAGAAGTGAGTATAATCTTATAAGAAGAAACTGCCTCATCAAACTCTGATAATGTAGTGGAGGAAAGGGGAAATGAAACATACAAGGGTGAATATCCTGGAGATTCCTGAAGGGTGTTGGTAGTGACTTTACAAGTCTGACCTTTGTCAGTAGAAAATTAATCATCTGCAGAGTTGGTCAGATTCTTTTCTAAAAAATTCTTAATTAGATTTCTGAACTCACGAGTGATATTCACAGAGCTGTTTATAAACTTTGAAGTACACTCAGCCTGTTAAGTTAGGACTGAGTCTGGCTCGAAGAAAATAATTATTCCAGGTTGAAATGGTCACCCCGGGCTCAGGAAGGCGAGAACAGTCTAGCTTGTGCCAGTTTCACATCCTTCATTATTATTTATTACATAAGTGAAATGGAAGAAAAACAACCCAGGAGTCCTGACTCTGTCCTATTCTGCATCTCTGAGGCCATAACTCTTCTCACCACTGTCTACTGCAGGATCAAAAAGTGTTATTCTAGCACGTGTGACTCTCCATTTGTTCATTCCTTGACAGCTCACAAATTATAGCTAAAACACACTACTCCTGTTTTTATCTTAACACAGGTAATAAAAGTTTCTTGGTAAAAGTGTTTTTTTTAGGTTGCTAGTGGTATACTATGAATGCCCTCTTGAATTCTGCATAGATTCCATTATCTGTCCCACTTACCGTACCGGCGCGCACACACAAGTTTTGAAAATCTACCCCTTAGTGTAGCTGGGTTTAAAAAAGGTTTGGATAAGTTCTTGGAGGAGAAGTCCAGTACCTGCTATTAATCAAGTTGACTTAGAAAATAGCCACTGCTATTACTAGCATCAGCAGCATGGGTAGACTTAGTTTCTGGGTACTTGCCAGGTACTTATAGCCTGGATTGGCCATTGTTGGAAACAGGATGCTGGGCTTGATGGTCTGACCCAGTATGGCATGTTCTTATGTTCTTATGAAATAGTTTTCACTTGATATAAAAAAATTTTATGCCAAAAAAAAAAATAATTTCTGGAATAAAATCTTCAGCATCCCATTAAAGTTTATATCAAAAAGTAATGAATCAGGTAGCAGCTACTATCCAGGTTTTCATAATTATCACTATGTAATTGCTTTGCTGTTGGTTGTCACTATTACTTACTGAAGTGGAAGGAAAATGAAATATATAATAAACAAAGACTGAAGGCAGATAGGGACCAGAAGGCCCCTCTAGTCTGTACAGTTTACTCCCTGTTGCAATGCCTTAGACCCCAGTTGATCTCTGGCTTTCCCTTCACTTCTTCATAACTGTGCTTATTCTAAGCTTTCTTGCATTCTCTTACTGTGTTTTTATTATTATTATTATTATTATTATTATTTATATTGCACCTTTCATGACTGGTCAGCCACCTCAAAGAGGATTATATTCAGGTACTGCAGATATTTCCCTGCCCCCACAGAGCTTACAATTTAAAAGGCCATTTTATGTGTTTGGGAAAAATGCTACATAAATAGGGCCCTAAGGGGGTCATTTTTCAAAGCGATCGCACGCGAAAAGGGGCGGATGCCGTGAAGACAGCATGGATGGCGAAAAGGTAAGGAGCTTTTTCGCTGCCTATTTCGCGCCCAATAGCACCACCTTTTATGATGGCGCTATTGGGTGCGAAAGCCCCCCCCCCCCCCCCCCCCCCCCCCCCCCCCCCCGGTACTGCACGATTCCCGACGCCACAGTAGGTTAGAAAATCTAGGCCTAAATTTGTACCTGAGACAATGGATTGCCTCCACCACCATTGCTAGGAGGCTGTTCCATGCAGCCACTTCACTATCTATGAATACATAATTTCTATTGTTACTCTTGATTCTAACCCCTTTGAGCCTTCTATTATGATCTTTTATTCTAAAACTATCCTTCCAATGAAGAATATTTGCTGCTTGTTCATTAAAAGCCTTTGAGATATTTGCATGTCTCTATCAGATTCTCATTTTCTATCCTATATGTTATGCTGATGTAAGTCCTTATGCCTTATAATGGTCTGGTGGAATGTCCTATTTTGCCATGTTAGCTCTTGACCTGACGACTTGGGTACAGGGGCAATTTATGTCTCCTTATTATAGAATAATGTACTGTTTGCAGTAAGATAACATAACATGCTGCATCAGGAAGATACAAAACGTATTAGATACACAACTGGATCAATGAACTGCATTTCAACTTTGTGGTCTATTTCAAAGCAAATTACAGCGCTGCCTATTAATGAGTACCTACTGAACTCAAACATTGTATCTCAGAAAGCATTCAGTATAGAAGTTCACAACGGATACCACTAGCTGAAGTAAGAACCCCATAGCACATCCAAATAGGATTGCAGAAACCCCATTTTATTTTTAAAGTTAATATTCAGCTAAGCAATCACTTTCATCTGGCTATATAATAAACCTTCCTCGATTTTATCATAACAGTTCTTCATTAATTGAAGTTACTGCCATGTGACATTTTATGATATACATATCATAAATTAAGTTCCTTCAGTGATTATAATTCTGCAATATGTCCCCCAGTAAGATCTATAGCAATCTTAAATTAGCCTGTGTCTCTACTGAAGGGTTTACATTTGCAAAATGACTTTCATCATCTAAGGGCCCCTTTAATTTTCAGTTGAGGGCATATCACTAAATTCATTTGGTACCCTCCTTCCCTCCTTAAACTCAAACTTGATAATTTGCTACCAGTTCACCATTAACTGCATGATTCTGTTTCTAATGAATCACTGGATGAGTTTTAATTAATTGCTTAATCATCAGTAACTGCACAGCACTTTTTCTACCATTTCATTGCTAAATAGGTAAAGAAATTATCTTCATGGAGCGTGCACGCATCTTAATTTTATTTTGATGATGTGTGTAGGCTCCATTGCTATTATATAAACCATAAAAAAGAGAATAAGATGGAAAATGGTAATGGGTCTAAAAATTGCAATGTCAGCACGTAGATAGATCATAACGGATACCATTTCCAAAGATTTGCAGCCACACTTTTCGGCAAGTGCGTGAGAGAAAATAAGACATTCTAGCAATTCATTCTGTAATTTTTTCCTTTTCTAATTTTGCCCTATCCTTTCCTGTTAGCACCCCATCCCCAGTGTGGCAGGGTTTGCATCCTGCACTGAGGAAAAGGGAGTTGGCGACAGGAAGACCAGATGAAAATTATATGGCCAGGACTATGGAGAACTCTCTAATTTAGTTCCAAGGGAGAGAGAGAAAAGAAGAAGAAAAAAAAACAAAAAACAAGATAAGTAGGGCCCATGGGTGAAATCTTCTGGCCTGGGAAGGTCCAGGCTCCATCACACCATCCTGCTCTTCTACCTTAAAAGAGATGGACCCAGTGGGAGAGGAGAGAGCAGGGAAAGAAGCCGATCAATGAATCCTTTGCCTCTCCTTATTGAAGGCTGGGAGCTCACTCTGTTACCTACATCCTAGCAAAGAAAAAGAAAGCTGTTATAACAGTGGAAGGACTGTTTTATGATCTGATAGACCCAGCAGAGGGAGAGCAGTTATAACAGGAACAACTGCTCTAGGGGGAATATTTACCAAGCTGGGGGACCCAGAGGAAAAAACAGAGAGAAAAGAGTAGACAAAGGGTTGCCAGAAGGATGGCAGCTGCATAATATGCATGGTTCATTTTAACCACACTTATCCAGTTAACATTAGAGGGGGTATTCAGTGGTACAGCTGCACTAGTGAATATAGAGGGCTATCTTAAAGTGTATCCATCTAACTTTAGGTTAGCTCTACAGCATGACCAGAGTTAGCCTAACTCCTCCAAGAAATGCCCCCAGAATGCCCCTCAGTTATCTGGCTAAAGTTTAGCCGAATAATGAGATATTTGCCTAAAGTTAGCCATATATGTGCCCAAAATATTTAAAAGTCATCATTTAGATGGATCTCCTGTGTTATCTGTCTAAATTCCTCTGAATATGGTCCTCCATCATACTATAATCTGAGCAGACTCTCTTACCAGGGCCCAGTCCTGGAGGACAGCCCTGATTGGGGAAATAGCAATGAGTGCTAACACATATCATGTTGTATTGCCTTGTTGAGATTGTAATGATGAAAATCCCTATAAAATCCGATCCACTAATCGACTGATCTGTCCTTCCTGAAGCTTGTGTTTTTGGAATCTAGCACTCCCACTGGAAATAAGCATTAGGACAAAGAGAAAAGAAACTGTCAGAATGACAACTGCAGAGATATTTTGTCTGCATGATGGATTAAATGTAGGTTTCATGATTGTGCTTGGCATGTTTGGATGGTTTTTAGAAAAACACTTATTTAAATGAAAACAAGAAGCAGTATGTTGGTGTACATCTGCTTTATAGCGCCATCAGGATATTGCTCCGCCATCTGCTTCCTCAGAAATCTCCTCAGCAGTACTGTTGGTAGATGAAGTTGCTTCTGGCTTGCATCTGAACATCCTTTATAATTGAGAAGTTGATGGATTGGCCAGGCTGCTTCCCCACCCCACCCCCCATCACTGAACTAATTCCCTTTTAACTCCGTGTATATGAATGTTAATCCAAGCAAATCTTAGACATTTTCAGAATAATGTTTCTATGCCAAAAGCTTCTGACCTTCCAGTATGCAAAATTCAGTATTGGTTTCACTGTTTATTGATGCCTTTAGCATAAAGGTAGGGTTTGTATGCCCAGTCTTATCTGACAAAGTGTATTAGAGGATGCGGCAAGATCTAGTAGAAAGAACATTGAATTACAAATTAGGAGAAGTCCGGGGACATAAGTTCAAAGATTCACTCCTCAAATTCTTTGTGCGACCTTGGGCAAATTGCTTTGTCTCCCTTCGCCAGCTGTGGATAAAACTGATCTTTATTCGCCTCGCCCCTTCAGAAATGTTTACAGTCGCAGCATTAGAAACATGCTGTCAACTGCCAAGCTTTTCATTTGAGACATGGATAAATGTGTGTTTCTCAACTTGGAGTACTAAACTGTAAAACGGGCCAAGATTATCCTTGAGTAACACACGCTGCACAAATCCAAATTATTTTTATTTTATACCACAATCTTCATGAAGTGCTACATGCTCCACTAGATTGGATGCTTGCATATCGCCAGGGCAGAGAGGCTCAGGATGCACTGTCATCTCTGCCTTCAAAAGAGTCAGTGCAAACCCTGGGACTGTTACTTGCCCTACATGTTACCAGGCAGCACACTGTAAAGCATGGGACAGCACAGAGATTCATTTTTTTCCATTATGTTGTTAATTTCCCTCTTCTTCTTTTTTTTCCTTTTGGCTAGATTGAGTGGTTAATTTGCCTGCTACTGTATGTTTCAGGATCCCACAGTTTTAAACCCAAGAAGAAAGCTTTGAAAAGGTAGAAATGAGTGCAGAAGGATATTTGAACGCAAAATAGATTTTAGCGGGCACTCAAAACAGCAGTCTGTACCAGTGCTGCACTCTCAAACAATTACAAAAGGGATACCGCCTTCAAGGAATGTGCAACATATGTTAAAGGAATATTGTTTGTTAAAATGCTGGAGCAGACGAACACCCAATATGTTACAAAAATTATCAGCTTTTTCAGTGGATTTCATAATGATGTGGGTTCCTATTTGTTCCAGCACTTTAACAGACATAGTTTTAACATGTGTTACGTACTCCTTGAAGCTGTATTTTGTCTTATGCAGAAGGTTGTCTGAGAATAGTGTTGCAAAACAGCTCTTCAGAACACACAACTATAGGAATGCATGAAGCACCCTGAAAGCCTCTCTGTTACATCTCATTGAAAGACACAGGATGCCCTGAGAGTCCCTCTCCACTACATTCCCAGGGAAGGAGATCTTGTATGTGGTAAATAGAGAGCTACTCAGAGCTACATGTCAGAAGAAAACAAATAAAATCTTGTCAGTAGTAATAATTTGTGTAAACCTCTCCCCTACTCTACCTCTCAGCTGTTTGTTTAGGGACAGACACATGTAATGCACCCACACAACTAAAGGAGAGGCTGGAGCAAAGAATAGAACAATAAGTGATAACATAAAACCCAGCTTATGTAGCTACAGCAGCTATTGCATATAAAATCAGTGCATGCACAGTTACACAGCCATTAGGCTTTTTATACTCTATAGCAAACAAAGACAAATGGCTTTACAGTAAACAAAAAAAACAAAGATTTTATTAAAATGGAAAAGTGAGGAAAATCAGGTTGCAAGAAATAAAAGAAAAATCACTACTAGTCCTACTCTGAATCTCAGTTTAGTTCATTGCAAAATACTTCAAACCCCCACCTAAATTCTGGCCAGAATAATAACACAAGTTCTCAGTTAAGTCTCACTTGAGTTCTGTTTTCCTTTTCTTTAGACAAATTGCACTGCATGCTTGATGAAGCCAATGCAGATGCTTGAGATCCTGTGGCTGTAGGGTCTACTTGCTTCAGGAGAATGGAAGTCCCGGTTCTCACAAAAAAAATATAGAAATTCCCTCTCTACTCTACATAAAATCGTGACAAATCTTCCAAATTTCCCTGCAACTAAGTCAGTCTGATACTGAATGTATGCAGATACTATTCTAAATACTGTCCTTCTAGCTTTAAATGAAACAAAAGATCAGGAAATACTTGAAACTCACACTCTTTTCCCTTACTACAAAATAACAACCACTGCATTCTCGGCACTGCTATATAATTCTACAGACTACAGCTATGAGGAACGCTCCCATCTATCTGTAATTGTTCTTTCCTTTGTGGTAGCAGCCATGTGGCTGGGGTAAGAGCATCACCTTATTGCTATGTCCTTCTGTCTTTTCCTTGCTCTGCCTGTCTGACTGTACAGAAAAGAACATTTCTTTTATACCAAATTAAAAATTTTCATTAGCAATTGATCCCCTGCTCCTCATTGGCTCTGGTCCAGGATTACACCTCAAGTTCTGATTCCAAGAACTGCCTTAGGTCCATTGAACTCAAACTTTTCCTTCTGCAGAAATATCCATTTAATCCTAGCAATTGTAGCCAGGTCCACTTGGTGTCACTGCAGTTCAGGGGATAATACCACTGGCTTCCAACCATAGCACACACACAATCCCACCCCACCCCACCTTGTAGTGGAGCCAGAGGATAATTTAGCATTTGCATAAGTGAGAAGGACTTCTGTAGGCTTCAAAGGAAAGCATTTGCATTGGACCCTCTCTGTCTGGACCAACAAAGGTACTACCAAGTAATTTGCATGTCACCGTTTGCCTTTACTTCAAACAGAGAGTGAACAAGCGTTCTTCCTTTTGCAATTGAATTCACCTTTGCTAGTCAGAGCAAGAACAATATCTTAAGTTTCTGGCTTATATTTGGAATGGAATGCAATGCATTTATAGATTGAATCTTTACACTCCATTTACATATCCAAACATACAGTTAGAAAGGGCCTCCTTCCAAATGGGTTTAAGAGAGTTCTTTTTTCCCCCCTTCAGATATTTGTCTCTGCAAATCCTGTTTCTGCACAGCTCCTGTGTGAAGTGTTGGCAAAGCTCCTCTCCTATCTCTGTGGAGCACCTTGCTTTCACTGACTGGACAAGCCAGTGTGTATTTCTCCTCCCTGTTTCAGGATTATAGCAGACCAGATCAGAGATTCTTCCTGGATACCTTAACCGGAACTCTCTTGAAAGGATAGGTTCTACCCCTGAATACTGCAAGAGCATTCTCTCACTTCTTGGGAAAATCCCTACACTTCTTGTGCTTAACTTCACTGCTTTACTTTCACCTCCCCCACTCTCACAGGCTCCTGTCTCTGAGTCTGTAGCTGTTCCCTTCCTCATTTGCTCAAACAGAAACACTGAACTGTTGAGAATCACTAGAGGGTCTATATAACCCCGGGCAAGAATACTCCATTGCTACACAAAGGATGCCCCCAAAATTGGAATAACCAAAATCACGCCTTGCTCCAAAACAGGTTCCTCTACCAAGGGTACCTAATTAGTGGGGAATTTAAATAGTTCCTATCATTAAGATCTGCCTTTTTCATTGTGATTTTTATTTTACTCCTGAACACTTAGGGCCGGATTTTATAAATTAGCGCGATCGCGTACTTTTGTTCGCGCACCAGGCGCGAACAAGAGTACGCGGGATTTTAATAGATACGCGCGTAGTCGCGCGTATCCATTAAAATCCGGGGTCGGCGCGCGCAAGGCTGCCCAAAATCGGCAGACTGCGCACGCCAAGCCGCGCAGCCTGCCTCCGTTCCCTCCGAGGCCGCTCCGAAATCGGAGCGGCCTCGGAGGGAACTTTCCTTCCACCCCCCCCCCGCACCTTCCCTTCCCTTCCCCTACTTAACCCACCCCCCCGGCCCTATCTAAACCCCCCCTACCTTTGTCGGCAAAGTTACGCCTGCTTCCAGTAGGCGTAACTTTGCGCGCGCCAGCCGGCTGCCCCGCTCCGAATTCCGGTCCCGGGGGCTGGTCCGGAGGCCGCAGTCACGCCCCCGGAACGTCCCCGGGCCGAAACCACGCCCACAGTGCCACCCCCGAAACGGTGCGTCACGCACGACACGCCCCCAAAACGCCGCGTCACTGCTGGCACGCCCCCCGACATGCCCCTCCATGCAAGCCCCGGGATTTACACGCGTCCCGGGGCTTGTGCGCGCCGCCGAGCCTATGCAAAATAGGCTCGGCGTGCGCAAGGGGGGTTTGGGGGAGGTTTTCGGGGGGGGGTATGCGTGTATTCTACTGTATTATGAACCTTAGGAAATTCAGGCAGTTGCCGCACCATTTCAAAAACCTTACACAGACACAAAGCATGAATGAATATAGCATAGGCAACTGAAGAACGGATTTTGGGAAAGAAATTTTGAAAAATGAATAGCCCTGTCCCTTCATAAAAAGAGCATGCCTTTTATTCCAAAAACAAATGCAAAAATAAAAAAAAAATCAAGTTCATTTTTAATTTTTGGAACATCTGTTAACTGTTAATCTGTACTTTACCTTAAGGTGGATCTTTTTGTAAAGAGAAGATGTGAAAATATCATTTCTTTACATTTTATTTCATTTTGCTTCATCAAGTGGATCATCAGTTGCTGAGGTTTTTTCCATCATATCTTTGGTTTCTTTTTCTTTTAATTTATGATTTATTTTGGCGGAGATGTCTGGATGTATAAGTAGATGTGGGAGGATTAAAGGCCAGAGCTCTTTGTACAATTTGCTTTTCCTGGTAGGGATCTAAAATGGCACTGGAGGAAATTGTCAGCAGGAATGTGTGGAGTATGAACATGGACAAGACAGGGTGTATGGTTGAAGAGCCTGCTCCTGCAGAAAACTCTGGCCTGGATATATCAAAATGCACTAAATATCACATGCCATAGGAAAAGGGGTATGTTTTATGGTAATAGGCAGTTTATTGTAATTTGCACTAATATCACTTTTTCAAACTTTATAATAAGTGCCAGAATTGTTGTATTTCCTACATACAAACCACTCAGGGGATTAAGCTCCTGGAGAGCCAGCCAAGCTGGGGGGGGGGGGGGGGGGGGGAGGAGGGAGAGAGAGAGCACCTAGCCATAATGTCCTCACACTAGATAGGTATTTATATCTCTATGGGAGGTCCACCTAGTAACTCGAGGTGAGGTTTAGGTATTAGTGTATGGGTTAGGGGCCACTTTGACATTCAAAGTGAAACCTACGAACAGAACGCCTTTAACGCATGTGAAAATGCCATATAGCACTTTGATAAATGACCCCCTCTGTTAGGAACATTTTCAGTTGCAAGAGACATTACAAAGGGACATGTTTGCAGTTTAATGATTTGTGGAGAGGGGGGTTCCTATTTCTGTTTTCTGAACCTCAATTTTTCCCCCCTCAGAAACAGCAGGAGTTAAATTATTTTTCTGTTTCCCATTGTAGGCAGGTTTAGGGGTGCAGGGATCTGTCTGCTAGAAGACCCTGCCAGCTGCCCTCCTACCTTATTTATTTATTTATTTATTTATTTATTTAAATTCTTTTAATATACCGATGCTCAAGACCAGGTCTTATCGTACCGGTTTACAATGAACTAGGGGGAAAAAACCAGTTAACAATAGAAGCAGGAAATTACATTATAACAGGGAATGTGGAACTTGGTAGTTAGAGGAAAGGATAGGTTAAACAATTTCTAACAGGAGAACAAAGCAAATAAGCAGAAACGTAAGTGCTTACATGGTAAGCATTATATACCAAACTATATACTATACTAAATACTTGCGATCCTAAGTCAGGGAAAAGGCAACGTGTATTCTCCTCAGAAATAGACTTTTATTTATCAGATTTGGCAGGACATAGCATTTAGAAAATAACAATAATTCCTATCCCTAACATCCCGGCCAGTAAGCACCAGTTTTCCCTAAAGAAAGTTCTGCATCATGGGTGGTAACAAAATATGCCCCTAACTTTAGCCTGCTTATGATATTAATACTTGTGGCTAACTCACTTACCCCTGATTCCACCTTTCAGGCAATACCTCTGTCCCTTTTTGCGTGCGATAGGGTTAGAAAATAACCCCCTAAGTTTGCCAGCTAAGCCTATCCAGCTAACATAGATAGCCGGCTTTGTTTTGAATATTTACCCCAGGGTATTTATTTGTTGTTGCAGGTTGAAAATGTTTATTTGCTTGTTGCATCACAATTATAGGCATCCCACCTTTGTTAAATATATGTAATATTTCATCAAGTCGCCTTTGTTAGAGAGGTTGTGGGAAGCAATGTACATGTGTTCATATGTGATGGGATGCAAATTCATCCAGCATCAGTTGATAGAAGCAGAAATCCAATTAACAGGCTTCCAGAGTTTGCTTTCATCTGTAATTTGTGGCATTTTTCCTTTAAAAAATTGTTTTTGCTTTGTCTGTCTGTGTAGTCATTATTTCCCAAACTATTAAACATGCAGCAAACACATTTTCACAATAGTTAGATGTATCGAAAAACTAAAAAATAGAGTAATATTGTCTCAGAAAACTTAAGAGTATTGTCAAAAATTTGGAAAAACACTTTGGGCTGGATTTTCAAAAGGTTACGTGCGCCGGGCCTGTTTTAAAAAGGCCCGGTGATGCACGTAAAGCCCCGGGACGCGTGTAAGTCCTGGGGCTTTACAAAAGGGACAGTCCTGGGGCAAGGAGGGGGCGGGGCGAGGGCGTGGCCAGAGGCCTCTGCACGGCCACTGGGCTGGGGATTGTGTGCGGCACGCAAAACTTACTTCAGCCCTGGGGCTGAAGTAAGTTTTAAAACAAAAAAAACAAAAAAAAAAGAAGTCATCAAAGGTAGGGGGGAAAGGGCAGGGGAGGTAGGGGAAGGGAAGAGAAGGTGGGGTGGAGGGGGTAGGAAAGTTCCCTCCCAGATCGCTCCGAAATCGGAGCAGCCTGGGAGGGAATGGGGGAAGGCAGCGCGGCTCGGAGCAGGCTCGGCGCACGCAAGGTGCAAGGTGCCTGCACACGCATGTTATAAAATCAGGCGTACACTCCTTTTTAAAATCTACCCCTTTTTTTTCTGTGTATATATTATCTCCTGAGCAACTCAAGATAAAACCTAGAAGCGAGAAATATTTTCCCAGAAAACTTCTGGCTCTAGCTGAAAAGTAGGGCATGGGGGTGATCACTTTTTCAATGGCAATTCCACCAGTAGCTAACCAGTGGTAGTATCTATTATTGTAACGGATGGTACAGAAACCTTGTGGCCACTGAGAGTAATATAGCCTGCAGAGGCAGATGGATAACATGGGTTACCAAGAAATCTTATGTGAAAAAATAGTGCCTTATAAGAATTTCTATGCAATTCATTTCCTTCCTTACTTGTTTCTATTGGCTCATAGAAGGGAGATTTAATACTTTTGGGTATCAGAAAGCTGATTTCACAGGTGATCCATGCAGGTGGATTCACCACAGTTTTGTTTTGAAAGAGAAGGCCACAAATCAACTCCTAGAAGACTCAACTATTGGATATTGCAGTCATCCAAAAGCTTACTTATAAACTGACTGGTCAGATCAGGAGGTATAGTGACATCTAGCAATTGTTCTGGCAGAGGCACATGAGCCCAAGACAGGATAGTTAAAATAATATATGTGACAGCTGTCCATGTTTAGATCCAATGATACCTCAATCAGTCTCTGCTATTTTGTCATTTATATAGTGCCAGAGAAGAGTTTGTATAATACCTTGATATTTCTTGTATATTGTTATGCTTTGTTTGCTGTATCTGATTAAATAGATTTTTTTTCTAAAGATGTTATATTCAGGAGGCATCCTAGCTTTTACACATCTGCTCTGTCTATAAAATGGCAAAGGGATTTCATTTTTTTTTCTTATTTACAATGTGCACATCTGTTTTTTCTTGCAACTGTCAAAATGTCAACTTTAAGGAGAAGCTTCAACAGACACATTGTACCTGAATGGTTTAAGCCTTTAGGAGAGCTATGCTGTTGCTAACATTTATCACAAGTCAAAAATGTTCATGCATCTTTATTATTTATAATAATAATTATTATGTATATATTATTATTATTTTAAAATACTGCATCATACTGCAAGATTATATCTTATAACAAAAGTTGGATTTGAATGGATTTTGATGACTCTCAGGGACTATTAAGCTGTTGTGGATAGAAATATCCTAAATTACATTCATTTAGATAAAGTCTTCACCACCTGTTATATCACCACATATATATAAAAAAAATGATATAAACACATTTCCAAAAATATTTATTATCCAAAATTTATATAAACCTAATATCAGAAATATTCTGGAACAATACTTTCTAAAAAAATAAAAAATCAACCGCCCATTCCATCCTGTTAATCCTCAATCACACTTCAAACGTTCACTCATATACCAACACACACCTTTTACACATATATAAAAAATATATCCCAACATGTTTCTCATCACAAAGCTTCTTCAGTGGAGCAAAATTCTTCTTTTACAATTCTAAGGTTATAACCCAACAAACTATTATTTCTCCAAGATCAATATCAATAAAAATTCATCAAGAGAGGATGCCTTCAACTCTACTAATTCATATCAGATGATAAGAAGGATCACATGATGATACAGTTCATATATTAAATATGTCCCATTTCTTCTTAAATAAGATGTATCTCATTTCTTCTTTAGCAATACAAAGGTGTACAACGAGCCACAAAGGATCCAGTAGTTAGAGCTCTCTCCTTCCAAAATACAGGTCTGTTTCTCACATTCTTCATAGAGAAATGTACAACCACAGGGGATCAATTTCACCAACATATAATCAAATTCATTCCAGCAAGTTCAAACCAAAAGAACATTCAATGTTCTAAGACACCATCAAATTTCAAAAACATCACATGTGATTTTTGATAACCCTCATATGATTTTTGTTTTATGCCACGGCCCTTACAACATTTTGTAACTTTAGAGGAAGAGGTCCACAGCTTTAATTCTCATTTTGTGAGCTCAGAGATTTTTCAGGTGGAGGATTGGACTGCGAGGCCCACTTAGGAGGTAGGTTTTGTTATGTTTCTTTTTCTGCTAACCACTGTTTAACCAGCAATTATTCTCTGAATGTCACCAGTTAAGTTAATGTTATCCGGTTAACCTCCCTGGATAACTTTGCACCTAACTGGCGATATTCAAATCTAGCCAGGTAGGGTTCAAAGTTATCCAGGTAGGTTTTCCCCAGATAACATTATTTGGGGATATTCAGTGGGACGTTTATCCTACTTACGTCCAAGTTAACTTATCCAGCTAACTTCAGCAAGATAAGTTTGCCATTGAAGGTTTTTCTGAATATTGCCCTCTTAGTTTATATTGTACTTGCAGCTTTCCATGAACTGATGAAACAGCAAGGGAGGCTGTCTAACAAAGCTGTGGTGGCGACAATACAGAATTAGAAGCCAAATGTCCAATCTGGATTCTTTTATTGGATAGAGACACAAAATTTTCAAACAAGCCCGACTCAGGCCGAGTTTCGCCCTCTTACAATGGGGCTGCGTCAGGGGCTCTAGTCGATAATTATATCCTGTGCCGCGGTATTATTAACAAACAATGCTCTCCAATGTGTTTGATGCGCCGCTGTGGGACCAGTTTTCTTTCAGCGCATCAAACACATTGGAGAGCATTGTTTGTTAATAATACCGCGGCACAGGATATAATTATCGACTAGAGCCCCTGACGCAGCCCCATTGTAAGAGGGCGAAACTCGGCCTGAGTCGGGCTTGTTTGAAAATTTTGTGTCTCTATCCAATAAAAGAATCCAGATTGGACATTTGGCTTCTAATTCTGTATTCTCACTTGCAGCTTTCCATACAGCGTGCAGCTTGCCATTCAGCAGCTAATTTGTTCTTATTCTTCTCTCTTCACTTTTTTTGCAACTAAGGATCCTTTGTGTTTATCCTATTCCTTTTTGAAGTCTGTTATAATTTTAGCCGCCACTTTCTGCTCTGAAAGGGCATTCCACGCATATACCACCCACTCAGGGTGTAAAAATACTGTCTAACTTTTCCCCTGAACCTACCCCACTTGGTGCCTCCTATCATGATCCATTGTCCTAAAACTTTCTTTCCATTGAAAAAGGTTTGCTGCTCCTGCACGATTAATATTTTTTAGGTATTTGAATGGCTCTGTCATATCTCCTCTGTCTTGTCTCTCCTCTATGATATACAGATTTAGAGCCCCAAATCTCATCTCATAGGGCTTCTGGTACAGACTCTACACCACTTTGATATCCTTTACTTGGATCATCTTAACTCTGTCTATATTATTCTGGGGACATGGCCTCCAGGTCTTAGCAATGACTTGCAAAATGGCATGAATATTTCTTTTTCTCTACTGATTACACCTAGAGAATTATAGAATCTCATTCTGCTCAGCACTGTGTGCAGTCACATGATCCATTTGTTTGATATGGCAAATAATATGGTAAAGTCTACAACACTGTGACACAAAGAAAAGAATACACCCCACAAATCAAGAATGGGCAAGGGAAGGGAGGTCATAAAGGACATGCCCAAAGAGGGAATCACAAATCCAAAGTAATACAAAAAATATTTTTGGGTATCATACCTCAGCATCTTGTCATTACTAGCAGGTTCAAGGTAAGTTTGTAATGAAATACCTAATTTTTTGGAACAAACCATGCAAATATGGGACCTAATTATCAAATTGGACCCACATGCTAGTACCAGAAAACAGCACGGAAAATGATCTAGCAAAGCCAGGCCTGAGTCGGGCACTTGCTGTTTTAATCTTTTAAAGTTTATGCTAAATAAAGAATCCCTACACTTAAGGACAGTTGTTCCCCAACATGCTAGCTTGATTAGTGCTCATTGTTAGGAAATAGGCCCAATTGAGATTAATATGGTCTATTTATTTTTGCTTTTATTTGATATTTTGCATAATTACACAAGAATACCCCCAAAACAGATTACAATATTATAAAAACATTACAAAAATAAATAATACAAATACAATTCTGTAACATTCATCATATAATATATATTTAACAATGTTAAAATAAGATTAACTAACAATCGGGCCGATACAGTAAAAGTCACGGGAGAGCGGGTGAGTGCCCGCTCTCCCGGCACGCACACAGGCCACTCTCCTGTGCATGCAATTCGGGGGGGAAGAATATGCTAATGAGGGCCCGCGGTAAAAAGAGGCGCTAGGGATACTAGTGCATCCCTAGCGCCTCTTTTTTGACAGGAGCAGCAGCTGTCAGCAAGTTTGACAGCCGATGCTCAATTTTGCCGGCGTCTGTTCTCAAACCCGCTGACAGCCACGGGTTCGGAAAACGGACACCGGCATAATTGAGCCTCCGTCTTCCGACCCGCGGGACGCGAGCCGATTTTAAATATTTTTTTTTTATTTTTTTTATTTTTGGGGCCTCCGACTTAATAACCCTATGATATTAAGTCGGAGGGTGTACAGAAAAGCAGTTTTTTCTGCTTTTCTGTACACTTCCCCGGTGCCAGCAGAAATTAATGCCAACCTTTGGGCAGGCGTTAATTTTTGAAAGTAAAATGTGCGGCTTCGCTACACATTTTGCTTTCTGTATCGCGCGGGAATAACTAATAGGGCCATCAACATGCATTTGCATGTTGCAGGCACTATTAGTTTCGGGGGGGTTGGATGCGTGTTTTCGACGCGCTATTACTCTTTACTGAATAAGGGGTAAAGCTAGCACGTCGAAAACGCGTGTCCAAATGCGGGCTAACAGTGCGCTCCACTGGAGTTCACTGTACTGTATCAGCCCGAATGCATGTTACTGCATATTAGTAGATTTCAGAATTTGATATAGGACCCTAAACAAATAATCTTCAGTATATTCCTCAAGTGCAAATAAAGCATACAATCTGATATCCACATAAGATTCTTATAAATAGTGATATAGAGAAAATGTGGCATACAGTATATCAAAGACATAGAAAAGAGGAAAAACATATGAATGTTAGTATAGAAAAGTTCTTAAATAAATAAATAAATGTAACAACATTAGCTGCTGTTTTGTCATCTAAATATGCTGTACTCAGGGATATGTATTATTTATTTATTTTTAACTTTTATATACCGACATTCCTGTATAGAATACAAATCACACCGATTTACAATGAAATTAACATCGCATGGGAGAGTTACATGGAACAAGATGTATGTAATTCTGTTCTCAAAATTCTTAATATATATTACCAGTTGCATAAACTATCAGCTCCAAATAAATAGAAATTCTTTGGAACACAATTATTTGTGAGACTGTGAAATCTGTGGGGGAAGGAGGTACAGGGCAAACGTGTAGTGTTCCCCTCCCCCCATTGGAGGAGCTTGGCCATTATATTTCCTCCCCAGTAGAGAAGGACTCCAGTGCCTGTATATAGGTTTCAGCATAAGCACAGGTTATAGCATTCTAAAGAGTTTATTGAACTGGCTTGATGAACGCACACAGTTTAAACAGGTTTGTTTGAACCAGATGGAAAACAATTTTTACAGATTTGCACATTTCTAGATCTTTGTTTTGACTCTGACCTGGAGCTATCTGGCTCAGCTCAGATTCACATACAGAGTCTAGCTGAAGGTTAAAAGAAAATAAAATGAGACTATCAAATGCCTCTGTATCAATCCATGGTGCAACTGCACCTTGTGCTACTCTGGTTGCCCCCATCTAAAAAATGATATTGCAGAACTGGAAAGGGTACAGAGAAGGGCAGCAAAAATGATACAGGGAATGGAACAGCTCCCTTATGAAGAAAGGCTACACAGGTGCTCTATAGCTTGAAGAGGAAATGACTGAGAGAGGATATGACAGAGATGTATAAAATCCTAAGTGGTGTGGATTTTGGAATGGGTAAATAGGGAATGGTTATTTACCCTTTCAAATAGCATAAGGTCTAGAGGACACTCCATGAAACTATCTGGTAGTACATTTTAAAAAAGTATGAAAAAAATATATTTTTTTTAGTCAATGCCCAATTAAGCTGCACAGTTTGTTGCTGGAGGGTATGGTATAAATTAATAGCATAGCTGGGTTTAAAAAATGTTTGGACAATATTTTGGAGGACAAGTCCATTAACACAAATTAGCTAGGTGGGCACGGGGATCACCGCCTCCCACATCTGGGAATGAACAACAGGGAAGTTATCTGTAGGGGACTTCCAAATGACCTGGTTTGGCCATTGTCACTGAAGGCTGGGCTCAATGGACAGTTGTTCTGGCCCTGCATGGTACTTTTTATTATCTTCTTAAAAGCTTTAAAGTGAAGTAAGAGAGGTTGGGGCTAGAAGACAGGGTCGGTGTGGGAAAGAGACTGTGAATGAAATGTAGATATGGCTTAAAATCTTTTTTTTTTTTTTTTTGTGTAGTTCGTATGGCAGAGAGATTATATTTCCGCTTTGTAGAAGCAAGTATTCTAAGAAAAGTGGTAATTTTAACTTTGGGTTAATCATTTCTACAGGCTGAAGCTCCTGATGGACAGGGGTAGCTGCGTAGAGAGTGCCTTAACATGATACTGATCCCCAGCCTCCTCTCCCATATACACCCTGCACTCATTCCCTCTGCAGGAGAAATTCCCATCAGAATACCATATGGTGGGTTGGGAGGAGCTCCCAGGCAGGTGCAGGAATAAAAGGGGACAAACCAGGTTTTTCATTTTCATTTGCTGGTAAGACCGCGTCCACTCACCTGCTTGTCCAGTCACACGTGTTGATGCAGGGTTTAAGGGAGAGGTTCGAATGTCACAGCTGTAGGGATCAGGGCGCTGGATAGAGATCTGAGCCAGTAACACAGCAGGGGCAGAATAGGGGGCCTGCATCAGGTTGCTTCAACTGCTTGGCGGATTGGCAGGTTCAGACGTCATTCTGCTTAACTACATTGGATTTCCTTTGCACTCTCCATTTAAACACAGGAATATGGGAGAGGCATTACGAGGTTCAAGGTAGTGCCATGGAATTGATGGAGGAAAATATTCTGGAAACCCTAGCCTTTGGGGACCATAAGTAGAGAAGGCTTGTTTTAAGGCAGGCCCTGGGAGGCGGCGGGTAGCATGACCAGAATCTGGAAGCTGAGTTCTATGGAAGAGGTTCCGAGTAAAATGCAATGATTAGTTCATCAGAAACCACAACCCAAATCAGCTTAATTCAAGCATCTACTCGAGACTCCCAGGTCTGGATGAGCAAGGAGTAATACAGGTCAGGAATGAAATGAATTAGCAGAGGTATGAGAGGCTTAGGACCAAAATAATGAACAATGCTGGTTAGGATTGAATTACACTGAGATTTGTTGTGCAGCAGCTCAGTACTGGAACAGTAGAGGGTACTGCAAATCAGGACTGAGGAACATATAACAGTGTCTGTATATGGAGGCACAGCACTAACATAACAGGAGGTGTTGCAGGTCAGGACTCAGGTAGAATTGCCAACCATTCCATGTTATAAGGGACAGACTAATAGAGTCCTAGTTTTGTCCTGTGGCATTCATGTAGTCCTGATTTTAAGAAAATTACCACTGCATGTCATTGCAATGGAGTAGAACCATGGAATTGTTGGTGACTCGAGCATTGACAGAGTTGATTGAACACTGGACTAGAAATTAGAATATACGAGGGTGCTGTAAGTAAAGACTTGAGTGTAGATCTGTGTTTCGTAGCCCTCTTACTACATGTCTCTTTTGTAAAATCTCCCCTCCCCCTTTGGCAAGGGTAGGTTAAAATTCAGAGGCTACAGAGCACTGATCCACTCAGTGCAGCCCCCTGGAAACCCAGGCATGGATGTGTGCTGTGGCCAGCAGGATTACCTGTGTAGTCCAAGGCAGTGGTTACCAACCCAGTCCTTAGGGCACACAAAGCCAATCAGGACTTCAGGATATCTGTAAAGAATATGCATGAAATAGTTGTGCTTATAATGGAGGCAGTTCATGCAAATCTAAAACCAACCTATTCATTATGGATATCTTGAAAACTTGACTGGCTAGGTGTGTCCCGAAGACCGGGTTGAGAACCACTGGTCCAAGAGATCATAGAAAAAATACTGTCCATACAAAAGCTGGCGTTTTAACAAGAAAAATAATTTATTAAAGAATCCAATTTTAAAGTCAAGCAGGAAGGCAAGAAAAATGAACAAAACAGTCCACAAATTCACAAATGAAAATATCAGTATCTTAGACAGTTCAAAAGAGTTTTACTTCTTATAGGAATCTTTCTTTCAAGTTCCCATTAAAACCTCTATTTTGCTTCAAGTCTCAGTGGAGAGCAGGAATAAACCTCTTCACCTTCACATACAAATCTAGCTGCAGGTTTCCCTTGGCAAATGTCCCCCATTGGAGAAGGGCTCTTTATCTTTCCAGCTGGCCTATAGCCCTTACCATAGTGGGTTTCTGGGGCTCACCCCAGCAGATCAGTCCATCGTACACTTGCAGACCCTGAGCTCCTCAGGGCTGCTCTGGAGAGCTCCTTTCAACAAACTCCAAAACTACTCCAAAAACCTTTCCCCTACACACCACCTCTAAAACCATCGCCTTCGGGGGGTGAAGCCTCCTATCCATTAGTCCTTAACGTATGCCTCTTTGGACCTCTCATTGCTGCAAGATCCTCTATTAGTGAGGGCTAGATAGATACCCTTACACTTTTGTACTGGTAAAATGTAAGTGAATACAATCGTAATCCTGGAGGGTCGCAAACAGGTCTAGTTGTCCAGGTAAACAAGCCATTCAAGTTAACCTGGTTCTCAGACTAAATGTGCACAAATATGCTTGATTTATTCTGAAAACCAGACCTCTTTGCAACCCTCTAGGTCAGGGAACTTCAGTCCTCAAGTGCCAAAAGCAGGTCTGGTTTTCAGGATATTCACAAAGAATATGCATGATATATATTTGCATACAATTGAGGCAATGCAATCAAATATACCTTATACATAGGGGCGGATTTGCAAAGGGTTACGCGCGTAAGTTACGTGTGTAACCCCGAGAATCCGCTCCTGCGCGCGCCGAGCCTATTTTGCATAGGCCCAGCGACGCGCGCAAGCTCTGGGACTTGCGTATGTCCCGGGCTTGAAAAAGGTGGCAGGAGTGGGCAAGGCGGTCCGGTGGCAGGGCAGGGGTGGGGCTGAAGCCTCCAGGCACAGCGGCCATTTACTGAAATTAACACTGCTGTGCCTAGGATCGCAGGCCGGCCATTGGCCGGCATGTGTAATCTATGCCTGCCCAGAGGCAGGCGCAATTTATCAGATAATGGTAAGGAGGGGGTTTAGGTAGGGCTGGGGGGCAGGTTAGGGAGGGGAAGGGAGGGGAAGGTGGGGGGGCGGAGGGAACGGAGGAAGGCTGCGCTCGCCGACCCCAGATTTTATAACATGCGCACGGCTGCGCGCATGTTATAAAATCAGGCGTAGATTTGTGCACGCCGGGTTGCGCGAACAAATCTATGCCCGTGCATAAATCTTAAAATCTGGCCCATATTCATTAAGGATATCCTGAAAACTCGATCTGTTTGTGGCACTCCAGTACCACATTTATCTACCCCTAATCTAAATCACCAGCGTTGTGCACCTTCAATTTGTCCAGTCATAGAGGAGGTTTTGGTGTCTGATGGGTCCAGGACTGTGGACAGAAGCAGCCTAGCCTACACTTGGACAGAACTAGGTGCAGGGACAGGTTGATCTGGTCACAGGAAAAGAAATATTTGTTATTTTGTTAAACTGCAGATTGCTGAATTTCCTGATTCTCTTTGCAAAAGAACAAATAAGCACTGCATTTCTGACCGGTCCTGTTATTTCTTTATCTTCATACGTAGTAATATCTACCCACTTTTTCCTCTTGAGATGGAAATCTATTCTAGCTGTATAGTCAAGAGATTCTGATACAAGATTTATGAATCGAATAGTCAGTAGAGGCTGCCTACTCAGAAACATCATTACTGAGCCTGCAGATCAGTTAAAGCAATTATAATTTCACAGAGGTTTGATCTTCAATTGATTTCTTTGTGATAATTCAATTTAGAAACTTGCTTTCTCTAGGATAGAAAATGACAATAGTTGAAGTGTATAAATCCTTCCTGCACTGGCCATGAACATACTTGAAAGACTGGCCATCAGCCAACAAGGAAGGATTCGCTTAATGGATAGTCTCCTGCTGACCTTATGCTTGGAGTGTCAAACATTTTAGTGCTTAATTAGAAACTGATCAATCTGGCCCTATGCCAGAGAGCACTGGAACATGCACAGACAGTGTACTGCAAGGTTCTTGTGTTCCCATGCTACCTAGAAAGATAATTTAATTATTCTGAAACATATCTGATTGCAAATGCCATTAAAACAGTCATCTATTTATCTGCCCTCACTTGGAATTAAGCCTAGAGATGGATCCATGCTGAAGAAGAAAGCAGATCATGTTGATGTCAGGCAGGGAGGACATGGGATCAATTTTCTTCTTTAGCAGGTGATGTACAGAAAAAATAATCTGTTCCACTTTCTTCATCTCTGATGTTCTCCAGTTAGTTTATCTGAATGTGCTTTCAAGATCAATGGCAGCTACAGTTATCAAATAGAGTTTCTATGTGATCTGCTCGTACCTTAAGTTGTTATCTGTCTTGGGATTTTCTGGCCCGGTGTCTCATGCAGAAGGTCCCAGATTAGATCCCCGAGTTGGATATTCTGCTTCCTGGGTTGGCTGGCATGCCGTACAGGAAGTATTCACAGACCCTGGGGAAGTGAAGGGTAGGCATCATGGTCATTGATCAAGGATGACATCTAGTGGCTGGATTCAGGGCCAATCATCTCAGGATTCTGGAAGAATCACTGTTGCATGGCCCCCAGTTGAAGACTGTCATTACAATGGACTGAAATAGGTACATTGAGGGGAGAATATAAAATAAGGGGAAAAAAAATCTCTGGGTAGTTGCAAATGAAAATTCATGGGATCAAGATCCCAGCCCTGGTTCACATTAAACTAGAGATCCAAAGGAGCAGGAGGAAACTGCTGGGTTAAAAATCAAATAAACAATTCCTCTTGAGGTATAGCAGTTACCTGCTCATTCCACATGATGTGATGGCTTTTTACAGGGCACCGTTGTTGATTCCCTTTCAGAATTTCAGGCTTAGTGGCCCTCGGCTCTGGGAAAATATATTGCGAGAGACAAAATGCATGGTTTTGCTTTGAATAAAGTTTTTGTACATTAACTCCCTGTGGTGACTGTCTTGTTCTAGAGGATGCTGATGGTATTGAAACATAGAATCTCAGACTATGACCGTAGACAACGATCTCAGGGTCTATCTAATCCGACTGCTTTCATTTCTGGTGCAGTGCCATAGACCCCAGTTTCTTTGAAGGGTTGAGGAAAAATTGGATGTGGTGTATAGTACTCAGACTGCTGAAGAAGTACCAGTTTATAAAATGTAATTTGTTTTCATGGATAATTTTTTGGAGGTTTCATACAAAGCAAGTTGACCATAGAAAGCTACAGTATTTTAGTGGCTTGCACTGAATTTCTTTTTCTTTGGCAATCTGCTCCACAGACTCTGAGTGTGAATTACTGTTTCCTAATTCTCATGATTTTTCCATGCTGCCCTGAACCTAACAAACTTGAATAATGCTGTGCGATCTGCCTGAGGATCCTAAAGGCTTTGATGCTAGAATGAAAGAAAGGGGTAAGGGAGGGTAAATTTTTGACATGCCACATGAGAAAGTCAGCAAAAACACAACAAAAGTTTAGTTTAGTTTATTTGTTGATTATTCGCATCTTTTTACTTCACGTAATTCAGAGCCATGTAACTGACGTAAGTTACACTGATTTTCAAAGCGGGCTTACAAGCGAAGTCCGCTTTGAAAATAATCCCACCAAAGCTACTCCACAAAAGTTACACCTGTTAAAACGTGCACACCGATTTCTCCTGAAAATTTACACTCATGCATTTCAAAAGCGAAAAGTATGTGTGATAAGTAGTTTATACCCCACTCCAACTCTGCCCTGAAACTCCTCTACTCAGTCAGGGTAAACTTTACACACCCCAGGGAATTATGCAACCAAAATAAGGATGCACTTTGACAGAGAATTTGATCACATCAGGAAATTAATTAATTAAATTGAGAACTAAGGGGTAGATTTTAAAAAGCATTTACTCGAGCAAAACTGGTTTTTGCTCGAGTAAATACACTTTACTCAAGTAAGTGGGCTTTTCAAAATTGCTACAATATATGCCATTGAATTGTCCATAGGATTTACTCAAGTAAGTGCACTTTACTCGAGTAAATAGCTTTTGAAAATTGCTACGATAGTATGTCACATTTACATGCGTAACTGCTTTGAAAATGACCCCCTAAGTCATTTTGTCTAAATGTTTTTATTTTCAAGTAACCATAATTGTGATTATTTTGGCACATATTTTTGTTTTGCTTAGTGCATAATTCCCTGGGATGTAACTAATGTGCAAATATGACATAGGTGTGAATGTGGCATAAGTGTAGCTACATATCAAGTGGGCAATTTTGTAAAAGGCCACTTCTGCGAGGAAAACACTGTTTTACCCTCAGAAGTCCTGTGAAAATGACCTCCTTTGAGGATGACATTCAACCCTATTGGTGTCTGTGTTGTTGTATTTGCAGCGGGTTGATGCACAAATTATAAAATACAGTATAGCTCAGCTCTGAAAGTATGGGCATATGTTTCAGCATGCGTAAATATTTGAATTGCCATGAAAATGCTTATTTTCTCTACCTATTTTATAAACGTACACGTATATTTTATGAGCGAAAAAAATATAACATGTATGTGTGAAACCCTGCTTTATACATGGTCAGGTATACTTTATTTTAAAATATGCACATGTACTTGAAATCACCAGTTCAACCATTCCATCTCCAGTTCTTTTAGACCCTGTTATACTTCATCCTGAACTACCCCAGCTCACCCAGATCTCTCACCCAAAAAATAGCAGACAACTGGCAAGTCCGATTTCACTTGCCCAAATCAATTAGCAGTTGAGAAACTGCGTGAATAAGTTGGCTGCTATATTTGCATAAATCCCTTATGAAGTAGACAATCCTGCACACATCTCTTGACCCTGCCCTGGAATCCCCTTTTTTGCGCCAGTAAACAAGCGCAAAACCACAAACGCACACGTACTTTTGATGTTTATAAAATAGCACGTGCATGAACACAGACTACTTACACGCGTATAAGCTAATTTTCTGCACATAACTCCTTTGTAAATGTACTCATTAATGTTTAATTTTCTGGCGGTCTAAGACTGCATGATTCCCATTTCCACCGCCAACACTTTGGCGAGTCATTTTATCTGCCCTTGCTTCAGCTAGTTACTAGTGGTAGATTTTCAGTAAGCCACTCATCAATCAGATAGCCAGCTAAGTTTAAGATAATTTTGAGCCATAATCTAGCCAAGCAGTTACCCTAAATTAACTTAAGCTGGCTGAAAGCTAGGCAGCTATCTGACCTCTGAGCAGCTTATCTGAAACTTTATTCCTGTGAGCTCCTCCCCAGTCTCATGGTCCATTGTAAAAATGAAACTCCCTATCCCTGATATAAAGATCAAAACGTCCCCCTTCCTGTTCCCCCGAAGCCTTTATGTAGAATTCAACACCCCCACTCCTGATTGGCTTTCCTCTCTTCTAAGAGGGAGTAATAGGGGTAAGCATGCCTCTTCCTACCTCTGAGATAAGAGGCTCGCCTGTTTGGGATGCAGAATTCTACATTGGGGCTTTGGGGTGGACCACAATGAGTTTGATCTTTCCATCAAGACTTCAGGGGGACCGGGAGGTAAGCTCTGGGGCTGCAGGGGTTCATTTTTATGCAGCTTTTGGGGGGGGAAAGAACACATTAAGAGGATAATATTGCATCTGTCTGTGCTTCCTTCTATCTGCAGTTGCCGTTGCAGAACAGTGCAACGGCAACTGCAGCACCGGTGATGCTGAGGATGTAAAGCACTGAGCTGTGACTACAGTGCCCACAGAGAAAGTGTACAGCGGGTTCTGGGAGGAAAGGGGACATTAATTGCGTGCACAGAGCTAACTAGTCAGATTTAGGCCAACTTTACCTGCACCTAGACTTGGATGACTAAGAACCTGATTTACTAAGACTTTTCTGCCATTCTGTGTAAATGGGAAAAATGCTTAGTAAATGAGGCCCTAAGTTAGTTGGCTAGTTGAAAATTATGGTTACCTGCTTAACTTTCTTTCCCTGTCTTCATCCTGCCTGGGGATAGCTCAGAATCTGGCTAAATTTTAGTCACCTAGAAGGCAATTTTCAAAGCCATTTCTGTTGGTAAAGCAGTTATTTACCCACCAAAATCAGGTCTTTGAAAAGTGCCCACATGTATAATTTTACTCGTTGTTCAAGGAGCCTTTCCTGAACGTGGAGCCGGGGAGAGGTTTGTAGTTATTCGCTAAACTTTAGAATTCCCAAAAGTAACTCATGTTTTTGTAGAGACCCTGTGGGTCTCCATTAGATGGCCCTAGATCCCTGCCTTTTACTTGTCATCTAGGAGGGATATTCCATTCCTTATAGCCCCTCCCTCTGAGGATGGTTGAGGTGATGGGGGGGCGGGGCCAGAGGATAAGCCTAGGGTAGAGTGTGGCGTTGTGTGGCTATTTGAAAGAGTAAGATGTGTGTTCGGATGCTCTCACTGTTTAGACCCCCAGCCTAGACAAGAAAGGGGAGAAACACTGCATTGTCAATTCCTGGTACAGGGCTGGCAAGGAGGTTAAAGAGAGAAAGATTTTAGCTGTTTTTTTTCTTTGGTTTTTTTTCTTATTTTGACCTGGCCTTTTTGGGAGGTTGTTTCTCCCTGTCAGGAGGAAGTGGCACACCTCTTCACCGCAAACAAGAAGAGGCTGCAGCACTCACTGAGGTGAAGAAGATGAAGCTCCTGTTTTATTGTCTAGAGGGAAGGAAGATTTGTTTTCTGCCACCCTTCCTTACCCAGAAATAGAAGTTTTAAGAACTGCTTCCAGCAAAGACCTTTCCTCCTGGACGGTCCCTTACTATCATCATGAAGAGGACTGAAGGGCAGTTGGAGTCCCCCAATGGAGTTTCCACCCCAGGATCATAGGACACAGACGGGATGAAGATCAGGAGTGCCTTTGGACCTCAGGTACCTTCGGGAAAGGGGATATCCACCACTTTGACAACCCCAGCCACTTTGGAATATTTGTCTCTCCACCCCATGGAGAATAAACAATTTCCAAGCCCCTGCCCTGAGGGAAACATCCACAGAAATACAGACTCTAAAAACCCCATATTCCCATAAGGCTCAGACATCTGGATGTATCTGAACTCTTTATTTCTTCATATTAATTCTTTTAAAATCATCCGCAATCAAGTTTAATTTGAACACCCATGCAGTGAGTCCAATTTATTTTGTAAGTGTGCCTGCCCCAATGAGCTATGGTATTCTACGCACATAGGAGTTCATTCCAGCCTTGGACCTTAAAGGTTATCCTTTCCCCCAGAAGGAACCCGCCTCTTGGGACCACAAGGGGCAGGAGAAGAGACTGTGGAGTTAGCCCCAAAATACAAATCAGTTTATGGACCCTCAGGATACAGGCAATCCAGTAAAAAGAGGTTTCAGGTTTTTAGACAGAAAAAATACCCGCAAAAAAAAAAGAGGTACAGATTTGTTTGGGTATTTTTTCTTGCAAAATTATAATGGAAAAAAAAAAGGTTTTCCTTACTGAAAATTGCTGCAAAATCCACGAGTCAAAAAATAACTGCTGATGTTGTACCTCTCTGAGCAGTTTGAAAATTGTCCTCCAACTGAACTAGTTGGCTAAATGTAACTCTTCAGTTCTGGTTGATTTCGCAAAGCTTTCTACTAGCTGCCTGCCTCTTTTCTTAGATAACTTTAAAAATATAACCCCTAAGGAAATGCTTTTCACTATAGCATCTAACAGCAAAACTGGATTTTTCACCAGTTTTATGTTAGTTCCTGAAGTTTATTATTTTATACTGTATTTAGAGAAATGTTACTGTAAAGAAGCAGCATTTCTTTGTGTAGTATCATTACACGTGTCAGTTGTTTTAATCATTGTGTGTATAATAATTTTAGCTTATAATCTACTCTGTGCCTATAATTGGAAAGAGCAGAATATTGTGTGCACAAATAAATACAAAAATAAAAAGTAGGTGCATACTTTCCAGCTCACCTAAGGCCAGCCAGTTTTTAGGTGCCCGCATGCATTTTGCTTGAAGATTGGCATGTTATGCAGCTAAAGGTACATACATACACAGCGTAAAGTTTTCATGTTAGCAGCCTTCCTTCTATGCACTTAGGGGTAGATTTTAAAAATTTGCGCGATCGCGTACTTTTGTTCGCGCACCAGGCGCGAACAAAAGTACGCTGGATTTTATAAGATACGCGCGTATCTTATAAAATCCGGGGTCGGCGCGCACAAGGGGGAGCACATTTGTGCAACCTGCGCACGCCGAGCCCAGCGCGCGCTGCCTGTTCCCTGCGCCCTCCCCCCACCTTCCCCTCCCTTCTCCTACCTAACCCACCCCCCCCCCCCCGCCCGGCCCTATCTAACCCCCCCCCTTACCTTTGTTGGCAGATTTACGCCTGCTAAAAGCAGACTTAAATCTGCATGCGCCAGCGGCCTGCTGGCGCGCCATCACCCGACCCAGGGGCTGGTCCGGAGGCCTCGACCACGCCCCTGGGCCAGCGCCACGCCCCTGGGCCCGCCCCCAAAATGCCACGTCACGCCCCCGAAACGCCGTGTCATTTCGGGAACGCCCCCAACACGCCCCCTCCCCGCCCCTTTTACGAAGCCCCGGGACTTACGCGCGTCCCGGGGCTCTGCACGCGCCGGCGGCCTATGCAAAATAGGCGCGCCGGCGCACAGGGCATTTAAAATCCGCCCCTTACAGTTTTGAAAATTAAATATACATATAAGAGGGAAAAGGACTTTTAGGATCTGTACTGAGATGTAGATGGCATCACAGAGCTTGGCATTGATGCCAGAGAGGACGTGGTGTGGTTTACTAACACTCCCCAATCAGGAGGCATCTGCCAGTGAGGAAATTTAATATACTAGAGAAACCCAGACGTTTTTCAGCTCTTTCTTCTCAGGTAGTCCTGGACTCAAGGTCAGAAATGCTTGGTGATGCTGGAGAAGAAAGAAGAAATGCTTGGAGTAGCCTTGAGGGGCTCTGAGCAGGAATCTTGCCAAGATTCCTTTCTGAGAGGAGCCTTTGGGTCACCCAATCTGTGCATTTAGTGGAGAAGTGAAAAAATACACTTTGGAATAGGAGTGTGTGATCTGCTGTTGAGAGAGTTCTGCACCCAGGAAAGAGGTGGCAGGAATTTCTTCTTGGATCTATATTAAGTGAATTTTCTGAGGAGAAACTACAAGAGTGAGAGAGGATCTCATTGAGGTATAAGGAGTCTGCTTTGCATATTCGGGGAAGAAGAAATTGTTAGGGTTGTGGACCCTTGGGCCGGCTGAGACTGCAGGTATAGTACTGTGGGGACCCACAGTAGGCGGCACAGCCGGGAGGCGGCACTGAAGAGGTATTCCAAAGAAGGCTTCACCACTGGAAGCCCAAGGTCCCCCCAGGGGGAACCCGTAGGGACCTGGGCCTCTTGGACTTAGGTGTGACCCTATGCGATTAAGGATCAAGGAAGCAGCCGAAGAGATGGTCGATGGTAGCGGATGGGCCCTGGAGGCCAGAAGAGTCTTCACCCTTGGAAGCCTGCGGCTCCCCCGGGAGGAGCCCATGAGAGCCCGAGCCACTGGGACTTAGGAGAAACCTCCAGGCAAGCAAGTACCTGTAGATGATGAGGAAGCTGAAGGAGTCAATGGACAAAGCAGGATCAGAAGTCCAAAGCCAAAACCAGGGGCAGAAGCTGAAGTCTGAGTCAAATGGATGAAGCAGGATCAGAAGCTAGAAGTCAGAATTCCGAAGCCAAAACCAGGGGCAGAAGCTGAAGTCAGAGTCGTTGGACGAAGAAGGGTCAGAAGCCAGAAGTCAGAAGTACAAAGCCAAGATAGCCGGGCATTCGGAGACAGCAGCTAGCAACTCCTAAGAGCGAACCTCGTTGCAAGGCAAAGCTTAGGGCCAACTGCAGGGTTTAAATAACCCTGCAGCATCTGACATCATCTTAGGGCTGGGTTCAGTTTTCCCACGCTGGCCCCTTTAAATGATGAGCCTCCCGCGCGCGTATGCACGCCTAGGGGGCGGGGCGAGCATCCGAAGATCGGCGGCGTCTCCCTCGCAGAGGGAATGCTGCGGCAGGAGCCAGGTCGGGCCTACATGGCCGGAAGAGCTTCCCAGCGGCCCGGGCCGGCCCCGAGGTAGATGGAGGGACCGGGGTATGGCCCGGGACCGTAACAGAAATTACCAGCTGTATTCAGGTGCCAATAAAGGGAGCCCTCAGGGTGCATAATATTTCTTAATCCTGAAGGGTCTTGGTGTCAGATAAAGCTTCTGCTGCTGGGTGATTTGTCAATTAACTGTAAAGTTTGTGACTGTCTTGGATTTTGTGCCTTTCCTGCTAATAGATGTAATCAGAAGGAGTGCATTTTACCAGATAATTACCAGTTCACAAGAACCTCAGTAAATTTTAATTTCTGGAACAACCTCAAACCTGTGTGGATGTGATCTGTTTCACTAGAGGTACCTTAAGGGCCTTGAAATAAGTCTTCTCTGATGGAAAAATGCTGGAGACTCATGGGGTGCATGATAGCCCCTCAGCTCCCAGATAAGAATATATGATTTGCCATACTAGGTCAGACCAAAGGTCCATCAAGCCCAGTATCTTGTTTCCAATCCAGGTCACAAGTACCTGGCAAGATCCCAAAAGCTTGATAGAGTCCATGTTGCTTATCCCAGGGATAAGCAGTGGATTTCCCCAAGTCCACTTTAATGGTTTATGGACACTTTTCCAGGAATTTGTCCAAATGTATTTTAAACCCAGCTACACTAACAGCTTTTACCACATCTTCCAGCAACAAATTCCAGAGGTAAAGTATACATTGAATTAAAAAATATATTCTCTCCTAGTTTTCTTAATTTTTGTACTTTTTGAAAGAGTAAACAATTCGCTTTTACGGTACCTGTACCTGTGTCTGAATGGGAGATGGAGTACACGTTACATACGTCTGTAGTTTCCAACCACACCCCCAAAATGCCCCCCAGAATGTCTCTCTTTAAGACAGCTAAAAATATGTGCATTGGAAAGTAAACACTTTCAGGCAACTGCAAATCCACTAGCACAATTTCAGCAAATTTTCTGTTTTATGTACATGTCATGCCAATCTTGCATAACCCTTTGAAAACGTATCCTGAGATTATAACATGTTCAGGGCAGGGATTCATTGCACCTGTTTGTGGTTTGTTGTACAATGCCCTGATGTAGGACACCATAGAGACATGAATATCCTTTCTCAGCTTGCTTAGCCAGCTTACTGCAGCAGGTGCACAAGGCACAGACACTTCATGTCACAGAGATGCAGTACTCTTTGTCCCACTCTTCTATTGATAGCTGCTTCACAAGCAGGATCAGAGGCATCCAGGACCGCAAGCAGATTCTAGGAAGAAGTTTCGCCATCTAACACAGCCTTTAGTTAACCCTAGGAATGAAAACCCGTAAGGCAGACCTCAGTGCAGACCATCTGTCTAACCCCATCTTACAGACTCTGTCTTTTCACCAGCTTAGCTGTGCTGTGCTGGATTTATCTGCCCTTAATATGGGTCAGACTGCCTTGGCAATGTGTCTGTCACATTATAAAATGAAAGACATGCTGGAAGTTGTGGTTTGCTGTAAAGGATCATGAAGAAAAAAAGAACAAAACAAGCACTGCCACGCATAATAAATAAAAATATAGAAAAAAATAAGGCCCCTAAATTTTATCAAAATAAACCTATTCAAACCCAATATTCCAAAATACACATAATAAATGCAAGAGTGATATCAGACATAGAATTAAGCTGAGAGATGAAATCATCTGTCTCTTGCCCACAATGGGCTACAAACAGACTCGTGGACCAGAAAATCTCATCTCAATCATTTACTATGCCTTCATATAGTAACTCAATTTTATTCAACACCTAACAAACAAAATGTTTATATTACACAAAAATATCAAATATTTATCTAAAATGAAAATGCAGAACATTCCTAACTGGCCAAGGCTGACACCGCAGTGTTTCGGCAGCCCAAACTGCCTGCCTCAGGAGCTTCACAACATAAGCTGCAAAACACAAAAATGGTAATTTTAAAATGAGCGCGCGGGCATCCATACACCCAAGTATGGGCGCGCAAGCGCTCATATGAAGGAATTTTAATTCGTACATGCTACTGCACATGTACAAATTAAAATACATCCATGGCGCATATGTATACTCCTAATTTTAAGTGGTTTCTCTAGCAAACGTAGTTTACATATCTTCCTTAGGGCTTTGTCAGCTTTAACATGCGCATGTAAGTGGATAAAACATGCGTGCATGAAGTTTAACAATTAAGCCACCGGTTTGCTCAGCCTAACTCTATATCATCCAGACCCCTCTGGTTCTTCAGCCTTCACTACCCCCTGTTTACCCAGACTCCCTGTCATTTTAGGCCTAGAAAGAGATTTCTGCAGACTTAAAATTCATCAAGTCACGTGCTGCAGCTGCCGGATTTAAAATATGGATTTACACACGTAACTAGTATGTCCACCCCAGAATACTCCCGACACCTCCTAACTTTGGCCCTTTTCCACATGCATTTGGTTGCTCGCACAAGCGCATATAAGCACATAAGGGCCATTTTAAAATATGAGTCGTGGGGGGGGGGGGTGTCACGTGATGCCATGAAAGAGACTGGTCGCATGCTGCCTTCTCTCCAGGGACTCCTTCCCCCAATTTGATCATATTTAAGCTTTTTATCATAGCTACATTCTGACGGCTTGACAGCAATAATTCCTTCTACCTCCCGATTGACCGAGTCGGTACTTTTTCACAGCTGGTGTCCGAATATCGATGTGAGCAGTGCGAAATGAGTGGGAGAAAGCAAGGCCAGGAGATCTCAAAATGGCTGACCTGAAAGATGCCACCACAGTAAACAGAGCTTTGGAGGTTGCAATACCAGCTGTGGAATCTGTTCCTCCCACTTGGCAGCTACGATTGTCGCTGCCTTAGAAAGAAACTAAATAAGCTGTCTGAGTGTTGCATTCGTGGCTGTTCTTCACCCTCGCTCCACCCTCTCTACCTCTGTGGCAACTCCCTCCAGGCCTGATGGTCGGCTTGCTGCCGCGGCATCTCCATGCCGCTCTCCCCGGCATCCCTGGACCAGCTCGTCGCTGCGGATCCGCCATGTTCCTCATGACGTAGGGCGCACATGCACGCTTCGAAGTATGTACCAGCAAGGGCGCGAACCTCAGGAGCGTCCCCCCTGTACTGACGTCATCCGCTTCCAACATAAAAGGTCTTCACTTACGCTTACAATTTGAGTTAGCAAGGACTCGGACAAGGATACGAATTTGTCCAAGCTACTCTGCCTCCTCGGACTTACCAGAGGTACCCGCTCCTCGGGGGCCTCGCTCTCTTTTCTCTATTTCAGATTGCAGAAAGGAACCGGTACTCGCTCCTCGAGGGCCCATGTTCCTAAACACACTGAAGATTCTCTACTGTCTGGAAGCTATTACAGATACAGACAATTGTGAGTTATCATCGCTCTCTCAGAGCTTTCCCTGGAACCAGGTACTCGCTCCTTGAGGGCCTAACCCTTTCCAGCTACTGAGCTTTCTCAAGACCTTTTGTGAGTTATCATCTAAGTACTGGCTATGTATACAGCATACCCTGTCTATTCACTATCTACAGTCTCTTTACACCTCAGCAACCCTGGGATCGCAGTTCCAGTATCTGAGGGACTTCAGCCCCACCGGGCATATCAACTCACTACTGCCACCTCTGGTGGTTCTACTAACCTGTCTAATAAATGAACTATCTGTGTCTGTCTCCATACCCAAGCCTAGCCGGTGGTCCCTCAGGATATCCTCCTGGGGTGCTGTCGTCTGCCATCGGCCCAAGGATTCACCTATTTACATTCCTTTCCAGCTGAGTACCCTCTCTAGCACTCCACTGGTACTGATTGCCAACTCAGCAGGCTATATCATAACAGATTGCTACTCCCATCTTCTTCCTCCTCACATCAGCAGAGCAGATCCTAACAGATTGCTAACTCCTCCCCTCTAGAGGAGTAGATTTACAACACTGAGCATTGAAGGGATTGGAGTCCATATTGCTGGGGTAAAGAAAAGCAGCACTGAACCTGAAGACAGGCTCTCTGGCCTGGAGGATCGTGTGCAAGCCTTGGAGGGTACCATAATGGATCTTTCAACTTCTGAAGAGCTCTTTTTGGCCAAAGTGGATGATCTAGAGAATCGTTCTTGATGGAACAATCTTAGATTGATTGGTTTCCCTGAATCTGTTCCTGATTCTGGTCTGTTGGAGACCTTGGAAACATGGCTGCCGCAAGCTCTCTCCAGATATAAGGGACCCTTAAATCTGGAGAGAGCTAACAATTACACTCTTCATAGGATGGATGGAATTCTAAACTATGTGTGGTCATCTTTCAAATTCTTAATTTTGCCTTTAAAATTGATATTCTTTGGGCTTATAGGCGATCATCTGCTTTGCAATATGAAGGAAGGAAAATTCTACTTTTTCAGGACTATTCTGCATGGCAGAGAAGAGAAGATCTCTTGCACCGGTTTGTACTCAACTGATCAAGAAAAACTTGTGTGTTACTCTTATATTTCCTGCTAAACTGTGGGTCATGCATCAAGGCAAGGTACATTTCTTTTCCACTCCGCATGATGCAACATTTTTCCTTCAAAATCTGGACAATACTTGACTTGTTTATGCAGCATGCTATTTAGTTTCGCGTCACTAATGTTTGCCTTTCTGTTTTGTTTTGTTTTTTTAATTTTATTTTTATTGAATGTTTGATCATTACAACACAAGATCATTTGTAACAGAAAATATGACAAGATTTGTGAAGATTCATCAATGAAACATACAAAATGAAATCAAAATTCCACCAACAAGTATTGTCACAAAAATTTTAGGAAATAGGGGGGGGTGGACAAAATTAACATGTGCGAGGTTCACAAAAGAAATTGAAATCAGATAAGGCAAAACCTGAACTTACACCCCTCAAAAAATTTAAGCCGATACACTTATGGGGATATTAGGAATGAGAGTCCAGGAATACCCACAGCTGAGAAGATTCAAAGAATAAATAACTGGAATTCTGGTGTCTAATCAAACATTTACACTGGAATTGCAAATCAAATTTTGCAGATTTAAGACTTCTAGCTTCATGGAAAGAAATTTTCTCCTACGTTCTTGGGTTGTCCTGGTAATATCGGGGAAGATCCATACGTTTTGACCGTAAAATAAATGATGACGATTACGAAAGAATTTCAACACCAAATTTCTCTCAGAAAGAAATGCAAAAGTCACAAGTAAAGTGGCTCTGTCCTGAATAATCATCTCTTGAGATGATTCCAATAACTCAGAGATATTCATAGAAGAAATAGGTTCAGAATCTTTAGGAATTTCTCCTTCCAACTTAGGCAAAAAATAAGGCCTAGTTATAGCTGGAACAGCCTCCAATGGACATTTAAGAATCTGCACTAGATAACTCTTAAGCAAATCCTTAGGAGGGAGCAGCCTTATACAAGGAAAAATTAATATTCTTAAGTTTAAAATTCTTAGAGCATTTTCAACATTTTCAAGTTTCTTAGTTGAATCCATATCTGATTGCACCAATTTATGTTGCACTGCTTCTATTTTTGTAATTCTTGTATCCAACTTGGTGACTTTAGTCTCCAAAGGCCCAACTTGTTTCTCTATACTCAGCACACTCCGATTACTTTCCACTACTACAGCAGAGAGGTAATAGCCTTCTCTACAGAGATTAAGGCATTCCAGATAGAATCCAGTATTATTTCCTTAGGTTTCTCAGGAGATAACCTTAGCGACGGGCATACCTGCACACTCACTGCTCCTTCACCCACAGGATTGCTTCTACCTTCATTGGTCTCTAGGAGCTTGGGGACAAGAGAGAGGCCCATGGAATCCGTACTGAGTGGAATCTCCGAAGGGAAATCCAAAAACGTTTCCCTTCTCGGGGTTGTGAAGGTAATATCATGTCTTTGATTCACATCCAAATCCAAGGGAAATGGGGGTAGAGGCACACTCAGCGCACCGAGCCTCATCGATATTGCTTCAGCCAAAGGAGGTGACGCTCGCTCAGCAGTCAACTCCATAGCGGCTCTCCCCTCCAGCGTGCCGAGAAGAAAGTCTTGATCCGTTGTTGTTGTAAGTGCTCAGAAATGGGAGAGGAGCTTGAAATCTCCCTCATCCGAGACTTTCTCTTAGTATGAGGCATTTTAACAAACTGAGGAAATAAAGTTATTTAGCAAAGAGTCGGAGGAGCACTTCTTAGTGTGCAGGTCAGTCGGCAGCCATCTTGTCCCCCCCCCTCCTTGCCTTTCTGGTTTTAGGTGTTTAGCAGGCTGTTAACCTGGTTATATTTGATCTTTTTCTTTCTTTTTATTACTGCTCCTCTTTCTCAGTGCTGATTTTTCTGATTATAAGGCGGGAGGAGTCCTCGTGGCATGAACTATGAGTCCCTCTGTGTGGATCCCAAATGGTTGGATCTTTGATTTTTTTTTTCTTTTTCTATTTTCTTTCACAATTATATGGTGTTCTTGTTGGTTTTGGGGAAGTTGGGGAGTTGGATAAAGGGAAGTCCACAGATGTATCCATAGATCATTTTTCATTTTCTTGGAGTCTTTTTCACAGGTCCTGTTCAATTTTTCTTTTCTTGGGGAGCGACCTAGGCGGGGGGGGGGGGGGGGGGCTCTCTCCTATCTCCTATGATAATGCATATTCCTTTTTCATATTTTCTTTTATTGGAGGGGATGGATGGCTAAGATCATTAAATGTCTTTCATGGAATATGTTCAGTATAGGTAATGTGGTGAAACGTTTCAAACTTTTACAGGCTATGAGGCGGTTTCATGCGGACATAGCGCTCCTTCAGGAAACACACCTAACTATACTTTAACATTCTAAGCTGCGGAGGCAATGGGTTGGACAAGTATATCATGCCTCCACCACTGCTCATAAAGCAGATGTAGCAATACTAATACATAAATCTCTACATTTTCAGCAACTGAAAGTGATGCAGGATCCTGAGGGTCGCTATATATTTGTAGAGGAGCAACTATTTGGCCATTGCATACTGGTGGGGAATATTTATGCACCTAATATCTACTCCCACACCTTTTTTGCCCAGATAGTGAATATATTGGCTCCTTATTCTCACATACTTATTCTTCTTGGAGGAGATTTCAATGTGATTTCTTATGGGTGTCTGTTATTTATGTGAACAACTTAATGTAGTGGATGTTTGGAGATGTCTCCACCCTCTATAGGTTGATTTTACCCACTTTTCCAGGGTCCACGATACAAAGTCTAGACTGGACTATATTTTATTGTCTGAGACTTCTTTTTCACAAGTACAGCCTGCGGACATTAGGCTGTTAGCAATCTCAGACCATGCACCAGTATGGGTTATGCTGGAGGGGTTAACAGACCCAGACTCCATGAGATCTTGGAAGTTCCCACATTGTCCATATTCTCATAAGGTTTTTCATTCTTATCATATTGCTGAATGGAAATGTCAGGAAGTATTTCTTCACGGAAAGGGTGGTGGATGCCTGGAATGCCCTTCCGGAGGAAGTGGTGAAGTCTAAAACTGTGAAGGTCTTCAAAGGGGCGTGGGATAAACACTGTGGATCCATCAAGTCTAGAGGACGTGAATAAAGAGGAGGCAGCAAAACACTGCACGGAGCGGCAGTAGCCACAGAGGCATTCACGGAGCGGGATGCCAGTGGTTGGTGTTCCACCTTCACGGAGCGGAAGGATGGAGGGCTGCCATCTCCAAAAAAAAACAAACAGGGGTGGGTAAGAGTATGGGGCAGGGGTGTGGCCTGCTTGTTTGCAGCGGTTGCTACCCCTAATTGAGCTGGATGTTCACTTGGATGCAGACCCGGCGCTGCTCTCTACATTGGTGGTGGGGTGGAGGGGAATTAGGGCTGGAGGGTACTGGAAGCCAATAGTAACAGGTGGGAGAGAGAAAAAGAAAAAAAAAAAGGATAAAGTGCGTAGCTTGCTGGGCAGACTGGATGGGCCGTTTGGTCTTCTTCTGCCGTCGTTTCTATGTTTCTATGGAAAGAGTATGTGGGATTTAATAATATTCATTCTGATACTCATTTACTATATTGGGATACTGCTAAAGCTTTATTAAGAGGGGGCCACTATCTCGTACGCAGCCTGGCAGAAGCGAATGAGGGCCAAGGAGATTCTTTTGCTGGAAAAGCAGCTACGAACACCACACCCACCTTGGGGAAAGGGATGACAGGTCCTTCTCGGCAATCACTCCAGCTTGGATTCGGACCGCTTTAGATACACAGGTGTTTAAAAAGGCTTTAAAAATGGCTCTATTTAGAAATATTTTCAGATTAACAGAATAGACAACATAGCCCAACCCCAAAATATCTTGGGTGACATAAGCTTTACTGTTAAAATTTATAACAAATTCATAAACAGATGACATTGTATGTTTTAATTGTTCCCTACCCCCAAATCCCTGGGAAGGGGCTATAAATCATTTCAAATAAGTAGAATGTACATTTTAAAGGTACTGGAGGATGGGAGTTAGGGTTGGAGTGGAGGAGGCACATTTTGGCAGGTCTGAGGAGTGGGCAGGATAGAGTGGAGGCTAGCGCCAGACCTTTAAAAAATCTTTTTTTAAGATGAGTTTGTGGGGTTTGGGAGGGGGCGTGGGAGGGGGGTCATAGCCCAGAAGGGCACTTCTTTCTTCCCTTGAGTAGAAGGGGGAGATAGAGCTGCCAGGCCTGTGCTTTTCTTTTCTTTTTTTTTTTTTCAGCTCCATGCCACTATTCTTTGAATATAATGTAAAGTAACCTGGCTACGGTACTTTTATATATCTGTACCTGAGAGGGGAGAGAGAGAGTGCGGAGGATGTGGCAGACACATTCATATACCTTAAAGGTGTAAATAAATCACAAGAAACAAACATTTTTCAGTGGATAGGATATTTAGAACAAGAGTAACATCAGAAAATATCGCGTCATAGAAAGGATCGTGGCTGCATGGAACAGCCTCCCAGTAGAGATGCGCATTTCTTTTGTTTCATTTTCATTACTTTATGAACATACATTTTTTTTTATGTGCATAAAATCATATTTAGACACAAAAAAAATCAATTTTATGCATGTAAGTAATCATGTATGCTCATAAAAACCACATCACGTGTGTGTAACTAATGAAAAAAAAAATAAATACCACAACAATCCCTCCTCCCTGTTCAAAATGAAATGAATAAAACTTTTCCTGTGCACACACCTGCCTCCCAGACCAGGTGGTAGAGGCAGAAACAGTAACGGGATTTAAGAAAAGATGGGAAAAGCACAGAATATCCTCTGGCAGCTGCAAAGAAGGCCAGAGATCAACCGGGGTATAGGGCATTGCAACAGGAAGTAAACTGGGCTGACTAGAGGGACATTATGTTCCTTATTTGTCTCCATATTATGTTTTTATTGGCCTGTACCATTTGGTTAGTGTGACAAGAAGGGGTGAGGGTGGGGGGAATACTGTGAATTGTTCTCAAGCTTGTTCTTATTCTTAGCTAAAGGACAAAGGGCACACACAGTGCCAAAGCATCCATGGAAAATCAGTCAGCGGGGAGCTCTCCTTCAACGCCTCAGCTGATGTGCAGTGGAACAGGATCCAGCAGATTCTTGCCCCTTGAAACAAAAGCGAGAGAGAATGTATGAATGCAGCAAGCACACGGCTAGACAGGGCTTCTGTGGGATCTGCAGGTCTGATCAGCTGTTTGCTGAACAATGCTAATAGCATGTTAGAGCTTTTGTCACTTAATAAATGGAAATTAAATTAAGGGGAAAATCACATGCCTTAATCCATGGCTGCACAAATGTTATTATAGTGAAGGGAGATGTCCTGTGCAGACGGAACCTATTGGTAACCAGGGACCCTTGGCTTCCTGCAATGCTGTGGAAATGGCTTCGGAATTTGTCTGGAACCGCAGCCTCATGTGAAACTGCTCACTGGCCTTTGGCTGCTTTGGGCTACCTCCCTCCCACCACTAGCACAGAACTGCCACCAACGTCCTTCTCTTCCTGCCACAAGCAACAATATATCCTCCTCCCACAACTCTATTCCAGGTCTCCTCCCCCCCCCCCCCCCCACCCCCTTACTTCTACCTCCTTCTGAAGATCTCTTCCAACTTTCTCCCCTTGTTTCCTCTTTCCATTCCCTCTACTGCCACTTCTTCCTCGTCTTGCAGATCTCCTCTGTCCCCTCTTCTTCCATCAACCCACTACTACTTCTACTACTACTACTACTATCTCCTTCTGAAAACCTTGCCTCCCTCCCTCCCTTTTACATCCTCCCCTATCCTTAAGCCATTGCTACTTCCTCCTGCAGATCTTTTGTGGCTCTTCTCCCTCTCTCCCTGACTGCCACCACTGCTGTCTCTTCTTGACGATCTCAAATCCTTCCCTCCTCCTGTACATTTTTCCCCTTCACCCCACTTGCCTTTGCTTCCTCCTCCAACAGATCTCCTCCAGTTCCTTGGCCTTGCTGTGCTAAGTTTACTCAAAGCTTCCCAGTACTTGCAGTAACTCTATTCTTGAGATAGCATCAGCATCAAATGCCTCAGTAAACTGAACTGAGTGGAAGCTGTGGCACTGTGTGGTAAACGAGGGGTGTTGTCTGGGAGGTGGTGGACGTCAGCGGCATAAAATGGGTGCAGAGGATTAAGGCACAACACAAGGAGAAGGGTGGAATGAGAGGGGGAGGATGCTGAATGTTAACATCAATGAGAGGGAAGAGGGTAGAAAAGTGATGATGAGGGGAACGGAGAAGAAAGAAAGGGCAGGAGAAGGAAACAGGATAAGGGAGGGAGGTGTTGGAGACTTGAGTGAATGGAGGCAGTAAAGGATAGGATAAGGACTAGAGGAAAAGAGAAAAAGTAGGAGGGGTGACAGAATGAAGGGGATGCAGCGACAGGGAAAGACTAGAGAGGAGGAGAGATGGAGAAGGATAGGCAGATAAGAGGAAAAGAGGCACTTTTGGAAGGGGAAGAGATTAATTGATTAGCCTTCCAAAAACATCTTTGAGACCCTTGCAGCTTCTTCAGAATGCTGCTGCCAGAGTTCTAACAGGTAAAAGAAAAGCTGATCACATTTCACCTGTTCTCAACCAATTACAGTGGCTCCCTATTGAAAAAAGAATAGAATTCAAAGTTCTCTCTATACTCCACAAAGCAATATATAAAGCCGACTACACTGCCTTTGATGACATCATTCACATACATTGCTCTCAACGAACAACAAGAACAACTAGTAAACTTCAACTAGTGATTCCCTCACTTCCACAGGCCAAACTATCCTCCACCAGAAACAGAGCCTTCTCCATCATTGGCCCAAAGCTATGGAATTCGTTACCTCATTTCCTCACCAATCAAGAAACCTTAAAATCCTTCAAAAAAGACCTAAAATCCTGGCTACTCAGCCAATCTTTTAAGGACAGCACTTAATGACTTTAAAGTATATTCCCATAGCCTGCTATCATTCAATATCCCCCTAGGTGACAATCTCCCCTGTTTCATGCTACAGATGCCTCCTTTTTACGATGTACTCAGATATCTCTGTTCATCTATTCAGTGTATCTACCCTGTGTTTATCTTGTTCTTTCATTCTCCTAGTTATGCCATCTCTCATTATTGTTAATTTTTAAAATTTCAAATATCGTTCAATGTAACAAGTTGTTTTGTATGTAAACCGGAGTGAAGGCAACCCTGCTATACCTCAGTATATAAAATGCTAAATAAATAAATTGTAGTGAGAAATGGGGTAAAGAGGTGAGAGAGTAAAGAAAAAAAGGAACACGAGTAAAAAAAGAAAAATGAAGAAGGATGGAATGCCATGCTCTCTAGAGCTTTTCAATCGGAGAAGTGCCAGGCTCCATCTTCTTCCGTAATTTGGCCTGATTAGTGAATTATTTTGGAAGTTATCCTGTCACCAATCAAATGAAGAGATGGATGGACTGAATCACTGCTATATAAGTGTCAGGCCTTGTTGAAAAGCACTAAAAATCAAGGGAAGTAAAATGGAGAAAGATAGAATATACACAAGAAAAAGTTTGAAAATTTTACATTTTATTTCCATAATTAGTATTCTCCCTAGTACAGGCTGAAGTATATATTCAAAAGTCATTTAGATGGATAACTTAAAATCATCCATCTACATGGCAAGTTTTGGTAAATGCAACCTCTTATCTGGCTAGATTTTAGCTGGACAAGTCATTATCTGGCCGGATATACAAGAGGCATTCTGAGGCATAGCTCGGAGGAGCTCCTTAACTGGCTATCTTAATAGTGATATTCAAACTGATCCGGCTAACTTTAGACCTCCTATTGATCCGGTCTTAAGTTAGCCAGTTATCTTATCCAGCTAACTTTAAATTTGTCTGGGCATATTCAACAGCATGACTGCACTATATATCGCTGCTAAGTTTGCCAGATAAGTCTTAACCTGCTAACTTACCTTGTCGGCTATGTCTGAATATTGACCTCACTATTTCATAACATAGTAATGCAACAGAAAAAGACCAAATGGTCCATTCACTCTGCCCAGAAAGTTTCTTAAGATTGTAAGTTCCGCTCCGTGCAGGTGACCCCCGTGGGTCTATTGAGGGTAGTAACTGCTGCTCTGGGCAGATTACCCCCAAACCTTGTGATAAGGGTAGCAATATTTACAATCCAAACCAAGCAACTACCAAACCCATTACAAAATTATTGCTAGAAACACTTTTACAGGGTGAGCAGTCTTCATGATAATTCAGACAATGCTGCTGCTTGAATGTGCTTTGCTTTAGGATTTGGCCATAGAAGTAGTCCTGTGCTTTATCTCTAATGTCTGCATATCAGTACCCTGGACCAGAAAAGATGGGGATCAGCATTAGCTGTCGTCTGAATCCAATTCTCATTTTTCCCCTGCCATTGAAGTAGAGAGCAATGTTGCAGTTGTGTCACCAGCACCAAGGCTAATTGGTTAAGGGTAGAAATCCCTGTGCCTGCTGTTAAGAGTAGTAACCGTTGCTCCATGCAGGTTACCCCATGCACCCTTTTCTTCATGTCCAGCCCTTTTGAATTCTTTTACTGTTTTCGTCTTTACCACCTCTTCTGGAATGTCATTCCAGGCATCCACCATTCTCTACATGAAGAAATATTTCCTGATGTCGGATCTGAGTCATCCCCCTGGAATTTCATTTCATGACACCCCCCCTAGTTCTACAGTTTCTTTTCCAGTGCAAAAGGTTCAAAGATCGTGCATTAAAACCTTTCAGGTGTCTGAAGGTCTGCATCCTATCTCCCCTGCACCTCCTCTCTTCCAGGGTGTACATATTCAGATCTTTCAGCCTCTCCTCATAAGTCTTCCAATGCAGACCCCACCCAATTTTGGTTGCCCTTCTCTGGACCATCTCCGACCTTTCCTTTTTGAGAATTGGGCTCCATTGCCCACATTATCTATCACAAGTGGTTAACAGTACTGTTAACGTGTGTAAACTAGCATTAGTGTTGATGCAAAATCTATGCTAATGAGGCAGTGAGACGCAAAGTTTGCAAAAGCATTTGCGAATTAAAATGTGTTAGTCTGCTTGGATACATAGAAATAAAAGTATGCAAACAAGGTATAGTTTATACAGTTTTATTGGTTTAACCTAATATATTTGTGACTAGCTTTTAAAAGCTATTCTTTCTTCATCAGACCACTGCAAAATTAGTTAACACAATGACATATGCAAGCCTGGTTAGGTTACACCAGTGGTGGTTGTTTTCAAAGCTATAAATTAAGAGGGAAGTTCCCCTTAAGCTAATGAGCAACTTGTAGTGAATTTTCAACAGATAAATATAAACAGGTAGATTTTAAAAGCCCTATGCGCGCAAAAGTCAGGATACGAGCAGAAGTCGCACCCACACACGCCCCGCTCGTATTTTAAAAGGCGCATGAATATGCGCTTATCTCCCAGTACTTCCAGTATGTGCACAAATTGGGAATTCTTCAAAAAAGGAGCAGGGTGTAGGCAGAGTCTGGGCTGGGCATGGGCAGGACATGGGCGTTCCGGGTCTGTAAGCTGAAGTTAGCGCGTAAGTATTTGCGTGCACAAGCGTATACTAGGGTCCCCTATCACGTAACTTTACTTCTGCTACGGATGGCATCTAAGTTTTAAAATTAAAAAATCAGGGGTTTGAAGGGTTGCGGCTAACAGGGTGAAAAGAAGGCTATCTAGCTACCGAGGTTAGGAAGTTCTGTCCATTACTGTGGCACATTGGGAATGAACTGGGTAAACTGGTAATTGCTTCGGCACACGTATCTACTAAAATTCCCCCCACTTAGGTGATAGAGGCGGCATTTGCACACACATGCATGCGTCTATATAAAATTGCACGCAGATGTACGCGCATACAGCCAATTTTATAACATGCGAGATTATACATGCATATGTTATAAAATGGCTGCGTCCATTCATGCGAGCCGGCATACAAGTGTACTTGTGCGTACCGACTAGTTTTCCCTTAAAAAATTAGCTTTATATTAATTGAATACAAAAGTACTTTGTCCCTGCTTTATCTACAATAGGGATTTCACAGGTACAACTATGTACATATAAATGAAATTTCAGAATATGCACATACTTTTCTTCCCCAACTTAGTTGCTTCCTGTGTATGGGGTTTGTGTGGATGAGTGGAAATGCTGGGTGTATAAGGGTTTCAGGGGGTATCGGTGTAGATGCATTTGTTGGGAGGTAAGTAGATGTATGTAGGTGACGGGAGGTTTGTTGGAATATGTATGTATGTGTGTGCTTGGGTAGGGCTGTGTGTGACGGAGGGCTTCTGTTGGTGGGCAATGTGTGGCATGGGTTTGTGTATGTGTGTATATATAAGGAGAGTTGCAGAGAGTGAAGTTTTTTTTAGATATGGCTGTGTGTTTATAGATGGGGTATGTGGTTGCTGAGATTTGGGGATATAGTTGGGGCAAATATGTATGCATGAGTATGTATGAGTGTCTATCAGGGTGTGTATGAGGGGGAGGAAGGTGAATTGAGAAGCTGCATCTTTTATTTTCCCCGTTTCCATGGGGGTTGTAAGTATGGGGGACTGTGTGTGTATGCTAGGAGGAGGAACATGTGCGGGAGAATGTAAAAATGTGTGTAGATGTAAGGGTGGGATGTGGGGTGGCATGCGAGGGTGGGGGGGTATGGTTGTGTATGCGAGGATGTTTGTGTGGGTAGTGGTTGGATGTGAGTGTGTTAAGGGGAGAGTGGGGTTGGGGTATGAGTGGGTGTAGGAAGAATATGCGGGTATGTGTGTGTACATACCGCCCCTCCAGAGCGAACCGCAAATACACCTTACAAGTCCCCCCACTTAAAAAGGCTCGTCTGACAGCCACCAGGGACCGCGCCCTGTCGATTGCTGGCCCCATGCACTGGAACACTCTACCCCTTAACCTTCGTTTGGAGCCATGCCCTCTTAAGTTCAGAAAAATGCTAAAAACCTGGCTCTTTCACCAAGCTTTCCCTGATTAATTCTCCTCGCTTGACTACTATACACCTCCCCGGCACCTCTTACTCCTCCCGTCACTCCATGACACCTCTCAATTGCTCTCTGATGACTCCATGTAGCCACATACTACTGCTTGTATATTTGTAGATATGTTTTACTGTTTGCATACTGTATTCTCTTTAGTTTTCATTTTTCATTTTGCTAAATTTTGCCTCTCTGTGCTTCCTTTCGTATTTATCAGTTGCCCCGTACCCCCTTTCCCTGTTTATTGTAATTTTCCACCTTTTTTACGTTAAAATGTAAACCGATATGATGTGTATTTTAATGTCAGTATAGAAAAGCTGTTAAATAAATACATACATAAATAAATAAATGCTGTGAAAGCACCTTTTCTGCTATCCTTTGCCAATTGCTTTTGTTATTTTTCCTGTCTCTCTGCCTGTGTTGTTCTGTGACAAAGTGCTGTTAGAATGGGGGGGGGGGGGGGGGGGATCATATTTGGAATGGAGCGCTGGTCAGCATTCTAACAGTTCAAACAGCTTTTAACAGTTTCCCTTAGAAAGAAAGCAATGGGGATTTTTCCCTATTCAAAGCAATGGGGAGGCTCAGTTCTCTGAAAATAATGATCTGATGTTTCTGGGTTTCAAACTCATACGAGATATCCACATTTTCCTCCTGCATGCCAAATTTGGTGAATTTCCATCTCTTTTTTGGATAGTTATTGTGCCTCCAGACAGATGAATGGACAGACTGCCATTGATCCCTTTTACATAATTCTTTCCAACATTCCTTATGTTGGAAAGCATAAAAAGGGAAAACGCAAAGATGGCAGGGGTGAGTGAAATACTCTCGCTCTAAAAATGCTTAAAAGAGCCAAGTAATTAAATATTTATTCCTACTAAGATAGAAACGGATGGAGAGATCAACAGCAGAATACATGTGGAGATGAAAGGGGTGAAAAATAGAGAGTTCAGCAAGTGATTGGAGTAAAAGGATGATGATTAAAGGGTAGATAATTCTGAATGGAAAATATTTACTAAGGACTAGTCAAAATCTGGCACAGAGATATGAGGAATAAGCATGGTGGGGAGAAAGAAGAAACTTATATAAGACCTGAACTTAAAAACTTGGAGATAAAGAGAAATATAGTATATAGAAATGACTGTATCTGGAACTGGTTTAGGGACCTATCAGGGGACTAAGAATTGCAAAACAGTAAAAGGAGATTGTACAATGACTTGAGATGGTTCTTCTTTTCTCCAGTGAAATAATGTTGAGGCCTGCAGTTAAAACATGGGAAAGCATTCCAAATTGGTAGACCTAATGTCCTCAAAGTCAAAAGAGCATGGCTCTGGTATTTCCTCAGATGAGATGACTGTGAGTGTCAAAAAAAGATCATTCAGTGAAAAATCAGTTGAAAAAGATTGCAGGAGATGTTGGCAATATTAAAAGGGGCATGAAGGTGATAAAAACAGGTATACAAAAAATAGCTGACTGATGGAACTAAAAGCAAGAGTAACAGAACTAGAAGCCTTGGGCACAGCATGCACAGCTGCCTGATAAGCCATGGACATTGAATCAAGGATATGGCAAAATAATATTTGAATCACAGATGTCTTGGAAGGGAGTGAGTCTGATGGTATGAAAGTTTCACTGTTCTGACCAAGAGAAACTTGAAGCCATTTGAGATTTGAAAGAGTTCATAAGGCTGTAAGGCCCAGATCTATAAATGAACAAAGACCTTGACAGATAATAGTCAGATTACTAAGCTTTAGTGCTCAAAAGCAGATGTGAAAAGCAGTGTAGAAGAAATGAGAACCTATATGGAAAATAAAATCTTCTAGGAAATTGCAAGGAAAGTTATTCAACAAAGAGAAAAGTCTAGAGAAGCAAAGCAGAGTCTTATTAAATTTATCCTCTGTTGCAAAGTGATGATTTGCACAATATTTTATTGATAAAATTCCAAAACTTTGAGAGTTGTTTCTCAGGTAATATCTACCTGTATTTTGCTCCTTCCAACTGTTGGACCTGTTTTGAGTGGCTTGAGGTTGAGGATGTTTCAGTTTTACTTAGCATCTCTCAACCTTATACTTGTTTATGGGATCCCTTACTTCTCATTTTTTGTTAAGCCCTTTGGAAAGATTTTTTTGACACCTGTTTGACTTCTGTTACCAAATATTCATTGGATGTTTATAAATATAAACATACTCATCTCAAACCATTGTTGAAAAAAAAAGCCTTCTGTCGATTCAAACCAAGTGAACAGTTAGTAGTCTTGATACAGTAAATCTTGGCGAATAAGTATCTTTCTACAGCCGGAATCTACTGAGGCTTGGGTAGATGCTCTCTCCAGTTCAACCTGGATTATAAAGCCTGTAGCCATTCCAACTTACATTTTCTCACCAAATTGATTGAGAGGGCATTTTTTAGGCAATTGGAAACTTGTATATGTGATAATAGATGCCTTAATCCTTTTCAGTCTGGCTTCTGTCTTGGGTATAGCGCTGAGAAGCGTTAATAGACAAAGGGGTCGATTTTAAGAACACACGCGCGCCCATGTGCACACAGTTCCCAGCATGCACACATGGACGTGCCGATTTTATAACATGCGCGCATCGCCGTCAGTATGTTATAAAATAAGATGTCCGCGCGCACTTGCGTGCCAGATTTTAATATTCGCACGCATGTGCGGGCAGCCCACGACTCACTCGTGCAGGGGAGGGATTTTCCAATTACATGCGGTGACGCGATCGACTTTTTTCCCAGTTCCCTACCCCCCTACCTAACCTTCCTCCCTTTTCCCATCTCCACCCCAACCTCTAACCCCTACCTAGGTACCCCAAATCTTTTTATTTCTATACTTACTGCTCCTCGGGAGCAGAAGTAAACTCTGCACGCCAGCTGGCTGCCAGTGCACAGGTCCCTGGGACAGCGTCTAATGGCGCTGTCCCAGCCTGCCCCTGCCTCAACCCTCCCCGTTCAGACTACACCTCCAGCCCACCACTTTTACTTGGCCCAGCACTTCTGCGCATAACGGGGGTTACATGCATGGCCGGGCCCTTTGTAAAATGCGCACAGTGCATGCAGGGCACAGCCACAAGTGTAACCCCCATTTTTTATGTGCATGGGCCTTTAAAAATCAGGCATTTAGTTGATAACCTTAGGTTGCGATTGGATAGGGAAAGATTTTCCTTGCTGATTCTCTTGGAATGGACAGTTGTCTTGGACACCATTGATCATGAAATTCTGTTATCTGTATTGAATGAAAGTCACCCATCGGTTTGTCTTTTTTTAATGCAATAGATTACAGCCTGTTTTTGGAACAGTACGACTTCAGCTCTTTCCAAGTTGGATTGTCTGGAACCCCAGGGAACAAGGGTTTGGGGATTTTATTGGATCCTGAGCTGAATTTTGAGAATTTTAACTTAGTTTTGAGAATTTATTGGTATAATCTTCATCTAGTTAAGCTCCTTAAACCTTTTCTTACCAGTAATCAGCTGTGATTAGTGGTGCATTCTTTAGTAATTTCTAGAACTGCCTATCATAGTTTTTTACTGTTGGAACTTCCAAGTCAAAAGATTATCGGGTAGATTTTAAAAGGGTTACACGCATAGGGGTACATTTTAAAAGAGAGCGTGCGTGCGTACTTTTGTTCGCACATTAGGCGGCGGGCGCAAACAAAAGTATGCTGGATTTTATAAGATATCTCAGAGTATCGCAGTGCTCTGATAATGAACAGTAGCCGTGCATATCTTATAAAATCCGGGGTCGGCGCGCGCAAGGGGGTGCACATTTGTGCAACTTGCGTGCGCCGAGCCCTGTGCGCGCTGCCCGTTCCCTCCAAGGCCGCTCCGAAATCAGAGCGGCCTCAGAGGGAACTTTCCTTCCACCCCCCCGTACCTTCCCCTCCCTTCCCCTACCTAACGCACCCCGCCGGCCCTATCTAGACTCCCCCACACCTTTATCTTAAAAGTTACTACGCCCCGAACATGCCCCCGATCCAAAACCCGCGCCCCCTGGCAACGCCCCCGACTGCCCCTTTTTGCAAGCCCCAGGACTTACGTGCGTCCCGGGGCTTGCGCGTGCCGCCAAGCCTATGCAAAATAGGCTCCGCACGCACAGGGGGGTTTTAAAAGGGTTACACGCGTACCTTATGCACGTAACCCTTTTAAAATCCGGCCCATAAGGTACGCGCGTAACCCTTTTAAAACACCCCTGCATGCACCGAGCCTATTTTGAGTAGGCTCGGTGGCGCGCACAAGCCCTGGGATGAGCGTAAGTCCCGGGGCTTTGCTAGGGGGGCGTGTCGAGAGCGTGTCGGGTGGGCGGTGCAACGTTCCGGGCGTTCCGGGGGTGTGTGTTGGGGGGCGTGGTGCTGGCCCGGGGGCATTCCGGGGGCACAGCCGAGGCCTTCGGAACAGCCCCCGGGTCGGGAGATGGCGCGCCAGCAGCCCGCTGGTGCGTGCGAGTTATGCCTGCCGGAGGCAGTCGTAACTTTTACAACAAGGGTAAGGGGGGGGGTTTAGATAGAGCCAGGGGGGTGGGTTAGGGAGGGGAAGGGAGGGGAAGGTGCAGGGGGGGAGGGAAGGGGCAGCACACGCAGGGCTTGGCGCGCGCAACTTGCACAAATGTGCACCCCCTTGCGCGCGCCGACCCCGGATTTTATAAGATACGCGCGGCTTCGCGCGTATCTTATAAAATCCGGCGTACTTTTGTTCGTGCCTGGTGCGCGAACAAAAGTACGTGCGCGCACTCTTTTTTTTAAAATGTACCCCTGTATCCTTTGCAATTGGTCTTGGTACAGAATGCTGCAGCTTAGCTAGTCTCTGGCTCACGTTTTCGTGATCATATCACCTCAGTTCTTCACTAGCTTCCCATTCTTTTCAGAGCCCAGTTTAAGGTTGCATGTTTGACCTTTAAGGCTCTGCGTGCTATTGAGCTAAGCTATTTTTCTGAAAGACTGCGGTTACATGTTCCAATTCAGAGTTTCAGATCAAAAACGGACTTTTTTCTGTGTCTCCTCTCTCCTAGGAACTATAAATGGATCTGTATTAGACCATAGAGATTTTCTTGTGCCATTCTGTTCTTATAGAACTCTCTTCCAATCAGACTTCTTTTGTGAAAAAAAAAAGTGAAGTTTTGTAAAGCTTTAAAGGCTTGATTTTTTTCTGCAGGCATTTATTTAGTATTTTGAGAGGAACTAATTGGTTAGTTTTATTTGGTCTTAGGTATTGTTATTCTGATCACATTTTGCTTTGTTATTTTATGATTTGTTTATATTTTTATAACTTTATTCATTTAGCTATGATTGTTTTGCTGTATTTTGTTTTTTATATATTTTGTATAATTATATTATTTTTTATTTCTTCATTTTGTATATACCTTCTTTCTTGCTTTGTTTTCACCTTGACCTTTTTGTTAAGCAATTGATTAAAGTGGAATAAATCAATGTATAAAGAGACATACAAAATGTCTGGGGTTCACCCTAGTGGCTCTGAGATTTAAATGAAATAGACATGTATGGAGATCCAGATAAAATATGGAAAGTAGGGAGAAGAGGGAACTTTGAACCCACATGGAAATGTGACTGTAGCAGGAAGAAAAAAATCTAACAAATTGAGTGGAAGTGCCAGCTGTGGACTTCTATAAAAGAAAAGAGTCCTTGCTTGTGTTATTATATTGAAAAATAGTACTTTATATTATGCTACTGAATGTGGGTTTTATTATAGATGGGCAACATTTTGTTTTTTCATTTAATTTATGTCAATGGGAGGGGTTCTATTTCATTTTTTATTTTTTATTTTTTTTTTGCTTTACTTCAGTTTTCATGCAATCTATTTTATAACAATGTATACTAAAAGTTTGTAGTACCTGCTCTTGGCAGTGTGCATTAATATCACAATCCTATTGTCCCTCATCCCTACTGCCATTTCAAATTAAATCCCACACCACCTGATTTCTTTGAACTTCCCTGGACTCTCTCCTGCCCCAGCCCCAGCTGACCCGAATTTCTGGTATCCAAAGAGGGGCAAGAGTAATTCCCAGATTTTCCTGTGCCACCAGGACATCTTTATTTATGTTCTTACTTACATGCATTAATCAGCAGTAAAGCTTGTTACCAGATGTATTACCAACATAATGCCAGCTGTCCTGAGACCAATGCCATTTCTTAAGTAGAACCAGCAGGGCATAAGTGACTGGGGATCAAATCTTCCTCTTTTACCATTCCTCCAGCCTGATAGAAGGGGTAAGGAGGTGGCAGTAGGAGATGGGAGTCACAGAAGGAAGACTATAATAAAATAAGTAAATTAGAAAATAGCTAAAAGGAGGGGTTGTGAAGTTTAAAAGTCTGAATGAGACATGGAGTTTGTTTAAAAATACCACCCTGGAAACCCAGAAAAATATATTTCAAGCATCAAAAATGGTATGGTTAAATAGTGAGGTGAAAGATACTATAAAAAGAAAAAAGGCATTTTTAAAAACATAGAAGGAAGATCCAAATGGGCAGAATATAAAAGAACAAAAGCTGTTATTGGTGCAGATATTTTTTCCAGTGAAATTAAGCTTGTAAGTGTAAGTATTAGAGATGTGAATCGTGTGATCGATCGTCTTAACGATCGATTTTGGCTGGGGGGGGAGGAAATCGGATCGTCGCGGTTTTGTTTTTTTAAATATCGTGTAAATCGTAAATCGGGGGAGGGCGGGAAAACCGGCACACTAAAACAACCCTAAAACCCACCCCGACCCTTTAAAATAAATCTCCCACCCTCCCGAACCCCCCCAAAATGTCTTAAATTATCTGGGGTCCAGTGGGGGGGTCCCGGTGTGATGTTCCACTCTCAGGCCACGGGTGCGTTGATAGAAATGGCGCCGGCGCTACCTTTGCCCAACAGGGCAAAAGTAGCGCCGGCGCCATTTTGGTTCCTGTCCCCCGACGTCAAGAGCGTAGGAGATCGCTCCCAGACCCCCGCTGGACCCCCAGGGACTTTTGGCCAGCTTGGGGGGGCCTCTTGACCCCCACAAGACTTGCCAAAAGTCCAGCGGGGGTCCGGGAACGACCTCCTGCACTCGAATCGTGTTGCCGTAATGCAAAATGGCCATATGGCCGGCGCCATTTACACGATTTGAGTGCAGGAGGTCGTTCCCGGACCCCCGCTGGACTTTTGGCAAGGAGGCCCCCCCAAGCTGGCCAAAAGTCCCTGGGGGTCCAGCGGCGGTCCGGGAGCGATCTCCTACGCTCATGACGTCGGGGGACAGGAACCAAAATGGCGCCGGCGCTACCTTTGCCCTGTCATATGACAGGGCAAAGGTAGTGCCGGCGCCATTTCTATCAACGCACCCGTGGCCCGAGAGTGGAACATCACACCGGGACCCCCCCACTGGACCCCAGGTAATTTAAGACATTTTGGGGGGGTTCGGGACGGTGGGGGATTTATTTTAAAGGGTCGGGGTGGGTTTTAGGGTTGTTTTAGTGTGCCGGTTTTCCCGCCCTTCCCCTCCCCCTTCCCCCGATTTACGATTTTTGAAGATAAATCGGGGGAATTCTTATTATGTATCGCCTCTAATGATTTTTGATGATTTAAAATATATCGGACGATATTTTAAATCGTCAAAAAACGATTCACATCCCTAGTAAGTATATATGCATAACTGTGTGTGTATGCAAGAAAATGCTAACCCTTCCTCAACTTCACCACCAGGGAATACCTCCTCTTTCTGCACATAAAAGTACACGTGTACTGGCACTTTGAACATATGGTTTCCAGCTCACATTTTTAATGCTCAGTTAATTTCTTTTAACTCCTGATGCAGTTAGCTAATGATATGCTAATGCATTGGGAGTTAATAAAATGCACAAAAACTTTAAAATGTGCATTTAGCACAGGTCACATGCGCATTTTAACTCAGGAAGGTAGGGGAGAGCCATTCGTGACAGCCATGGCTGCCACTTAGCCAGATAAATACTGATTTATCGGTCTGTCTGGCAGTGGGCAGTAGCTGCCAGATAAGACTGTACTTATCTGTCTGTCTGGCGTGGGTAACTGCTGCTTAACTAGATAAGTACTATATCCAGCTAAGTAGGTGGTGACCCGCTGCCAGATAGATGATAAGCTGGTACTTATGAGAACGTGGCGGCAGCCACAACTTAAGCCAGATTAGTACAGACATATGAGGGTAAATGGCAGCAGTAATTTACCCGCATAAGTAAGTTGCTGCCCCTTACCAGGATAAGTCTGTAGTTAACCACAAACATTTTAAAAATTTTAAATCTTCCCCCCTCCCCCCCCCTTTTCTAGGGGTTTTAAGCGCCAGCACAGTAGCACTGGAAACTTAACTCCAGGTCTGACCCGGAATTAAGTTTCCAGCAGTAAATGGATGTGCACTGGCCTGATGCAGTCTCTCCCTGCATTGGGGGGTCCTGCTTAATGCCATCATTTGCACAGGATTAGAAGCTCGCATTTTCTGCGTGCAGAATTCCTTGCCGTGTCAGGGATAAGTTTTGCATACCGAAAGTACACACTGAAGTGCAGGCAAGAAGGTGCATTTGACTGAATGCACGTTTCTGCCTTGGCCTGATAAAGGTCAATATTCAAAGTCACAATCTATCCAGCTAAATGGCAACTTTTTGAATATTTGGCCATACATCTGGCTAAATTATAGTCGGATAAGTCATTATTCAGCCAGATAATAAAGAGATGTTCCAGGCCAAGTTAGCTGGCTAACTTAGCTGATGTTCCCTTGTAACCAGCTAACCCCTTGATATTGCATGAGAGAGAGAAAGAGAGACTCTTTATAAGGCTCTCATATAAGTAAACTATTATTTATACCACTGTAAGAGGGTAACTAAAAACGTAGGGTGAGGTTTTGGGGCCAATTTTATATGCACACAGTCAGAGGTATGAACAGCACAGTGGACATCAGTGAAGATTTTATGTAATTTGGAGTGATGAAAGGTACATAAAGATGAAATCTGTGCATTGTATTCTTGACCTAGCTTGATAGCAGCTAATTACAGACTGCATCAAGCTAGGTCGATAGTACATTGTAAAATCTCTATACCGATAGTACATTGTAAAATCTTTATAGCTTTCATCACTCAAAACCTAGGCCACCACCAAAAGCTCACCCCCCGAGTTCAGAATGGCCCCACTTACTGTGATATAAAAAGTTGCCTGGGGGAGAACGGCGTCTGTTACCCCCTGCTTCAGCCCGGAACAACGCAAGGCCCACGTGAGGGGAGGAGCCGGAGCGCAGTGAAAACCTGAGCGCTTGCCGAGACGTCCAGGAGAACGGCATCTGTTACCCCCTGCTTCAGCCCGGAACAACGCAAGGCCCACGTGAGGGGAGGAACCGGAGCGCAGTGAAAACCTGAGCGCTTGCCGAGACGTCCGGGAGAACGGCGTCTGTTACCCCCTGCTTCAGCCCGGAACAACGCAAGGCCCACGTGAGGGGAGGAGCCGGAGCGCAGTGAAAACCTGAGCGCTTGCCGAGACGTCCGGGAGAACGGCGTCTGTTACCCCCTGTTTCAGCCCGGAACAACGCAAGGCCCACGTGAGGGGAGGAGCCGGAGCGCACTGAAAACCTGAGCGCTTGCGGTGCCCCGCCAACGCCGGCGCACCGCCAAAGCCATGCACACCTAAGGGGTGCGCACGGCTTGGTCCGGCTTAGTCCGGAGTAGGTCGGATAGGAGGAGGAACATTGCCGTTTTCAATTACTGAACCATCGTCTGAGAAACAGCTCCGGTAAAAACCTTTTATTTCAATTAATATTTCAAAGTGAGATGCCGGCAAAAAGAAAAGGGAGGGTTCGGGTGTTTCCCTCTGAACCTCTGCCCCCCCCCTTTTACAACTTGAAATAGATCGTTTTATGCAGCAATTAGAAAAGGAGGGTCCCAGTGAATCCGCTGGAAGTATCTCGATAGAGGAGCGAGGTGCTCCCTTGGATGAGGCTTCCCTCAGCCCTGTTCTACGCCCTCCTCCAGCCGCAGCCTCCTCCAGCAGCAGCATTGCCTACCGACGAGGTTTGTCAAGAGCTAGCTACTGAGGGAGCTGCCTCCGCTTTGGCCATGGAGCATAATGAGGGAACAATAACACAGGCAGTAATGAATACTAGCGATCAACAACGTGAAGTTCCTCAAAGAGAACTACTGGAGGACATAAGGCAATTAACAACTAGACCGGAAACGGTAACTTTGGGAGCACTGTGGGATTTAGTTAGTGGGTTAAGCGTGACGGTTAACAGATTGGAAAAGAAAATTGACTCTGTGTCCTTAAATTTGTCTAAACAAAATGATGGTATACAACAACAAGTAAATGAATTAGATGCAAAAATTGTTATGGTAGAAGGCAATATTAAAGCTGTACAAGCAGTTAATATTGCCTTGATAAAGGATCAGTCTTTATGTTCAAAAAGATTAGAAATAATTGAAAATAGTACCAGGCAATTAAATGTAAGAGTTATGAACTTTCCCAGAATAGCCGGGGAAATACCATATGTTTCTTTCAAAAAATTTTTAACAGAAGTTCTTGGATTTACAGAGAATAATATGATATCAATTAACTCTTGTTTTTTCTTGAAAAAAAGAACTCCTGGTCCAGTAATATCTATCCCAGCTAATTTAACAAGTTTTCTCGAGAATTCAGCTATACAAGTTTTAGAAAGAGAAACTTTAATAGTATCTTTGATTTCTACAGCTGATATAAGTTCCTTAATGAGAACATACTTTCAGAAATTTCCCATAGAATATTTCGGACAAAATATAAAAATTTTTCCGGATTTATCATTAGCTACCCGTACTAAACGGCGACAGTTTCTAGAACTAAGACAAAGGGTTTTGGCACTAGGATTTTCTTTTATTTTAAAATACCCTTGCCGATGTGTATTAAAGAGGGGCACAGAATCCTTTGTATTTACTCAAATTGAACACTTAACTCAATTTGTTGAATCACGATTACCTGCAACTTCATCCCCGGTAGAACCATGAAGGAAAAGGGATTAGAAATAGATTAATTGCAATACAGAGCTGATTATCTAACTATTATGGTTTTCTTTAAAGTATTCCTCTCTTTGCATCAGTCAGGATGGTTTCAGATGTATAATTTAATGTTTTTCTTATAAATGGATAAAAGTATATATTAAGCCTTTGAGATTAAGTTTGCCAAAAGTAAACGTTTATTGATGAGAATATATAGAGAATGACCTCTTTTTCTTGTGTTTGGTAAAACAATGTTGTATAATGAAGTACATTTGAACTATGTAAAATGGAAAAATTTAATAAACAAATTAAACAAAAAAAAAAAAAAAGTTGCCTAATATGTGTGCCTCCCCAGAAGCGCTCTCTCTCTCTCTCAACTCCCATCTCCCCTTTCCCCCTCTCCCTGCCCGAAAAAGAATTTGCTATATTTATTAGGGATGTGAATCGTGTGATCGATCATCTTAATGATCGATTTTGGCTGGGGGGGAATCTGATCGTCTTAGTTTTTTAGGTTAAAAAATTGTTTTATCGGGGGAGGGGGGAGGGCGGGAAAACCGGCACACCAAAACAACCCTAAAACCCACCCCGACCCTTTAAAATAAATCCTCCACCCTCCCGAACCCCCCCCAAAATGTTTTAAATTACCTGGGGTCCAGTGGGGGGGGGGGGGGGGTGTCCCGGCGTGATCTCCCGCTCTCTGGCCACGGCTGCATTAAGAGAAATGGCGCCGGTGGCCCTTTGCCCTTATCATATGACAGGGCAAAGGTAGCTCCAGCGCCATTTTGGTTCCTGTGACCTGACGTCACGAGTGCAGGAGATCGCTCCCGGACCCCCGCTGGACCCCCAGGGATTTTTGGCCAGCTTGGGGGGGCCTCCTGACCCCCACAAGACTTGCCAAAAGTCCAGTAGGGGTCCGGGAGCGACCTTCTGCACTCGGGCCGTATTGCCAATATTCAAAATGGCGCCGGCGCTACCTTTGCCCTCCACCTAAGGTGGAGAGAACATTGCCCAAATCTCATCTTTGGGAGAGCTTCCTCACTCTGAAGGCCATCAAATCTTCACAAGAGACCACTGTTCTGTTCGTACATGTCATGTTGAATGTCAAAGTGGCCCCTAACCTCCTACACTAATACCTAAACCTCACCTCGAGTTACTAGGTGGGCCTACCATAGGGATACAAATACCTATCTAGGGAGAAGATATCATGGCTAGTCTCTCTCTCTCTCAGCTTCAAAACAGGCCTAATGCAATAAAACCATCACACAGCATTAATGCTAATAAAAAAGGGAAAGTTAAGCCCATGCAATAGCACTTCACAGACTGGCAAACCCAGCCTACTCCTCCTGTTTTTTCTAATTTGCATCACACCATACGATATGGTGCTATCACATGCATTAAAAACATTTTTGCATGCAAAAACACCTTAGCACATTTTGATAAATGAGGGGGTAACTTTGCTATCTAGACAATGACTGAATATGGATCTCTAGATATCTAAATCTTCTTCATGTTGTAGCACTAACTATTTAGGCTTCTAATTGCAGACCAATTTTAAGTGTCCAATTTTTAATCAGAGGATTGGATATCTGATACTGATTGAAGGTCAATCTTTACTTTGTGTGTGCTGGGATATGATTGAATTCTTGTGTGTGTTTGAATTCTTGATATAGCAAAGAGGTAGTGTAAGTAGACTGCAGTGCTGTCTATATCAAACTGTGCTTCTTAAGCTTCACATTTGAAGTGTTTGATTGCTGTACGTATTAGTTAATCTGTTTTTTCTTTTTCCCTAAGGTCCAAGTGAGCATGTAGTGCACTGTCGATAAGGAGCACACATTACCTTTTAACTTTTTAATTCCCCTAATTATGCTTCACAGTTATAATTAGAATCTGGCAGGATGTGAGAAATACCTTGAAACACAAATTCCTAGAGGGATATTTTTTTCTTATCTGTAGGTCAGAGACAAAAGAATCATTGAAAGGAGTATCTGAATTTTCTTAGGTCTTGTTCAAATGCGGCCAATGCCTCTCTCCTGAAGATATGCACCAAGCACAGCATTATACAGTGACCATTGTACCATTTAGGGACAGAAAAACCCTCACAACAAAGATCTGATGTCATAATTTGTATGAACCAAGCATCCATTCCATTACAGGTCTATCAATCCTGTCCGCAGTGGCAGAAAGCCTCCAGTGAGGTCCAAATAGTAAAAGTAGGTTTTTAGAACGCTAAATATCTGTTCAATTATTATCCTCATAGTACATGTCAATCTATTTTAGTGCTCTTCTGATTCTTCAGATCAGTACAAGAACAGAGTTATCAGTTGTGGGAATATCATGCCTATCACTTTCAAGACTCAAATCACACTTGTCTGACAATACTATATAGTAGACTTATTCTAATGTATTGTGTTTATTGATGTATTTATATTTTAGGGATTTTTTTAATGTATTTTTTACTGATGTAAATTATGATGATATATTTGAATACTGTAATATTTTGTTATGTTGTAAACTAGTTAGGGTTGAACCTTGGTTCAAGAAGGATGATATATAATATAATGAAACATACCATTCACTCCAAAAGCTACCCAATAGAACTCTCTCATGAGTATCATGATCACACATACTCATACAGGGAATTCTGCTGTAATATCTGAGCATCATAGCAGGTTCTAGGAAATCTTACCATTACATCCATCACTATTAAGTGATGGTCACAGCACATCTGCATAGTTAGACTATATAGATGGCTTTCTGGACCCCTGGAGAAGACAATCAATGTGCCTTATTATACTGAGGGCCTGATTTTAAAAAGCATTTACATGCTTAAAATTGGGTTTTACATGTGTAAATGCACTTTACCTGTGTAAGTGGGCTTTTGAAAATTGCTACAATATATCCTATTAAATTGTCCATAGGATTTACCTGTGCAAGTGCACTTTAAGGAGTCTTTTTTTAAAAGAACTGCTTGTGCAAAAATGCCCATATACCTGAGTAGGTGGGCTGTGCATGAAACATTGAAACATAGAAATAATGGCAGAAAAGGACCAAATGATCCAACAAGTCTGCCCAGCAAGTTTATGCCAGTATCTGCTGCACTGTGCAGGTTATCCTCATGTTTATCAACTTCCCAGACCATAAAAGTCAGGGCCCTCGGATGCTGTCCGAATTCAGTTTTCCTAACCCCCTGCTGTGGAAGCAGAGAGCAATGATGAAGCCACATTAAAAGTATCAGGCTTAATGATTAAGGGTAGTAAAAGCCTCATCAGAAAGATACCTCCATTTTTATTTGTTCCCCAATCCGTAAAAGTCAAGGCCCTCGGTTGCTGTCTAAATCCAATTCCCTTTTTCCCACTGCTGTTGAAGCAGAGAGCAATGATGGAGTTGCATTAAGCCTTGATACTTTTATTTGTTAAGGGTAGCAACTGCCACACCTGCAAGTTACCCCCAGTTACCCCCATGCACTCTTTTTTTTTAATTCCATCCACTAGCCTTTAAGGATCCACAGTGTTTATCCCATGCCCCTTTGAATTCCTTCACTGTTTTCGTCTTCACCACCTCCTCTGGAAGGGCATTCCAGGCATTCACCACCCTCTTTGTGAAGAAATATTTCCTGACATTGCTTCTCAGTCGTTCCCCCTGGAGTTTCATTTCATGACCTCTAGTTCTATTGATTTTTTTCCAACAGAAAAGGTTGATGATTGTGCATCATTAAAACTCTGAAGGTCTGTGTATCATATCTCCGCTGCACCGCCTCTCTTCCATTGTATACATATTCATATCCTTCAGCCTCTCCTCATAAGTCTCCCAATGCTGACCACTCACCAATTTGGTCATTCTTCTTTGGACTGCCTCTATCCTGTCTTTCTCCTTTTTGAGATAAGCGCACTGGTACTTAACGTAGTATTCCAGGTGAGGCCTCACGAAGGACCTGTACAAGTTTATTATAACCTCTTTTTTCTTACAGGTTATTCCTCTCTTTATGCAGCACAACATTCTTCTGGCTTTAGCTATCGCCTTGTCACATTGCTTTGCCGCCTTCAGATCACCAGACCCTAACACACCAAGGTCCTTCTCCCAGTCCATGCACATTAGTCTTTCACCACCCATCACATATAGCTCTTTTGGATTACCACATCCTAGATGCATGACTCTGCACTTCTTGGCATTGAATCCCAGCTGCCAAATCTCCAAATACTCTTCTTAAATCACTCTTCCTAAAGCACTCTTCTTAAATCACTTTTCATTCTTTCTACTCCTTCAAGCATGTCCACTCTGTTGCAGATCTTAGTATCATCTGCAAATAGGCAAACTTTACCTTCTATCCCTTCCGCCAGGTCGCACACGAAGATATTTAACAGAACCAGTCCCAAACTAATCACTGTGGCACTCCACTTAACACCGTACTTTACATGCTGTCTCCTGTCAGTCAATCACTTTTCAATCCATGCTATTACCTTGGCACCCACTCCCCAACTTCTCATTTTGTTCACAAGTCTCCTATGTGGGTGTGTATCAAAAGTTTTACTAAAATCCAAATAAATCACATCCAGCATTCTTCCCTGATCCAATTCTCTAGTTACCAAATCAAAAAAATCAGTCAGATTTGTCTGATAGGACCTTCCCCTGGTGAATCCATGCTGCCTCAGGTCGAGCAACCCACTGGATTGTAGTTCACTATCCTCTCCTTCAACAGTCTCCATTAATTTTTCCACCACCAAGGTGAGGCTAACCAGCCTATAGTTTCCAGCCTCCTCTCTGCTCCTACTCTTGTGAAGCAGGACCACCACCACTCTTCTCCAATCTTGCGGCACCACTCCTGTTAACAGGGATCTATTGAACAGGTGCTGAGCTCCCTCAGTATCATGGAATGTATCTCATCCAGTCCCTTGGCCTTGTCCACTTTCAGTTTTCCTAGCTCTTCCCATACATTCTCTTCTGTAAACTGAGTATTATCTACTCCATCCCCATCCACAGTCTTGTCAACTAGCAACAGTCCTTCCCCAGGGTCTTCTTTAGTGAACACCAAACTGAAGTATTTGTTTAATATTTTGGCCATTTCTTCATCTCTCTCCACTTATTGATCTTTGTCACCTTTCAATTCAACTATACCACTTCAAACCTTTCTCCTTTCTCTGATATATCTGAAAAATGTTTTGTCACCTCGCTTTAACTCTTTGGCAATCTTTTCTTCAGCCTGACATTTTATTTTCTTGATTACTTTCTTCATCTCCTTCAGTTTCATCAGATATTCTTCTCTGTTTTGGGATCCTTTATATTTCTTGAACGCTGTTCTTTTTGCTTTTATTATGTCAGCCACCTCCTTTGAGAACCAGATCGGTTTCTTATTTCTCTTACTTTTGTTTACTTTTCTAACATTTAGATTTGTTGCTTTTGTAATTGCTCCTTTTAGATTGGCCCACTGTTTTTCCATGTCTCCCATTTTCTCCCAGTCTTCTAATTCTATCTCCAGGTAAGTCCCCATTTCGACAAAGTCCATATTTTTTAAATGAAAACATGGGTCTTCGTATGACATCTCCATGTCTTGTTTGTGATGTCAAACCATACCATTTGATGATGACTGATGTTGAGGTGGGCACCCACCTAGACATTAGAGACAATCTCCTCATTAGTGAACACTAAGTCGAGAATAATACCCTCCCTCATGGGTTCCATTACCATTTGTTTGAAGAGAGCCCCTTGCAGTGTATCCACGATCTCTCTACTTCTGGCAGATTCTGCAGAAGAGATTCTCTAGTCTATGTCCAGCAGATTAAAGTCTCCAACAATCAACACTTCTCCTTTCATTATAAATGACCTCAAAATGGGAACAAGTAAGGTGATCAAATTTTCCGATGACACAAAATTATTCAAAGTTGTCAAATTGCAAGAGGATTGTGAGAAATTGCAAGAGGACATTGCAAAAATGGAAGACTGGCATGCAAATGGCAAATTAAATTTAAGGTAGACAAGTGCAAAGTGATGCACTTAGGGAAGAGTAACCCAAATTATAGCTACTCAGGAGGAAAAGGATCTAGGTGCCATTGTTGAATATATGTTGAAATCTTGTGCTCAGTGTGCGGCAGCAGCCAAGAAAGCAAATAGAATGCTAGGGATTATTAGGAAAGGAATAGAGAATAAAACAGAGAATATCATAATGCCTCCATGGTGCAACCTCATCTTGGGGTAGATTTTCAAACTATGCGAATAGGCCTACTTTTGCTGGCGCATCAGGCGCAAGCAAAAGTACGCTGGATTTTAGTAGATACGCGCGGAGCCGCGCATATCCACTAAAATCCTGGATCGGCGCGAGCAAGGCTATCAATTCTGTATAGCCGGCGCGCGCCGAGCCGCGCAGCCTACCCCCGTTCCCTCCAAGGCCGCTCCGAAATCGGAGCGGCCTCGGAGGGAACTTCCTTTTGCCCTCCCCTCACCTTCCCCTCCCTTCCCCTACCTAACCCACCCACCCGGCCCTGTCTAAGCCCCCCTCTTACCTTTGTTGGGGGATTTACGCCTCACGGAGGGAGGCGTAAATCCCCGCGCGTCAGCGGGCCTCCTGCGCGCCGGGACACGACCTGGGGGCGGGTCCGGAGGGTGCGGCCACGCCCCCGGGCCGCCCCGGGCCGTAGCCACGCCCCCGGGCCCGCCCCCGGAACGCTCCCAACACGCCCCGAAAACGCTGCGCGGTTCGGGCCCGCCCCCGACACGCCCCCTCCGAAAACCCCGGGACTTACACGAGTCCCGGGGCTCTGTGCGCGCCGGTAGGCCTATGTAAAATAGGCTTACCGGCGCGCAGGGCCCTGCTCGCCTAAATCCGCCCGGTTTTGGGTGGATTTAGGCGAGCAGGGCTCTGAAAATCACCCCCTTGAGTATTGTGTTCAGTTCTGGTCACCACAACTCAAGAAAGATATAGCAGAATTAGAAAAGGTACAAAGAAGGGCCACCAAGATGGTAAAGGGGTTGGAACAATTCCCTTATGAAGAAAGGCTAAAGAGGTTAGGACTCTTCAACTTGGAGAAGAGATGACTGAGGGGAGACATGATAGAGGACTATAAAATAATGAGTGGATTGGAATGAGTAAATGTTAATCAGTTATTTACTCTTTCAAAAAGTACAAAGACCAGGGGACACATAATGAAGCTATACTTAAAACTAATAAAACATTTTTTACTCAATGCATAATTAAACTCTAGAATTCATTGTCAGAGGATGTGGTGAAAGCTATTAGCATAGCTGCATTTTAAAAAGGTTTTGACAAGTTCCTGGAGGAAAAGTCCATTAACAATTATTAAGGGAGAGTTGCAGAAATCCATTGCTTATTCTTGGGATAAGCAGCTTGGAATCTATGTACCCCTTGGGATCCTGCCAGCTATTTGTGACCAGACTTGGCCACTATTGGAAACAGGATATTGAGCTTAATGGACCTTGGTCTGACCCAATATGGCAAGCGTTATGCTCTTATGTTCTTATGTTCTAAAATGGAGGACTAATTGGAAAATCTCCAGCCGGATTTACACGCACAGGGCCCTCGCGCGCCGGCGCACCTATTTTACATACGCCGCCGGCGCGCACAGAGCCCCGGGACGCGCGTAAGTCCCGAGGCTTCGTAAAAGGGGTGTGTCAGGGGGCATTGTGGAATGACGCGGCGTTTCAGGGGCGTGACGTGGCATTTCGGGGGCGGGCCCGGGGGCATGGCACCGGCCCGGGGACGTGGTCGAGGCCTCTGGACCAGCTTCCGGGTCGGGTGATGGCGCGCCAGCAGTCCGCTGGCGCGCGCAGATTTACATCTGCTTTCAGCAGGCGTAAATCTGCCAACAAAGGTAACGGGGGGGGTTTTGGATAGGGCCGGGGGGGGGGGTTAGGTAGGGGAAGGGCGGGAAAGGTGGGGGGAGGGCAAAGGAAAGTTCCCTCCGAGGCCGCTCCGAAATCGGAACAGCCTCGGAGGGAACAGGCAGCGCGCGTTGGGCTCGGCGCGCGCAGGTTGCACAAATGTGCACCCCCTTGCGCGCGCCGACCCCGGATTTTATAAGATATGCGCGGCTACGTGCACATCTTATAAAATCCAGCGTACTTTTGTTCGCGCCTGGTGCGCGAACAAAAGTACGCGCGCGCGTATGTTATTAAGATCAACCCCAGTAGGTTTGCTCGAGTAGCCTCTTAAAATTATTTATGTATTTATTTATTTAAACGGTTTTATATACCGTTGTGCGGACGATGTCCATCTCGACGGTTTACATTACATCAAGAATAAAACAGGAAAAGGAAAAAATACAAACTTCTCATAATTATAATTATCACTAAAACTATATTAAATTAATAATAAAAACTATAAACCTATAAATTACCACAAACTAAAGGAGCAGAGAATAAAAAATTTAAAACACAGTAAAAAAGATTAAATGAAGACTTCAGGACCTGCTAAAAAAAACCTTGCCTTGAAACACCTCTACTCATTCTTGCTCTTCTACATATGCTTGGTGGAATAACCATGTTTTCAGTTCTTTCCTAAATTGCTTCTTATCATGCTGCAATCTCAGTACCGTTGGCATTTTATTCCAGTATTTAGGACCCGCAGTCGATAAAGCTCGCTCTCGAACTTCACATAGGTGAGCAGATCTAATGTTCGGGATTGAAAGTAATCCTTTGTTTGACCATCTCAAATTACGTTGCGGTACATGTAATCTTATTGCTGTATTTAACCAGTCTGTCATATCTCCGTGTAGAATTTTGTGAATAATACATATGACTTTAAAAATTATCCTCTGTTCAATTGGGAGCCAGTGTAGATCTTTCAATACTGGAGTAATCTGGTCTCTCCTTTTAGGACCTGTTAAAATACGTGCTGCGGTATTCTGTAAAATCTGTAGCGGCCATAAAATGCTTTTTGGCAGGCCAAGCAACATTGCATTACAGTAATCTAGTTCGGTGAATATCATTGTTTGTAGTACCGTTCTAAAATTTTCTTGAGAGAGCAAGGGTTTAAGGCGTCTCAGCATCTTTAATTTACAGTAGCTTTCCCTAACTTTCTTCGTAATATGGGCATGACAATTAAATTCTGTATCAAAATAAAAGCCTAAGTTTCTTGTAACATTTTCTACTTTCACATTATTATTATCATTATTTATGCTTAGCTTTGGTTCATCATATATTCTTTTCCTATCTAAAATAATAAAAATGGTTTTCTCCAAATTTAAAATTAATCTTAGTTGTGTTACGAGCATACTTACATGTGGTAGGTGTAGTAGGTGGTAGGTGTATTTTAAAGTATATGAACGGGGCCCTCGCATAGGGAATAGGCTGAGACCCAATGTAGGGGTGGTAGCCTAGTCCTGTTCTGATGCCGGGGCTTCGGCTGAGACATGAGCAAAGGCCCAGGATTGGAAAATTTACCAACCTTCTCTTGCCTTATCTATCAAGAATCCGACATCACATCCAGGCTCAGGCCTGACAATGGGGCCCAGTCAGAAGGATGGGTCCTGATGCCTGGGCCTCCTGTATACCCCCAATACCAGGCAACACAAATGTTTCCCAAAATATGAAACTGAATCTACTATTCCATCATATCAATCCAGACCAGAATTGATGTGTACTGAATCACAGTCTGTTTCATGGTTCCCCTTTCTCTAAAGGTAGGGCAACCTTAGAACACCTTCCTATAGTATTGTCTGACTTACAGGAGAATTCATAGTTACCATATACTTTTTTGTCATACTATTCTGATGCTGATTAAGCCATGGGTCTTCCATCAGACCCTACTCTGCAGCCTTTAATAAGTAAAATCTCTGCCAGTCAATATATCATATCCTGCTTTTGTTAAAAAAAATTGTGACATTAATTCTTTTTATATTACAGGAGGATTAAGAATGGAGGGAAAATATATTTGGTATACTAAAATTTATCCAAACCCAAAACACATAGTTAATCTGGTTAAATTATTGCAGGAACTCCAAACAAGGATGTAGCAGACACCCTTGTCTACATTACCAATAGCAAGGAAATTTGATCTGAGATACAAAGTTCAACCTTGTTCTAGTCATCAAAAGGTACAAATCTCTCATGAGTTGGTAGTAGTGGATTAAGTTTTGAAAAAGGCGAAGCATTCCAAATCACATTCTAGTGTGTATCCAGGAAAATTTGCCAAGTCTACTAGATATCATGGCAAATAAGTCTGGCCAATCAGTTAAGTTGACATCAAGAATTCAGCTCATCAACTATATATGGTACAATATGGGGCGGATTTTCAAAGGCCCGTGCGCCGGCGCGCGTAAAGCCCCGGGACGCGCGTAAGCCCCAGGGCTTTTGTAAGGGGGCGTGTCGGGGGCGTGTCGGGGGCGGGGCCTACTGACGCAGCATTTCAGGGGCGGGCCGTGGCATTTTGGGGGCGGGCCCAGGGGCGTGGCGCCGGCCCGGGGGCGTGATCGAGGCCTCCGGACCAGCCCCCGGGACCGGAGGACAGAGCGGGCTGGTCCGGCGTAACTTTGCCGACAAAGGTAAGGGGGGGGTTAGATAGGGCCGGGGGGGTGGGTTAGGTAGGGGAAGGGGAGGGGAAGGTGCGGGGAGGGCGAAGGAAAGTTCCCTCCGAGGCCACTCCGAAATCGGAACGGCCTTGGAGGGAACGGAGGCAGGCTAGCATAGTTCCAGGCTTCAGACCTTTGTGAAAATGCTCTCTTTGGAGAGAAAATAAAAGAAACAGTAGATCTCATTAAAGAACACTGTTCCACTTTCTGTACTTTATCATTAACAGCAGATAAACAGCCATCTATAAGTAGGAAAAGTCACGTAATGTCTTAGATGAACCCATGGCAGCTTGAGGGTCCATTCAGGCAATATATAAGTCTTGCCTGTATCCACGCACATATCTTTCTCCTGGCAAACACCCAACCACCAACTGGAGTGGTTCTTGCCTTTTGGATAATTACCCCTGCCATAAGCTATTCTCTCAGAATTTTCTGGGACACTGATACTCCGCAAACTTAGGGTATCCCAGTTCCCAGAGAAGTGCTCACAGACAACAGTATCAAAACACAGGGATCACCCTGTGGGATACAATCAATCACAAATATAGCACTAATAAACTAATAAAGAGTTTATTATTAAATAGTCTGAACAGTGAATGTGACAGATTCGACATAAAACTGTATTATAGCAGACAAGGGAAAAGGAAAGGAATTATTGAATCTAACTGCAGTGCTGAATGCTGTCCCTGTATCTGGTTAGAGCCCTCTGGACACAACACAGTTCTCCTTTATACTTGATGCAAGGGTTTTTATTCATAAGTCACAGGTTTATTTACAATTACCTCGATCTATACCATTACAGTTACCTCAATCTATACCATTATTTGACTTTCGGATACCTGCCTCTAAATGTTCCTGCTTCATACTTATGTTACAATTTACTATAATCTTAATCTTTGTTTTTCCCATTTAAATTGTCTGTCTCTGATCAAAACTTGTAAACTGTTGTGATGGCGAAACCGAATGACGGCATATTAAAACTTGATAAATAAATAAATAAAATAAATAAATAATATGAATTTTGTTCAAACAGTCCACTACTTATTATGAATGTTTCTCCAGTTCTGATCATGCCAATTTGCTTCACTAGCATTCCAGTTCAGAGTTCAGCTCCACCCTCCAGCCCTCAGTTATCTAATTGCCTAAACATTGGACCTTCCCCAGCAAGCCCGTTTGAACTTCCCAAAGATCAATCTGGGTCCTCAGGAGTTTAACTGGTTTCAGGGCTAATATTGATCTGAGGCTACCTCAGTTTGACCTTGCCAACAGGCCACAAGCCTCTGATCAAGCAGACCCTTGTTCAGTCTTCAGACAAGTCACCTTTTTTACTCTGATATTCTGTGTCCATCAACAGTAACAATCCTCAGTGGAGTTTGGCAGTTCCACCCCAGTTGTATCTCGCAGTTGCAAATGGTCTATGTCTCTCTCTCTCTGCAGAGCCCTGCAGTCGGCCAAGCAGCGGCCATGGCCGCGAGGAGAATGTCGGCTGAGGCTCCCTGTCCCTGCAGGAGCCTCCTAAGCAACCCGACGCTGCAGGTGAGTGTTTGGTCCCGGCCGCGGACCGCCGCGGCCGGCGGCCATGACAGTTGGCCCCGGTCGTGGCTTGCCACAGCCGGCGGCCATAACAATTTCAAAACAGCAGACACATCAAATGACACCCAATAATTAAAACTAATAAGGATTTTTAAAAATCCCTGATTTCCATACCTGAGAATTTATGATTTTCAGTCACCCTGAGTTTATCATGGATTAATGAGGAGAAGGTGGGTGCACAAACTTTCTTCTCTCTCATATGCACGCACATGTTCTCTTTCTCCCTCATACACACATGGATACACACACTCATACATGCTCACACACACATACACATGATCATTCACACATACATGCTTACACATACACACATACACACACACACATATGCTGGTCTCAACTTTGTTTTGGCCAGGGGTGGCTTGAGCTTGGCAGGATAGGCCTCATTTTCTTTGGCCACTGGTGGATTGAATTCTGCTGGTGGCCCTGAGGCCTTCAACCACATGTAGGGACTCTTATCTTCAGGCAATGGAGGTGGGGTGGGAAGCGGGGGTTTGATTTCACTAGCTTGCCTTTCCAATTATTCATCAATAACGCGTCCTTTCTTCCTTTTTTGGCCGAAGAAGTAGTGGGTGAATAAACAGACTGAGTGGACTTCAATAGAGTGGGATTGAGGTGGAAGAAGAGGTTGAAACCTACAGGAGAAGGATAGTAACAGCCCAACACTGGCATCATGGCCAACCAAATGAGGTGTATGGAAGAAAAGGTAACCTCCATGACAGAGAAGCCGTCTTAGTCGAAGTGAGAAGATGGAGAGTATGAGAGTCCAAGAGGTCATTAATGTAGAAAAGCTTGTTACAAACAGCAGGTAGTCCACAAAAAGCATGAAAAAAGGAGAGAAGTGGGTGCAAGGAGTAAGATAGGGATAAGATTGGAGGGGTAACAACTTGGTGTGCAGAGATGGAGTCAGATTTGCTTTGGAAAGCCAGGATTGGAACTGATATCCCCAGGTGAGAGGAGGAACAGGAACAGGAGAATACAAAGAAGAAATGGTGATGTGTGACAATAATGATGAGGAAGAGAAGCTCTCAGGGAGATTGGAGATGGCTGGATGAGAGAGAAAATATTTTGAAGCTCAAGAGCAGTGAACTGCAGAAGATAGAGGTGAAGTGAAGAATGGAGAGAATGGGGACAGTGGACTTGATGTTTGTAACAGATTTGTGGTAGGGAATAAGCATCAGCAGGAGAAGATATAGAGGAGCTGTAGGAAAAAGAGAGAAAAAACCTACGTCCTGAGATAATGGTATGTGCTCACCTTCTGGCAAGCAGCTAGAAGAAACATAGGGGTGTTAACAACTCAAATCCAGGTGAGCTAGGATGAATTCAGGAGTCTACCACCAAGAAAACTCAGAAAAATATGTAGATGGTATTCAGTCACACACGTTATCAGGCAAGCAGCTGGAAGGAGCACAGAGTGTCAATCCAGGTGCAAGTCCAGGAGTCCACCACTGAGGATCAGGGCCAGCAGAATCCACTGTGCAGACTGTACACTTACACAGGGCTCTGGCTTAGAGAGCCCAGTGGCTCAGAACATAGAGACAGAAGTGTAAGATAGGCCCAGTGCCAAAGAAGAAGAAAAGCCCCTACTAGTCACTGGCTGAGCCCAACTCACCAGCAGCCAAAGAAAAAGAGAGGTTCCAAGTGGAGCCCAATCCATTGGTGGTTGAAGAAAAGGGGCTGCAGCCACCAGTGGAGCCAACACGGCAGCTGAAGAAGACCAAGACCACCAGTGGAACTCATCTGTTGGTGGCCAAAAATGAGAAGACACACCATTGCCAAAGACTTGGAAATACCCACTAGCCAAAATCAAAACCCCGCTTCCCACCCTACCTCTGCTGGCTGAAGATAAGAGGCCCCGTATGTGGCTGAAGGCCTCAGGGCCACCTGCAGATCTCAAGCTGCCAATGGCCAAAGAAAATGAGGCCTATCCTGCCAAGCTCAAGCCACCCATGGCCAAAAAAAGTTGAGACCAGCATGTGTGTGTGTGTGTGTGTGTGTGTGTGTGTATGTGTGAGAGAGGATGTATATGTGTAAGTGTTAGCTTATATGAGGGTGTGTCCATATGTGTGTGAGGGAAAGAGAGAAGAACATGTGGAAATCAAAAGTTCTCAGATATGGAAATCAGGGATTTATTTTAATCCTTATTAGTTTTAATAATTGGGTGTTATTTGATATGTCTGCTGGTTTGGAGGAGGAATAGCCTAGTGGTTAGAGCAGTGGGCTACAAACCAGGAGACCAGGGTTTGAGTCCTGCTGTTGCTCCTTGTGACCTTGGGCAAGTCACTTTACAAAACTTAGATTGTAAGCCCTCTGGGGATAGGGAAATACCTACAGTACCTGAATGTAAACCGATGTGATATCTCAGATCAAATGTCAGTATATATAAAATAATTTGTGTTTGAGGAATTTTGAAAAGTGTTTATATATATTTTTTTAAATTATTGGATGTTATTCTATTCATCAGCTGTTTTAAAATATTTATTCTTTTTAATAGAATGGTTCTACTATTAATTTAGATTTCTTGATTTTGTTTATTGTATGAGAAATGTTAGTTACAGTTTGTCTATTTCTTCTTTTCTTTATTCATTATTTGATTTATATTCTGCTTTTCATTCTCTTCAAAGTGGTTATATTCAGGCACTCTAGGCATTTCCCTCTTCCCAGAGGGTAACATAGAATAACATAGTAATAACAGCAGAAAAGGACAAATGATCCATCCAGTCTGCCCAGCAAGCTTGTTAAGGTAGTAACTGCCACTCTTTACAGTTTACTCCCATGTTTCTCTTAACAGTAGTAACTGGCAATCCGTGCATTTATCCCCAAGCCTTATGATAGCCCATAAAAATTGCAGCTAGCAACATATTTTACTGGATGATGAGTTTTCTTGAAAATTCAGACAGTGCTGCTTGAGCGTGCTTTGCTTATGGACTTGGCTGGAGATCAGTCCTGTGCTTTTTCCCTTATGTCTGCCTATCAGTATCCTAGACTATAGAGGTTGGGGCCCCCGGTTATTTTCTGAATCCAACTCCCCTTTCCCCCCATGCTATAGAAGCGGGAGCAATGTTGCACTTGCGTTAAGGCATCAAAGCGTATTGGTTAAGGGTAGTAAAATCTCCATGCCTTCTGCTAAGAGTAGTAACCCCCACACCAGCAAGTTACTCCCTTGCATGCTTTTCTTCATTTCTGCCCTCTAGCCTTTAGAGATGCACAGTTTATTCCATGCCCCTTTGAATTCTTTGACTCTTTTTGTCTTTACTACCTCTTCCGTGAAGAGATATTTCCTGATGCTGAATCTGTTGTCCCACACTGGAGTTTCATTTCTTAACCCCTAGTTCTAGCATTCTGTTTTGAAGGAAGTTTTGTATGCATCATAAGCTGATCAAATGAGATGTTTTTCACATTCTTCTACTTCTTGCAGCACAAAAGAAAAATGATCCAGGGTGTCTGAGAGAAGCTGCTAGGTCATATCTTTCAACTTTTGCAAAGAGTTGTACATGTATTGTACAATATATAGTTGATGGGCAGATATTTTAGATGTTAACATAGCTGACTGGAAAACGTTTTCGTTACAACCCAGTCATTTTGCATCTTTCTTCAGAAGTGTACTAGAATGTGTTTTGGATTTCATTGTGTTTTTCAAAGCTGATTCAAGGAGGCGTAACTTTTTATGTCCAGAACAAGGTTGAACTTTGTATTTGAGATCCTCAGTTTTCAGCACTGTGCAGGCCAGCAGATCTGCGGCAATCTATTCAGTCCTTTGCAGGCCACAAATTAACTCCTCAGTCACAAGAGCTACCGTGTTTCCCCGATAGTAAGACACCCCTGATAGTAAGACGTAGTGGGAATTTTAGGGGGGTCGGCTAATGTAAGACATCCCCCGAAAGTAAGACGTAGTGTTCAAAAAAAAATTATTTTTAAATACCTGTCGGAGGGCCGCGTGGGTCCAGGCGGCTGGCGGCGGGAGCCGGGTGGTCGCGTGTTAAATCTAGGCCGCGGGCGGGTGGGCGCTTGTTCCAGGCGGCGGGGGGACGCGCGTTAGTTCGAGAAGGGCGGCGGGTGGCGGGTGGTCGCGCGTTAGTTCGAGACGGCCGGCGGGCGGCGGGTGGTCGCGTGTTAAATCTAGGCCGGGTCGCACAGGCGCGCATTCATTCACTGCCGGTGGGGGCAGCCCCGGCAGCCCCCACCGGCAGTGAATGAATGCGCGCACAGGCCCACAGCGCCTGTGCGACCCCAGCCCCCACCGGCAGCCCCCAGCGCCGAATCGCAGGGGTCGCACAGGCGCTGTGGGCCTGTGCGCGCATTCATTCACTGCCGGTGGGGGCTGCCGGGGCTGCCCCCACCGGCAGTGAATGAATGCGCGCCTGTGCGACCCAGCCTAGATTTAACACGAGACCACCCGCCGCCCTTCTCGAACTAACGCGCGTCCCCCCGCCGCCTGGAACAAGCGCCCACCCGCCCGCGGCCTAGATTTAACACGCGACCACCCGGCTCCCACCGCCAGCCGCCTGGACCCACGCGGCCCTCCGACAGGTATTTAAAAATAATTTTTTTTTGAACACTACGTCTTACTTTCGGGGGATGTCTTACATTAGCCGACCCCCCTAAAATTCCCACTACGTCTTACTATCAGGGGTGTCCATATTCAGCTGCTATGCAGCTCAGCAGGTTAACTTGTATATTTAGCGGTGCAGTCACACCACTGACTGTATACAGTTATCCTAAAGTTAGCCAGATAAGTTTATCCGGCTAACTTTAGGACAGGTCCATAGGGCAATCAGACTTATAAGTTATCCAGCTGTAATGCCCCCTTGACCACTTACCTCACATGGCATTCCTGGGTCTGAGACTGACCTGCCGGGAGACCCCGCAGGGGAGACTCCTTAAGTCCTCACTTTCTTAGCGTCTGGTGCCTCCACCTGGGAAAGAAGGTGTTAGTAGGTGGGATTTCCCTCCCTTTACTCCAGGAAAACAAATGGGACTGTGAACAAGACTGGTAAGTATGTACAAATATATTCAGGTTTATTAGATTCTAAAAGTATATACATTTCTACATGACTATGTACGTTGCTAATAGGATGTCAAACAGCACACTTATCTACTCATGGTTAATAGTCTCAGGCCACACAACTATATACATTTCTACAAGGTAACAAGGACAATTAATATTTGGCAATTTGGGTTGTTGGCCCCCACAGTATACCATCCTATAGACTAGAAGGGATCTCGAGTTCCCACTTAATCAAGTGTTGTTATTATCTTCCCCCATTTTCCCAAGTCTCACTCATGTGAAAATATGCAATTGGGCTGGTGAGCAGTGTTGGCCTGGGGGGGTCCATTGTATCTAAATCACAGCCCTTTCCTCGGTGCCATTTCTACTCCACTGAAAGGTCTATGCCAATGCTGGTGTCCACGCCCTCCTGGGGACCTGACTCCATCTCCTAGTCTGTTGCTAGGTCCACGCCCTCCTGAAGGACCTGACTCTGCCTCCTAGTTAGTCACTGTGGTCTATGCCCTCCTGGGGAACCCAACTTTACCTCCGGGTCTGTTGCTGGGGCCCATGCCCTCCTGGGGAACTACTCGATCTGCCACTGGGATCCACACCTTCATGGGACCACTCAATCTACCGCTGTGGTCCCCGCCTTCTTGGGGGCCACTCCACCTATGGATCTGCTGCTGTCTTTCGGTTCCTCTCCCTTGGTAGGAAGATATTTTCTGGCTTGGATTTACAACTCCACTAGGCAAATGACTTGCTTAGTGTTCAGTGACTCAGGCCTTCCAGAGTCTTAGTTGCCAGTGATTTTAGCTCTGCTCATGGCCAGTCATTCACTGTTACTCAGCCTGGATCATTTACCTTTTCTAAGCCAAAAGGCCAAGGAAAGAGAATGCATGCACACCTTTCTATCCTGCCTGGCCTTTCTTCTCTGTTGTCTGACCCTGTATGGGTCATCTTCTCTCAACCAAAAGGCCAGGATTGCAGTAGGACCATGGAAGGAGACTGTGTGCACACCCTTCCATCCTGCCTGCCCTTTCTTCTCTGTTGTCTGAGAACTGGGTTCCCAAGGGTCTGACTCCCCTTGTTAGTCAGAGTGAGAATCTGTTTGCTTCCTAGGACTGTTTTTTTCAGTACATTTTTCTCACAAATCCGTCTCTCAGAACTCTCCAATGTAGGACTTTTCCAGTTATAGTTTTGTTTGATTTAAAGTGATATTTCACTGCCAAGTCACCAACAGTAGTCTAAAGGGCTGTGACATGCAAAGTCCCCTTCCTGAGTCTCTGACTCATCTATTCAATTGTCATTTAAGCACCTTTGCAGTAAGAGGTCTGGCAACCTTTTAAATCTCATTCTGTTTCCTGGGCTGGCGGTTCATGTTACACAGCTGCATTGTCCTCTTTTTTTCTCTGTTGTAATTCACTTACATGGTCGCATGCTCTTTAACCCTCTCTCCCTTGGGAGGGGGGTTTCACAGCTAATTCTTCCTCCCAGTTATGCCTCTGGAATGCTCCTAACTTATTCAGCTAAGTTTACCCAGATAAAAAGTTATCCCTTTAGAATTTAGCCAGATAAAGTTCCAAATTTTTATTTAGCCAACTTTTTGAGTTATATGGCTAAAAGCTTGTGAATATGGATCTTGTAGGACTCTCTTTTGGAGTAATTCAGCATAGGTAGCTAATCAAGAGATGGTTGACTGGCATGCATCACTGCTGAGGCATAGTAATATTTTATAGGTCTGCACAACTACTGGAGATAAAAATAACTTTTAAAAATAAAAGTAGAAACATAGAAGATGCCAGCAAGAAAAGGATCATTTGGTCCTTTGTGCCTGCTTACTGTGCTGCCACAGGTCTTCCTGGATATGTGGGCTTCTCTCTCCCTCCTTCCACAACTAAGGTCCCTTAGGGGGCCGATGTAATAAGGCACGCTAATGTTAGTGCAGGTTTTTACTCCTGTTTTAGTGCAAATTTCTCTGCGGTAAGTTAACTCTGGTGTTTAATAGGGGTTTTAACTCCTAAACAATGTACATTAAACCGGGAGTAAAAAGCAGTACTAAAATTAGCACAGGTCCATGCAAATTGCATGTAAAAGAAGGCATTAGCTATTCCTCAGCATGCATGCATTTTCTTAATGCTGGCAATTTAAGTCCTGGTTCAGAGGAGGAAGAGTAAAACTTAACTCACTTTTCTGGTAGCCATGTTATGTATACTATTGTGTCCATTTTGGTAGTGTTTAGCCCTTTCTATCAGACTGGGCACAGCAATGGAATAACTTTGGCCACCAGAAATGTGAGTTTACTCCAGCTTGAACTCAGGAGTTTAATATCCAGTTTAAGCTCTCAAAGTGGGCACCTATAACTGAACATTACAGGTGCTGGGCATTCCAACTTTGGCATACTGTTTAATTGTAGACATCCTCCCTCCCCAGGAAGCTTACATCTTGTTCAGCTAGCTGTAAGTGCCTATTTCAGAGAGCAAATTCTTTCATCCAAGGCCATTTTGGCAAGGAATGGTAAATGAAATCAAAGCATAAGATCTTTGGAGCAGGCACCTACAGCTAGCTTAACAAAGCATAAACTCACTAGGAGGCACCTGTAGCTGAACAGGCCAGGATACCAACGTCGGAAAGTCGCATGCACAGCACCAAAGTGCATGCTATTCAAATGAAGGTGCCCACCCAAGAGAGCTTATGCTTTGATTTTTCTTGTCATATCTTGCCAAAATGGCATTACATGTGAGATTGGTGCTGTGCATCACAACTTGTGGGCACATTCTTTCATTCAAGGCCATTTTGACAAAGAATGGCAAGTAAAAAAAAAAAAAAAAGCTCTCTTGGGAAGGTACCTATGGCTATATGAAGCATCGGCTATCTGGCTGGGCATCAACAGCTGAACAGTTCACACTTTAGCACGCTGCACGTACTGCTCAGTTCTTCATGAAAGCAAAGAAAACCTGTGATTATACTGGAAATTTAGTTCCTGGATCTGAAATGAAGTAAATTCACATTTCAAGTAGCCAATGTTGTACCCAGGATGATATTCTACCTCAGCCCAGGAAGGACTTAAATTTCCAATGTAAGTCCTCTGGGGCTGGAACCTACAGCTGAACAATAAGCCAAAACTGAGGTGCACAACACCAAAGTGCATACTATTTAGCTGAAAGTGCCTTCCCTAGAAATCTTATGTTTTGTTCCGCTGTAGGTACAATCCCCCAAGAGCTTATTCTGGAAATGTAACTCCGTCTTTGGTATAAGGTGGAGTGAAATCACATTTCTGGTGGCCAACATTATTCTATTGCTTTACCTAGTGTGATAGAAACAGCTGGACACTACCACATGGGCACATCAATAGAATATCATGGCCACCAGATATTGTGAGTTAGTTTTTACTCCACCTCAGGCCAAGGAGTTAACAAAATACAGGCGTAAGTGCTTGAAGTTGGAAGAAGTGTGACCAAAATGGCCTTGCATTCAAGATTGGTAATTAGCATCTCTACTTGGGCACAATCTTGCAAGGCATGCCAAGTGAAATCAAAGGGTAAGCTCTCTGGAATGGGCAACTACTGTCATTCGGGATGCATAACATCAAAGTTGATACTGTTCAGCTGTGGGTGCCCTTCCTAGAGAGCTTACCCTTTGATTTCACTTGGCATGCCTTGTCAAAATGGCCTTGCATGCAAGATTGTGCCCAAGTTGGGATCCCCAGTGCCAATCTTCCATTCAAGGCCGTTTTGGTCACACTTACCTCCTTACTCCTGTTTTAAAGTATTTTTCTGCATTAGTGCAGATTTTTAGGTTAACTCAAGTGCATTATTTTTCATGTAGCTTGGTTTTTTTTACTCCTGTTTCATCTGCATCCCATTATCTTACTACATTTTGCAGGGACCCCTGATTTTAACGCATGCGTTAAGAAAAACCTGTGCTAAACCTTTGCTCCGATTATTACATTGGCCTCTTTGTGTCTATCCCATTCTTTAATCAATTCTGTCTGTTTTGGCTCTTAACACCACAGGTCTCCATTGCCCTTGGTTTTTTTCCTTTGTATCTTATTGCTGAATTGGGTACTGTGGTTCCCTTTTATTTCTGATGAGCTAAAAACCACCCAGTGTTACTCGGGTTGTTTGATGCATAACTCATTTAAATGTTAAAATTAAACCAAAATGAAAAAGATAATTATTGTTTAATTTCATTAACCAATTACCCCCTTAACAGAATGCATGGGGGTAACCTGCACAGAATGTCATTTACTACCCTTAACAGAAATGCATGGGGTAACCTGCATGGAGAGGTAGTTACTACCATAAGCAAATTGCTAGACAGACGGGATGGACCATCTGGTCTTTAGTAGTAGCATAGTACTATCATTAATATGTTACTATGTAATTAACAGAAAGCACATTAAAACTTGAAGAACTTCTCCATAACCTACATTGACAGTCTTGTTGTCTGGGAGCAACAGTATATTTGACTTCTTCCACTGGCCAGCTCTAGAAAGCGTTACATGCAGCTGTCCATGGGAGAAACAACCACTTCGCTTACTAGAGTGAAAGGTGGTAGGAAAATTAGGGAAAAAAATGGGGATGATCGATAGCGATTGATAACTTTTGCTATATTAATCAGGAGTGGGCTAATGACTGAATCTTTTCTTGTCTCTCACATTCATTTTTCATGTTTGTTTCTATGCTTTTTCAGCGTTTCAGACAAGATATATCAGACCAACCTGACATAAGCCCTTTATTTATTGTATATAGATTACAGTCTTATGACACCGTGTATGTGTTCCAGCAGGTCCTGGTTAGGTCTAGAATGGATAAGAAAACAGTGACGGATTTTGACTTTTGACACCCCTAAGAACTGTCAAGATCATAATGGATTACCTCTGCTCCATTCATCCCCTCCCCCCCAAAAAAAACCTTGGATCTGATTCCTTGACATCCATTGCACCCTTGCCTGGCTGACATCCAATCTTCCAATTCCATTGTCCCCCTCTCCTCCATCCCATACACCTCTGATGTCAGTCCCCCCTTCCACCAGCATACCTGTGATTACATCCCCCTTCCCATACACACAAAACTCTGATACCAGTCTCCCCCTCTTCCCCTGTTGTACCTCCGATTCCAGTCCCTTTCCTGAATACCTCGAATGTCAATCTATCCCTTCCCAAGGGCATAGCAAGGGTCTCCAGTGCCTGGGGGAAAATGCATGTGTTGTAGGGATGTGAATCGTTTTAGGACGATTAAAATTATCGTCCGATAATTTTAATATCGTCTTAAACCGTTATGGAACACAATACAATAGAGATTCTAACGATTTATCGTTATAAATCGTTAGAATCGTGAGCCGGCACACTAAAACCCCCTAAAACCCACCCCCGACCCTTTAAATTAAATCCCCCACCCTCCCGAACCCCCCCCCCCCCAAATGACTTAAATAACCTGCGGGTCCAGCGGCGGTCCGGAACGGCAGCGGTCCGGAACGGGCTCCTGCTACTGAATCTTGTTGTCTTCAGCCGGCGCCATTTTCCAAAATGGCGCCGAAAAATGGCGGCGGCCATAGACGAACATGATTGGACGGCAGGAGGTCCTTCCGGACCCCCGCTGGACTTTTGGCAAGTCTTGTGGGGGTCAGGAGGCCCCCCCCAAGCTGGCCAAAAGTTCCTGGAGGTCCAGCGGGGGTCAGGGAGCGATTTCCCGCCGCGAATCGTTTTCGTACGGAAAATGGCGCCGGCAGGAGATCGACTGCAGGAGGTCGTTCAGCGAGGGTTCCGGCGCCTCGCTGAACGACCTCCTGCAGTCGATCTCCTGCCGGCGCCATTTTCCGTACGAAAACGATTCGCGGCGGGAAATCGCTCCCTGACCCCCGCTGGACCTCCAGGAACTTTTGGCCAGCTTGGGGGGGGCCTCCTGACCCCCACAAGACTTGCCAAAAGTCCAGCGGGGGTTCGGAAGGACCTCCTGCCGTCCAATCGTGTTCGTCTATGGCCGCCGCCATTTTTCGGCGCCATTTTGGAAAATGGCGCCGGCTGAAGACAACAAGATTCAGTAGCAGGAGCCCGTTCCAGACCGCTGCCGTTCCGGACCGCCGCTGGACCCGCAGGTTATTTAAGTCATTTGGGGGGGTTCGGGAGGGTGGGGGATTTAATTTAAAGGGTCGGGGGTGGGTTTTAGGGGGTTTTAATGTGCCGGTTTTGCGATTTTACGTTTTTTTCGATTTTTCACGATTTTTCACGATATTTTACCCCCCCAAACGGCAACAATACGATTCCCTCCCCCTCCCAGCCGAAATCGATCGTTAAGACGATCGAGGACACGATTCACATCCCTAATGTGTTGTCTCCCCTGCTGGCCCCCTTCCTCCTCCACCCCATCTAGGGGTGTGCATTCATTTCCTATGTATTTGTAATCCAGAACGTATAGGGCCATATTCATTGTATTCGTGGGGAAGCGAAACAAATCACGATTCCCCACGAATACAACGAATCTTCAAATTATTCGGCCATCTAAAGGAGCCAATTTAAACAAAACCCCACCCTCCTGACCCCCCAAAACTTACCAAAACTCCCTAGTGGTCCAGCGGGGGGTCCGGGAGCCATCTCCTGCACTCACACCCTCGGCTACCGGTATTCAAAATGGCGTTGATAGCCTTTGACTTACTATGTCACAGGGTCTACCGGTGCCATTGGTCAGCCCCTGTCACTGCCGGCGCCATCTTGTGCTCCTACCATGTGACAGGGGCTGACCAATGGCACCGGTAGCACCTGTGACATAGTGAGGGCAAAGGCTATTGGCGCCATTTTGATTACTGACAGCCAACGGCCGAGTGCAGGAGATTGCTCCCGGATACCTGCTGGACCACCAGGGACATTTGGCAAGTCTTGGGGGACCCTCCTGACCCCCACAAGACTTGCCAAAAGTCCCTGGTGGTCCAGCAGGGGTCCAGGAATGATCTCCTGCACTCGGGCTGTCGGCTGCCAGTATTCAAAATGGCGCCGATAGCCTTTGCCCTCACTATGTCACAGGGGCTATCGGTGCCATTGGTCAGCCCCTGTCACATGGTAGGAGCACAAGATGGTGCTGGCAGTGACAGGGGATGACCAATGGCACCGGTAGACCCTGTGACATAGTAAGTCAAAGGCTATCGGTGCCATTTTGAATACCGGCAGCCGAGGGTGTGAGTGCAGGAGATGGCTCCCGGACCCCCCGCTGGACCACCAGGGAGTTTTGGTAAGTCTTGGGGGGGGTCAGGAGGGTGGGGGGTTGTACTTAATTCAGTTTTAGCCAGGAAACGAATAAGAATTAATGCATGTACGTATCGGGGGCCCCCCTTGCTGAATACAACGTATCTGCCCCCCCCCCCCCCCGACGAATACGAATCCCGAATGCAATGTATGGCGTCTCTACCCCCATCATCCACCAGCACATCCCTACCCCCATCATCCACCAGCACATTACCACACAGCGCCACTGAGTGGGGGTCTCTTCACTAGGGGGGGATGGGAACTCTGCCAACATGTTACCAAGGGCCCTGCCATGCAGGGCCAGTGCTAATTTTTCTTCAGTCCTGTGCAAACAATTACTGGGCTGGCCCCTCCTCATTCTGTTTTGTTTTAACATTTAATTTGTATTCTTTTACTAATCAGGGTTAGTGCAAGAGTATTAGGCACCCTAAGTGAATCTTACAGCTTTGTGCCCAGTCTTCCCCCGTCATGGCCCTCTCTACACTCAATTTATGTATTTATAATAAAAGAGTTTACATGATATAAAACACTCAAGGTACAGGTTTTTGAAGTAAAAATATCACAACAGCATGTATATTATATTTTCATACACAGCTGTAGAGTCAACCAGAAAACCCTGCATCAAAGTCCAAAAGACCCTTGAAACACATATGGTAGCTTGTTGGATGTGGGCTTGGTCCTCAGAAAGCCACGAGCAAACTAAATTACAATTAACAATATAATAAACCTCCCATTCTAAAACAGCATTAACCGCCAGCACTCAAAACAGTTACAACCCTATGAAAAGGTAATCCTGCAAACAGTACACCAGGCCCTAAAACACCAATATACCTCATATTAGGAAAACAGGACAAACCAAGCTTCTATAGATCCCTACATAGAAATGACACATTAGCAAAATTCTTAACCTCAATCACACATGCAGAATATAGACTGATCCTCACCAAATTCAGAATAAAGTGACCATAAAGTAGTAATATAAACGTGCAGACAAACCTGAACTGTAAACCATAACAGGTCAGACTGTGTATGTAGTGCAACAATGGAAAAACAGAAACATTACAATTCCTCATAAAACATCAAACAATAAACTCAGGAAATATAAATCATCAATAGAAGTAAAACCATACTAATAAAAAGAACATTTCAAAACAGCTGACAAAAAAATAACATCCAAAAATATAAAACTCATACATTTTCCAAAGAGCAATAAAATATTTCAAAACAGTAGACACATACACCACCCAATACTTAAATATTAAGAAAGAAAAGATAAAACTCCTGCTGACTATACTTGGGATTTTTTGATTTCCAGATGCCCTGAGATTGTTATGGATTAGCAGGTGAGAGTAGAGGGATTATTGCTCACAGTCTTTCTCCTCTCTCTCATATATACACACATGCTGAATCACAGAACATGTTCTCACACACACACACACACACAGGCATGCTCTCACAAATACACAAAGACAGATATACTCTCACATGCATATACACACAGACAGACATGCTTTCACACTCAGACATGCACAGTTCCTCTCTCTTCCCCATCAGAAGCAGAAGTAGGATGGGCAGCCTCCTCTTCTTGAGGCCATGGAGGGCTGATGCCGCACTGTTTCCTGCATTGGGGGAGGAGAAGGAGCAGCGCACGGAGGACGTGCTGTTCTTTCCTCTGGCTGTGACTGCTTGGCTTCACCTTCTTCCCGCCTGCATAGACCCACCACTTCCTCTTCTGGACTGAACAGGTGGGAAGGACAATTCATGCTATCATTGCCCTCAGATCAGTGACACTCTAGGCAGCCGCGGGCCTCCTTTTCTTCTGCCGCAGGATGGGATGCGTTTCCCAGCAGCCATGGGCTTCCTCCTGTTCTGCAGCTGGGCAGGATGGGTATCCCTTATAGCCATGGACCTCATCCTCTTCTGCCACTGGGCGGGATGGGCTCCTCCTCCCCAGGCAGCCACAGGCCTCCTCCTCTTCTGTCATTAGGTGGAATAGGCTTCCCTGGTGGCCACAGGTCTGCTCTTCTGCCACTGGGTGGAATGGGCTATCCCGGCGGCCACGGGCCTCCACCTCTTCTGCCGCTGTATGGGATGGGTTCTCCTGGCGGCCGCAGGTCCTTTTCTTGCCTGGGTGGAATGGGATCCCCTGCCCCCGGCATCCCTTACAGCCTGGCGCCCAGGGGCCTTGGCCCCCCCTGCACCCCCCTGCACCCCCCTCACTACGCCACTGTTTCCTCCCCTCCACATAACTTCAGTGCCAGTTTCCTTACCAGATGCATCCGATGACAGTTTTCTCCTTTTTCCCTGGTGTACTTCCAATTCTATTTTCTCCCTCTAGCAGTTGGTCTCTTCAGCCTGGTGGCTACATTAGGGATGAGAAGCGGCAGTGTCTCACTTTTTACTTGGCCCTGCAGGTCAAAATGAGAGCAAAAAGTGGCTTTTCTTCACTGGGCAGCATGCGCTATGCAGAGGTGCTCTTTCGTCACTGGACCCCATTTGAGGATGACCCTGTGCAGTCCAAACTGAGGAGGAGGGGAGTGACAATGGTTCACCTTCACCTCAACGGGCTGCATTCTAAGATGATCTCAACGTGGTGTACAACAAGAATCAACATATAAATCCATCAAATAAAAATAATAAAGGCAATAACATTGAAAAAAAATAAAAATAGCAACCACTGAGATATTCCAACCCACCCCCCTCTTAACAACTTTGGACTGAGAAGACAGCTCTTCTCTGGCTCTGGCATGGGCTGCCTTGGGCTGGGAGGGGCCATGGATCTCTTCTTCAACCCCGTGACTGCCTGGAGCAGAGAGGCAAGAGGAGGCAAATCTTTTACTTGGCTGCGTGCCACCCTAGAGTTTTGTCACCCTTGTCATTAGCCTTGTGTGCCTGTGCATAAATCCAGACCTGAGAGGATGGGAGGAAGCTCTAAAGAAAGAAAAATAAATAAATGAAAGGGAGACATGGGCTTTCTTCCCACATCTGAATATTTCTCCAGAATGTTTGCTCACAAGGTGAACGCTGACTGCAACCGTAAATAAGAGGCTGTCTTTTTTTTTTTTTTTTCTACCTAGGAGTCCTGTCTAATGTCATAAAAACTGTAAAATGTCAAGTTAAATTGTGACACACTAACCTTTTATAAGCAGTTATGGCAGAGCATGCTGGCATTGGGACATTAATGGCAATACGTCTATACAGAAGACGCAACCTTAGAAATCTATTCAGTACAACTCCAGCTTAGATCTTTTGCTTTTGTTAAATACACAAGTAAATCTCAACAGGAGTGTATGGGATTTTCAGAAAATAAAGCCAGCTTACAGCTGGATACTCATACAATGTCCTGGACCATGCTATCAGGATTCTGAAAGAGGTTAACAAATACAGTACTCCACAGGGTTGTTTTAATTTTACGTTTGGTTTCTTTCTTCTGCATTAGAGCCTCATAATTCACAAGTCAGTTGCAGCTGGTAATTCATTGCTGTATATACAGTAGCACTTGTGCATGATTGCTAGCCAGTTTGGTTTCCCTGCTGGACGGATCTCATAGAACAAGAAGCAGGATGGCCACCGAGGCATCCCCCAGAGTATGGGGCATTCCCTTGGTAAAAGTCGTACCAAACATTATGACATTTTGAAGGCTGTCCTTCTCCCTGGCAGTAAGAGCAACAGCAGTGAAGGTGGTACGGGGCCTCAGTAAGTACACTCGCCAGCCTCCATGGCTGCTTCCTCTTCCTCTCCTGTGCTTTCTGATTATGAAGGAATCATACACCATGGAGGAAGAACAGCCGAGGGGACAGGGAGACTAACTCACCATCTCTCTGCCCATAATACTGCGACTCAAGAAACTGAAAGGAACCTGAAGCAGAAGAGAGGAACCTAGAGGGACGGGTAGAGGGCAGTTGGGAAAGGAGGGAATGCAAGGTCAGGGAGAGATGAAGAGGACCCTGGCTAAAAATGAGGTGGAGAGGAACCTTCTGAGAGGGGAAAAAGTGGTGATAGAAAGGAACTTATTGGGAGCATGGTAAAGAACTATTTAAGTGCGGATGGTAAATGGAGAGGTACCTGAGGGAGAGAAGAGGAATATGGAGGAGAACCTGGTGGGACATACAAAGGAATGGGAGAGGGTAAGTAGAAAGAAATCTGTGGAGAGAAGAAAGGGCTACCTGAAAGGAACAGAAGGGAAGAGGAGAGTGAAAAGGAAAAAGAGTGGAGAAATCACATTTCACCACAATATCCTCACCCCCCTTTTATAAAATCCTTAATTTGGCCATGTGTGTCATGTATGGAATTTAGTTGAATTTTGTTTTTCATGTATAAACAGGTTAAAAAAATAGGACAGTTGTGTATCCTATTCTCACATAAGCAGGACATCAGGACATAGGACAATTTCTTAGAAGGGACTTCCTTATATATAAAAATACCTGGCCACCTTAATCCACTGAGATCTTTCTTGTTTGATACACATGAGTATTTCATCCCCATCATGTACTGCCCCCTTGGATTTGTGCATCCCATATGCATGGCCCTATATTTGCTCTTTCTTCCCAAACACTCTCTCTCTCTCTCTCTCTCATTTCTCCTGTGCTTTCCCAATCCATTGCTCTCCCTTCAAGCCCGTTCATTCTCAGCACATACATAGAAAGTCAGATCAGTTATGTCTGTATTTATCCATTAAAATGGAAAACTGGGGAGTTCTAATAATCTGTATTTGTATCGCAGCACCTTAAAAACACCCATAAATTCAAATAATTTTTCCTCCTGAACATAATACTTTTTATCACTAGCTGGTTTAGTATATAAGCACTAGGGTTTTATTTAATCACGTGGTCTCTTTAATAACCCTTGCAAGCCAATATTTATGGTTATAGACGGTGAAGTCTTCTATCATTCCCATGACAATGTCAGTTTCAGCTGTTCCCTTTTCCTTCCCCCTAGTATTTTACAGCAATGTTTGCTCTTGTTGATCAAAATCACTGTTATACAATTCAGTTTCTACTGCAGAAGGAGAAATCCTCCACTCTTGAGCCACGCACAGCAAATGGAAGGTTAAAAAGATAATTAGGAGATCACAATAGGCGAGAGCCACTGTCCTTCGTATGGCACTGCAAGCATGAAGCCCAAAGAAGCAGGAGTAAAACCCACCAAGAAAAAGAAATTTAAGAAATAATAATCTCGCCTTGTGATTTCAAGTTATTGAAGAACACTGGAGGCAAAGGGGGCTCAAATTTCAGGATAAGATTTTGTTATGCAAGGGTAAGTTTCGGATGCTTTAATGCAGTTTTCTGCAAAATCCAACTAGTTTGTACTCTGCTTTATGCTTCATGACTCCCAATTACCTAGCTGTGTTAATGTGATAAGCCACAGAACTCTGCAGCATCCAGTCATTTCTTTTGCAGCACTTTGAATATGAACCTGAGCTGTTTTCCCGGGGTTTGGAACTTGTTGCGATTATAGGTATCCTGTGCAGCTAGCCTGCTGTTAAGCATTCCAGGACAAGGGGATACCAAAGGCTGCCTGACCTTTGACCACTGTTGCCAGCTGGCTGGCTAAACTAACACAGTCCCTCAAAGTCTCTGCGTTATGAAGATGGAGGTACTTGTTACCTGCTGGTAATTCAAACCCTCTGCCAAGAAAGGCTGTTTCCTTCTAACCTCAGGCCTTACCGCAGAGCAATGATATATTTCATCATCTCTACCAATTGGTATCTGGAGATATATGGCATGTCTGAAGTTCTGGAGTCAATATAGTGTGTCAAGCCATATCTGTAAAGAATTATAGCTCTATTTTTACTAAGAATGAAAAAGAAAAAAAAAAAAGATGAGTAGCAGCGTGCAACTACTGAATCCATGAAAAGCAAGTATTCAGTTCTGTGCCCATGAATCAGAATGTGACAGATGGTTTTCCTGGTAATTGTTTAACACATACAGCAACATTTTGAAAAACAATTGGAACTCTTCCTTTACTGATAGCAGTGGTTCCCAAAGCTGTCCTAGGGGACCCCCAGTTCAGGATATCTGCAGTGAGTATGCATAAGATAGGGTTGTATGCACTGCCTCCACTGCATGCAAATTCATGGTAAGCAGATTCATTGCAGATATTTAGGAACCACTGTCTTAAAAATTATGCAGCAAGCTTCACCTGTATGTAACCCTCATCCCGGTGTACATGTCCTGCACGGGTGGGACCATAAAAGAATTTGTAAACTCTTCTGGGCAGGGACCCTGGCTAGCTCTTCTTTGTGCCCCTTTCCCCACGGTGTGGACCCTTTTGGTTTGGGGGGGAAAAGGTTTGCTTTCAGGACCCAGTGCAGGGGTGACTTCCTCCTTACTGAACTTTCCCTGGGAGAGGGGTAATCTCTTCGCTGTGTGCTACATGCCAAGAAACCACGCAGGACACACTGGGTTAGTGTCCAAAATAAAACTTTACTGTTCAGAAGTTAGGTGAATAATGGCACAATAAATATGAATCCAGCACCACAGATGTTTCTTTCTTAGCTTACAGTCTTTATCCTCTCTGTGCAGGAATCTTTTAAACAGGCAAAGGATCCATCCACCCTCCTGGACTAGGTAAAGTGGTGGTCCCAGTGGGCAGGGAAACCCTTAGATGGTCAGGAAAACCCCTTTCAAAGATGGCCAAAATCCTGTCCATGCTGTCCATCCCCTGTAAAAATCCCAAATTCCAAAATATTTCCAGAACAACCTCTCTGCACCTTGGGAGAAGAGTACAGCAGAGGAGTCCTCGATCCGTCCCAAAAGATCCCAAGCAGGATGGAGCCCAGGTCCCCAGGTAGGCCAAAAATACAACCGCGGCAAAAATCTACAACCTTCCTCCAGAACTGCAAATCATACTGCCCCCCTCCTAGCTCTTGGCAGAGCGCTGCTAAAAAATCTCTGAAGTGGGACGTCTATTCCAGCACCCTGGAGGGGTTGCACATGAATGGATCTCCCCCAATTATTCTTCACTAGCTACACTATCTGGTACAAGGATTTACCCAGGGCTTAATTGTAATGGAACCGTAGGGTCCGTCACATATAGAAGACTGTGGCAATTCAAATGTCATTGAGTAACTCAATAGGAATCACCTACAACTTGTTTGTTTCACTCTTGATGCCACAGATTCAGGTGGATTAACACAACAACCACAATTCTTGGCTATATTTTGGTAATGTAGCTACATGTTATGAAATAGCTATGACTGTGTTGATGGGTTCACTGTTCCTATTAAAAACAAATAAGGAAACCATGCAGAAGCATGGCTTCAGGAATGCTTTCCAATACAGATTTGTAGAGTGGAAGAGTAGCCTAGTGGTTAGAGTGAGGGGCTACAACCCAGGGAAGCCAGCGTTCAACTCCCATTGCTACTCCTTGTGACCTTGGGCAAATCACTTCATCCTCCATTGCCTCAGATTGTGAGTTCTCTGTGGACAGGGAAATACCTTCAGTACCTGAATGCAATCTGCTTTGAAGTGGCTAAAAGGCAGAATATAAATCAAAATAAAGAAGTTGATAGTCAAGCTCTTATATTACACATTGAGTGCATTCCTGTGCTTCAGTATGATTTTTACACTTGTAACATATGTTGTGTAGTGTAGTGGGGATATAAAGTGTGTGGTTGGGTGGCCCTGTTACCGGGCCAAGCAGTTCCCCAGGCAGTCTAGAATCTTGGGCCTACCACAGGGGGATGGGGTCCCCTTGAATGGCATGGCCAATCCAGGTCCCCCTACGATGATGCGGCCGCAATCTAGCAGCTGTGTAGGAGCTCTGGATAGCTCTTGCTGCTAGAGCAGCGGAGCAGCAGCATGGAGTGCTGACGCTCTTACCCCATCTCCCCCCTGTCGGGGCACATTGGAGGGCAATAGCTCTCTTCACCTGCCCCTTCGTGAGTCCTCTGTGGGAGGAGTGGAGTATGTGGGAATGGGTGTATAGAGGAGATGATTTGTTGATCGCCGAATGTGGATGTGGGTATATGGATGCATGGGGGGGGGGGGGTGTTGTGAGGGGTGAGTGCAGGATGTCAGTATGTGTGTCAGGAGTTTGGATATGTGTGTGGGGAGGTGACTTTGGAATTTTGGGTGGAGGGGGTCTATCTGTGTGTCTGTATATATGTCTGTGTGATGGCTTAGATAGGATTGTAATGTTTATGGGAAGCAATTAGAAGCAGCAGAAGGATGGTGAGTGCTCCCTTCCAAAAGTTCCCTCCATATCCCATGTCAATGGCTTGCTCAAGAGCAGCACAGGTAGACAGAGAGGGGAAACAAACTGAAGCAGTATCCAGATTTGCTCAGTTACCACAAACCATTCTGATGTAAATCCAAACTTTAGAAAGTAACAGAAAAGAATGGGCTCCCTACAGTTAAGCAAAATTGGTCAGATTTGGAGAAAAAGACACACAGATGTGTGTGTGTTGGGTGTCATTGTAAGAGGGGTAGGAGGGTAGGGTGTGTGTGTGTGTGTCTGTGTGTGGGAATGGAGGGGTTGGGTGGAGGGGGGTGAGTGTGGAGAGGGTGAGTGGGTGTGTGTCTGTTTTTGGGAGGGTCTGCTCTCCAGATATACTGACCTTATGTTATAGTTTTCAAATTTACTTGAAATATTTTCATTTTCTTCCATTGAGCTAAATTTTGTGACTTTCTATCCTTTCTTTGGAGAATTTGTTCAGACAGACAGATGGATAGACAGGCACAGATCTTTTACATAATTCTTTCATGCTATATGTTAGAAGGCATAAAAACCTAATCCATCCAAAAGAATGAAGCGTTTCATGCATCTTTTGATTCTAATTATTTATCAGATTCTTTGGGTGGAAGGAAGATGTATAGATGCCATTATGCTTATGGGTAATCAACTGATCTAATTCTATTTGCTGAAATATGAATACAATTAATTTCAGACTTTACTCTGTCAGCTTTAAAAGGCTTTCAAAAGGCTTTCAATAAACACAAAAAAACCCCTCCTTTTTGAAAACTTAGAGAGAAAGGTTTGTCTACAGATGTGTATTTTTCAGAAATGTTTCTTCAGAAATTAAGTAAAAGTTGGATAGAGCTATCCAATACAATGCCCTTTGTTGCCAGTCATTACAATGAGCTTTATTACAGTGACAAGCTCTTAGTTGGACTCCATTGGTGCCGATACTCATTAAAACATTTTTTTATTTTCTTGCTTCATGAGTTCCCTGTAAAGTTAACTCTTCCTCTGTACAAAACGTGGAAGCAAAATCAAACAGTATCCAAGTTAACTACTTTGAAATGAAGCGAAAGAATGAATCCTGATTAGTACTACTACCGTACTACTGATCACTTGTATAGTGCAACTAGATGTACGCCGCGATATATAAGTACATATAGGAGGCAGTACTTGCTCTATGGAATTTACAATCTAGTCAAGATTCACAGACAAGACAAAGAGATGGTAACTAGGAGGTCCATTTTCAATCACAGTCTGGATAGCTAAGTTAGCTTACCCTGCTAACCTTGCAGGTATATTCAACAGTTCCGCCACACTATTGAATATAGCCAGTTTCTTAAAGGTAGCCAGATAATTTATCTAGCTAACTTTAGGGTAGCTGCATGGAACAACCAGACTTAGCTGGATAAATAATCTGGCTAAATTCTGATAACTTAGGCCTGGATTCTCTAAGGTCGCAGATTTAGAGAATCCGGCGATAACGGGGGGTGGGGGGGGGGGGGCGAAGCTGGGGGCGGGCCTGTGAAAGCTGGCAGCCATCGCACCACTGCGGTGTGCTGGCTGCCTGCTTTCGCACCGAATATTCGGTGCGAAACTGGCAGTGATAAGGGTCCTTACCTTTCACCGTCAGCGATGTCTTCATGGCGTCTGTGCTGGTGCCGCCCTGACTCCGCCCCTTCCGGAGCGGACGCCGCCCAGAACCCGCCCCGATTTAGGTATCGCGTGTGATCCCTTTAGAGAATGAACCCCTAAACCGGCTAATTTAATTCCTCCCAGAAACACTCCCATTTTATCTGACTGAATTTTAGCCAGATAATAAGATATCCTGCTAGAATTTAGCTAGATAAGTGCCAAAATTCATTTAGCCGGATAACTAGAGAGTTATCCGTCTAAATACTTCTGAATAAGGTCCTCTACAGAATTAAGAATAGGGTTTTAGTAATAGAGCCTTTTAGATTTTATTTCAGGTATTTTGATTATGCATTTATTAATGATTTTTTGGTTGTAATAAACAACTTGTAAATTGGTAGTTATTAATGGTTAGGAACTGGTCTTTGCTTTTGCTAGTTCTTCACTGAGGATGAGTGGTTATACAATGAATACTTACTATTTGTATTGGTATATTATGTGATGTGGTTTTATGTATAATATATTTTAGGACTGATTTCAAGGCTTGTTGATTTGAATTGTATAGGAAGGCTTGTGTAATGACTTATCTGGGTTTTTATTTTCATTAAATATTTGTCAGTTATGTTTATATGTTTTCTCACAGGACAAGCAGGATGGTTGTCCTCACAAATGGGTGACATCGAGGATGGAGCCCACCACGGAAAACTTCTGTCAAAGTTTAAACAGAACTTTGACTGGCCCCTACTGGGCATGCCCAGCAAGGCACTGACCCTGCAGCCAGCAGGGGTCTCCCTTCAGTCTTCTTTTTTCCGCGCAGCAGTTGCCACGCGGTGAAAGGAGCTCTCTAACCACGTTCCTGACAGGAATTTGGAAATTGATTTCCTAAGAAAATTTGCCCCTCAGGGGTCTCCCTTCGACAAATTTTTTAGTCATCTTTCGGAACCCGGTAAGTTTTTTGCCTTCTTCCATCGACTGCCGTCAATTTTGGCCCTTGAGGCCTGTTGGCACTTACCGATCCCCAGCCTAAATTTTGGCTTCCAGCCATGGCAACGGGGTTCCGCCGTTGTCCGGATTGTACCCGGACTATGTCCATCACAGACCCCCATAGGGTTTGTGTAATGTGTTTGGGTAGTGAGCATGATGTCCTGACTTGCACCAAATGTGCCTTAATGACACCCAAGGGTCGCAAAGCCAGGATGGAGAAGATGGGGCTCCTCTTCCATGCACCCACCCCAACGCCATCGATAGCATCGACGTCATCGGAACCGGCACCGTCGAAGTTGTACCATCATCGCCAACCCTCCGGTGACCGTCCGCCATCGATCGCTTCTCGGCCATCGACTCCCGTTCCTTCCCCGGATGAGCGAGGGGACCGGACAGAAAAGCATCGCCATCGACGGCACAAGTCTCGGCCTGTCGAGGATCCACAGCCATCGACCTCTGTTCAAGCCGAGCCACCGACAAAGAAGCCGCGAACAGACCGGACATCCTCCACGTCTTGTTCGTTGGCATCGAGGAAACCCTCACCCTCCCGGGGTGCGGGGGCCGTGATCCCACCGGTTACGGTGGTACTTCCGGCCCTGCCTCAGCCTCCTTCTCCCGTCGAGCCGGGTATGGTTACCCCTGGTCTCCGGGCAGAACTGGACCGGCTGGTCCAGGAGGCCATCGAGAAAGCGATGAAGAAATTACAACCTCCATCGGCACCGTCTCCGGCACCGGTTCCAGTGCCGCCCCCAGCACCGACACCGGCACCGGCTTCGCCACCGAGGAGGGAACCGACCACCGAGCCGTTGATACAAGCGTTAGCACCGCTACTCAGCCGTATGGAGGCGCTCATGATGGCCCTTCCATCGGTGATTCCAGTGCCATCGACAACACCACCGTCTCCGACTGGATTCTCATCGGCAGGAGAAACACCGTTTCGGATTCCCCCTTCCGGGGTGGTTCCATCGGTACCTCCTGGCATATCTCCACCGATATATCCTTCGGCTCCATCGATTCCGCGCCAGACACCGATTCCATCGGCAGCACCGAAGCCATCGATGCCATTTCTGATTCCACCTACGGCACCGATTCCACCTCGGTTTCCATCGGTGCCCTCAGAACCTCAGCCAGGTCCATCAGGGCTACAAGCCCCACATGATCCCTACGATACCTGGGGTGATGATGATGATACGTCTTCTGACACAGATTTGCCGTCGCCGCCATCTCCTACAGAGAGTAGAAAAAGATCTCCTCCTGAGGATCTCTCTTTTATTAATTTTGTAAAAGAGATGTCAGAAGTTGTACCTTTTCAGTTACAATCTGAAGCCGATGATAGACACCAAATGATGGAACTCCTTCAATTTCTGGATGCGCCAAAAATCATCGCTTCCATCCCTATACACCAGGTGTTTTTGGATCTGCTCAAGAAAAACTGGGAATCTCCTTCATCGGTGTCTCCAGTTAATAAGAAAGCTGACTCCACATACCTTGTCCAGTCAGCACCAGGTTTCCAAAAGCCTCAACTGGATCATCGCTCTGTTGTAGTTGAGTCTGCACAGAAGAAGGCCAAGCGTCTTAAGCCGCACTCTTCTACCCCACCTACCAGGGACAACAAATTCCTGGATAGTGTGGGACGAAAAGTGTACCATGGAGCTATGTTGATTTCACGCATAGCTTCATATCAACTCTATATGACTCAATACAACAGAGCTATCCTTAAGCAGATGCAAGAGTACGCTGACACGTTGCCGGACCAGTACCAACCGCAACTTCAAGCCCTTCTTCACAAGGGATTTGAGGCAGGGAAGCACGAGATTAGGACTGCCTACGATATATTCGATGCTTCCACGAAGGTTTCAGCCACAGCCATCTCAGCTAGACGTTGGGCTTGGTTAAAGTCATCCAACCTTCGCCCAGAGGTCCAAGATCGTCTTGCTGATTTACCCTGCTTAGGCGACAATTTGTTTGGAGAACAAATTCAACAGATTGTGGCAGAGTTAAAAGACCACCATGAGACGTTGAAACAACTCTCGTCTATCCCACCTGAGGTGATCTCCAAGCAACCGCAAAAGAAGGACTCTAAAAAGTCGTTCTTTCGACCACGCCGCTACTACCCTCCGTCAACTAGGGCTCGTCCTGCACGGTCCTCTAACAGGCCTCAGACTCGTCAGCCGAGAAAGCAAAGGCCTACTGTAGCCCCACCTCCTGGGCCTGCGGCGGGCCTTTGACTTCCCTGTATTGAGCACAAGCCAACTCCCTCTTCCACACATCCATGTGGGAGGTCGTCTGTACCACTTCTTACACCGTTGGAAACAGATCACCTCAGATCAGTGGGTGCTAGCAATTATCGCACAGGGTTACCACCTCAACTTTATAACACTTCCACCAGACTCCCCGCCCCTTCAGGCATGGAGTCTAACCAGCCATTTGACTCAATTACAACAAGAAGTATTCCTTCTTCTACAATCAAATGCTATAGAACCCGTCCCTCCTTGTCAACAAGGGAAAGGATTCTATTCCAGGTACTTCCTAATACCAAAGAAATCAGGGGGGCTTCGTCCAATTCTGGACCTTCGGGCCCTCAACAAGTATCTGCAAAAAGAAAAGTTCAAGATGGTAACCCTGGGCGCCTTGCTCCCTCTGTTGCAAAAGGGAGATTGGCTGTGCTCTCTCGACCTCAAGGACGCTTATACCCACATTGCGATAACACAATCTCATCGCAAGTATCTGCGTTTTCTGATAGGCCACGACCATTATCAATACCGGGTACTACCTTTCGGTCTGGCATCTGCTCCTCGAGTCTTTACCAAGTGTCTCATAGTAGTAGCAGCATTTCTCAGGAAGGAAGGTGTCCACGTCTACCCCTATCTGGACGATTGGCTCATCAGGGCCTCTACCCCTCAGTTTGCTCAATCCTCCCTAAAATTAACAATTCACACACTCCTTTCCTTAGGGTTTCTTGTCAATTACGAGAAATCCTGCTTGGTCCCATCTCAGACCTTATCCTTCATTGGGGCAGACTTGGACACCTTACAGGCAAAAGCCTACCTTCCAATTCAACGAGTCCACACTCTCATGTCCTTAGCTCGCCAGCTCCAGTCGCAACACACTGCCACGGCTCGCCAGTTCCTCATTCTCCTAGGACACATGGCATCCTCGGTTCAAGTCACTCCCATGACCCGACTAGCCATGAGAGTAACACAATGGACTCTACGACACCAATGGATTCAAGCTTTTCAGCCTCTGTCCTCCATTATCACAGTCACACAGGCGCTACGCCTATCCTTAACCTGGTGGACGACTCAGGTCAACCTCCTTCAGGGCTTACCCTTTCTTCCACCGGATCCGCAAGTAATCCTAACCACCGACGCTTCTCACATCGGTTGGGGAGCCCATGTGGACGACTTCCAAACCCAAGGCTTATGGTCCAAAGAGGAAGCCGAACACCAGATAAATTTCCTGGAACTTCGAGCAATCCGCTATGCGCTCCGAACTTTCAAAGATCATCTATTCCATCAGATAATCTTAATCCAGACGGACAACCAAGTGGCCATGTGGTACATAAACAAGCAGGGAGGCACAGGCTCCTTCCTTCTGTGTCAGGAAGCTGCGCAGATCTGGGCGGAAGCCCTCTCCCACTCCATGTACCTCAGGGCCACTTACCTGCCGGGAGTAGACAATGTATTGGCAGACCAGCTGAGCCGTGTCTTCCAACCACACGAGTGGTCACTCGATCCTCTGGTAGCGACCACTCTGTTTCACAAGTGGGGTTCTCCCCGCATAGACCTCTTTGCGTCCCCTCAGAACCACAAAGTGGACAATTACTGCTCTCTCATTCGGAGCCAACACTCTCGGCCGAGGGATGCATTCTCCCTCAAGTGGACAACCGGTCTGCTCTATGCATTCCCTCCACTTCCTCTTGTGTCAAAGACTCTCGTGAAGCTACGCCAGGACGGAGGAACCATGATCCTGATAGCACCTTACTGGCCACGCCAAGTATGGTTTCCAATACTCCAGGATCTCTCCATCCGCAGGCACATTCCTCTGGGAATGGACCCGCATCTTCTCACTCAAAACGACGGATGCCTCCTCCATCCCAACCTCCAAGCCTTGTCCCTGACGGCATGGATGTTGAAAGGTTAGTCCTTCAACCATTTAACCTTTCAGATTCAGTTTCTCGGGTCCTGATAGCTTCACGAAAGCCTTCCACAAGAAAGTCTTACTCATACAAATGGAAAAGGTACACATCATGGTGCACTTCTCAGTCCCTTGATCCCCTTTCCTGTCCAATCTCTAAGTTCTTGGACTATTTATGGCACCTATCAGAATCCGGTCTAAAGACCTCTTCCATTAGGATGCATGTCAGTGCGGTAGCCGCCTTCCATAAAGGTATAGAGGGTGTCCCTATTTCAGTACAACCCCTGGTGACACGCTTTCTTAAAGGCTTACTCCATCTGAAGCCACCCTTACGTCCTCCGGCCCCATCTTGGGACCTTAATCTGGTTCTTGGTCGTCTTATGAAACCTCCTTTCGAACCTCTGCACTCCTGTGAATTGAAGTATCTCACATGGAAAGTATTATTCCTGTTGGCTATTACTTCAGCTCGCAGGGTTAGTGAGTTACAGGCCTTAGTCACCTATCCGCCTTACACTAAACTCCTGCAGGACAGGGCGGTACTCCGCACTCACCCTAAATTTTTACCCAAGGTAGTTTCTGAATTTCATATCAATCAATCCATCATACTACCTATCTTTTTTCCCAGGCCCCATTCCAACTCTGGGGAACAGACTCTGCATACCCTAGACTGTAAACGAGCTCTAGCGTTTTATCTAGACCGTACAGTTGCTCACAGAAAGAGTACTCAATTGTTTGTCTCCTTCCATCCTAACAAGTTAGGACAACCTGTGGGTAAGCAGGCTCTTTCCTCCTGGTTGGCGGACTGCATTTCCTTCTGTTATCAGCAAGCTGGCATTCCTTTCCAAGACCGTGTCAAAGCACACTCTGTGAGGGCCATGGCGACTTCAGTGGCACACCTTCGATCGGTGCCGCTTCCTGACATCTGTAAGGCTGCAACCTGGAGTTCTCTCCATACCTTTGCAGCCCACTATTGTTTGGACAAGGCTGGAAGACAGGACTCCATCTTCGGCCAGTCCGTCTTGCGTAACCTTTTTCCAACCTGATGTACCAACACCCTTCCACCTACCCGGTTGGGTGCGGATGCCCTTTCCCAAATTTCTCCTCACTTATTGTGCCTGCTGCACACCGTTGGGTACATTTGGTGCAAGTCGGGACATCCTCAGCTCGGTACTCACCCATTTGTGAGGACAACCATCCTGCTTGTCCTGTGAGAAAGCAAATGTTGCTTACCTGATGTAACAGGTGTTCTCACAGGACAGCAGGATGTTAGTCCTCATGAAACCCGCCCGCCACCCCGCGGTGTTGGGTTCGTTTTATTTTTACTTTTTAGGCACTGCCTGTAGCTTTGAAAATCAGACTGAAGGGAGACCCCTGCTGGCTGCAGGGTCAGTGCCTTGCTGGGCATGCCCAGTAGGGGCCAGTCAAAGTTCTGTTTAAACTTTGACAGAAGTTTTCCGTGGTGGGCTCCATCCTCGATGTCACCCATTTGTGAGGACTAACATCCTGCTGTCCTGTGAGAACACCTGTTACATCAGGTAAGCAACATTTGCTTTATGTGATGAAGTAATCATTATGCTACATTATGTAATATGTTTTATTGTTTTAAATTATGAGGTCAATATTCAAAAGCCATTTAGACGGATAACTGAAAAGTTATCCATCTAAATGGCTAGCTGGGGAAATTCAGCACCATATGCGCCTAACTTTTAGGAGCACATTTCGATGTGTGCCTAGAATTTATGTGCATAAGTCGGAGGCATTCTGGGGCTGGGCGGGTGGCATTTTGATATTTGGAGTTAGACGCTTTACCATTGCGAATAAATCTGGTCAGCCCATATGACTGTCCTAAAGTTAGCTGGTTTGAAATAACCAGATAACTTTAAGATAGCCAGTGATATTCAGTGACACAGCCGTGCGGCTGAATATCCCCGTTAAGTTAGCCGGATAGTGCACACATCTCAAATGTTTTCAAAAAGGGGCGGGGTCCTCATTGATACGTTTGCAATCATACAAGATAGATGGGTGAAAGAAGGTAATTTTAAGATTTCGGTAAGGGAGATGCAGTCTTGTTTTAGAGTATTGACGACTCTTTCTTCCAATATGTATGTCCGGGAATTACAATTTAAATTTTTACATAGGGCGTATATACTACAAATGTCAGCATTCTATGCAGGTCGGATGCCATCCATGTTATGCCTGAAATGTAAGCAAAAGAGAGGAACATTATCCCATGTTTTTTTTTTTTTATCCTTCCTATAAAAACTGCAAATAAATTAATAAATAAAATATTTAGATTTTGTACCCCAGTTGTATGTGAACTGATGTGATATTCAATTGAATGTCGGTATATAAAAGTTATAAATAAATAAATAAATAAATAAATGTGTTTAAATACTTACAAAGCCTCTTGGGGTTATGTTATTTCTTTTTCCTCTGAACTTGTACTTTTGAAAAGGAGTTATCCTCTAACTTTTTGTGTAGGGGTGACGCTCTTTATGCACGCAAAATGTTTGTGTTAGGGAAAAAATCAATTTTGCTCATCTGGAAGGATGAAATGTCACCTTTTTGGCAATGGAGAAACTCTTTGCACAATATGGTGGTTATAGAATCTATGATTCTATCTGCAGACACTAGTCTTCCCTATAAAAATCAATTTTTGAGGGTATGGGATAAATATATTCAACACTTATCTCCTCGAGTAAGAAGTGAGATCTTGAATAGATAATGTATTTTGTAAACTGTATATTTCAGTTTTGTTGTATCATATATCTTTCTGTTACCTGGTTATTTATATCTTCTAATTTTGTGTACAATATATTGCTTTTTGGGGTTTTTTTTTTACTTCTGTGCTGTTGGATGGATGCTTAAGACAGTGGGGGGGGGGGGTTTCTGTGGGGATGATATCGCTCTTGCACTATCTCAGGTGTATAAGAGTACAACACTTGAAAGTTGAATGTGGTTTGTTCATTTTGGAGGGTTGTGGTTGGGTTACTTTATCATGTTCTGATTTGTCTACCTGCAATGTGGAAGTTGTATGCTGAAGCTTTAATAAAATATTTGAAGATAAACAAAAGAGAAAAGCATAATTATACAAGTTGAAAACTTGAAAAAAAAAAAAGGGGGCGGGGTGTGGTTGTGGTCTGGGTGGGACATGGGCGTTTCGGGGCATGAACCTAAGATGATGTGTAAGTTTTAAAAAAAGAAAGAAAATTAGGCAGATCTGCAGGGTTTTAAGGTTCGAGACTAACTGGAGGAAGTGAAGACTATTAAACTAGGGGTTTTGGAGGACCTCTCTCAACTGGGTGAACTGGGGACAAAGTGGTAAAACTGGGAATAGTATCGGTGCATGCACATGCGCGTGCCTACTTAAAATTTCGCAAACATGTGTGTGAGGACAGGCTATGGGTCGGATTTTAAAAGCCCTATGTGCGCCGGGCCTATTTTAAAAAGGCCCGGCGACGCGCGTAAAACCCCGGGACGCGTGTAAGTCCCAGGGCTTGCAAAAAGGGGCGGTCTGGGGGCAGGGCATGGGTGGGGCGGTCCGGCGGCGGAGCAGGGGTGGGGCCAGAGGCAGGTGCGAAAGGTAAGACAAGGGTTGGGGGGTTAGAGTAGGGCTGGGGGGGGGGGGGGGAATTGTGCACAATTGTGTGTGCCGACCCCCAATTTTATAACATGTGCACGCCGGGTAGCACGCACACATGTACGCCTGCATGTATCTTTTAAAATCTACCCCTATATGCACATGGACCGACATATGTATAAATATGCACATGCACACCGGTTTGAAGGTGACCTTCCCTGAGTATAGAGTGACTTGGAAAGAGTAGCTCCTAACCTGCAGAGAGCTTGGATTCTGAACACAAACGGTAACTAAATATTATTTACAATACATATGGGAGGTGGGAATGGCATAAGAGGGAAAAAAATAAAACAGATATATATATTTATAGATATAGATATGCACAGACACACACACAATTTTCATATAGATGTGAGAGCATGGAGTTTGACAAGGATAAAGCAATTAAGTAAACATTGGCACCAGCTTTGGCAGATGGAGTGCAAGGCTGTTATTCGTGTAGGTTGGGGAGGGCAAGAGCTGGATGTGGGGAGCCATTTATAGCAGAGGTGATGGATGTCATGGGAGAGGTTAGGTGAAGAGGTTGACAGCAAGGTTGGGAAGGTGCTTAGTGAGGTGCAGTGGTCAGTTCAGACTGGGCTGAAGGCTAATTGGAAGAGCCATGTTTTCAGTAGTTTTTTTAAAGCTAGCAGGTCCAGGGCTTGTTTGATATTCTGTGGCAAAGCATTCCAGAGTGTCGATGCAGCACCTCGGAAAGTTTTCCTGGTACTTACTGGGAAGAGCTAGCATAGGTTCAGCAAAGGGAAGTCTTTCCTTACCAATCTACTGGAATATTTTGAAGATTTAAATAAACATGGAAATAAGGCAAGCTGGTCAGTATAGTGTATCTGGAAATTCAGAAGGTATTTGACAAAGTCCCTCATGAGAGTTTCCTCAGGAAATTAAACAGTCATGACATTGGAGGCAATATCCTACTGTAGATTGGTGACTGCTTAAAGGATAGGAAACAAAGAGTTGCACTAAATTATCATTTTTCCCAAAGGAGAAAGGTGAATAATGGAATGCTCAGGGATATATACTGGCACAGGTGCTGTTTAGCATATTTTGTATGATCAGGAATAGGGAGTGAGATGGTCTGATTTGCAGTTGATATAAAATTATTCAAAATAGTTAAAACACAAATGGACAGTGAGGAAATCTATAAAAGAACCTTTCAATTCAGGAGAACTGAGCATCTAAGTAGCAGATGAAATGTAATGTGGACAAGTGCAAAGTGATGCACATAGAGACAAATATCCTAACTATAGATATACAGTGCTGGATTGCAAGTTAGGAAGAGGATCTTGATGGAATCATGGACAATATGTTGAAATCCTTAGCTCAGAAAAGTGAATAGAACGTTAGGAATTATTCAGAAAAGAATGGGAAACAGATATCATAATGCATTGGTATTGATACATGGTGCAACTGCAACTTGAGTATTGTAGGCAGTTCTAGGCACCCCATCTCAAAAAAGATATAGCAGAACTAGAAAAGTTACAGAGAAGCACAACAAAAATGATAAAGGTTAGGGGATGACTCTCTTATGAAGGAAATGTTAAACTGGTTAGGGTTCTTCAGCTTGAAGAAGAGTCAACTGAGAAGGAATTTGAGAGGTTTATAAACTCAGAGGTGGAAGTGATAAAGAGGTAATGGTTATTTACCCTTTTAAATAGTACTAAGACTATGGGACATTTCATGAAATTAAGAAATAGCAGATTTAAAGTAAGTCAGAGAAAGTATTTTTTTCACTCAGTGCAAATCAAACTGCGGACTTTGTTGATGGAGGATATAATCAAGGCATCTAACATAGCTGAGAATTAAAAGGGATTTGGACAAATTCCTAGGAAAAAAGTCCATAAACAATTATCAGCCAGGTAGATTTGGAAAAGCCATTGCTTATCCCTGGTAGTGAGCATCAAGGATTAGATATACAGTTTGGGATCTTATGGGTACTTCCTAGTTACCCATATTGGCCACTGTCAGAGACAGTTGCTGGGATTCATGGACCATTGATCTGACCAAACATGGCATATCTTATGTTCTTATATAGGATTTTTGAAGAACATATTTCTTTGATATTTTAAGTTGCATAAAATAGTTCCAGCCCATTCCAATGACTCAGTAGCAGTGCTGCACTCTGGGGGTAATGTCTGTAAATGGAGACTGCATTCACAGCCCTTTTGGAGATGGAATCTCAGCCATTGCAGAATAACAAAACCTAGGGGCCAGAACCTGGGTGCACATGTACCAGGTTTCAAAGGCGTTATTGTCTATTTCCCCTGGCCAAAAACTGCTGTTGCAGTGACAGAAACTGCCTAGCTAAAAAAAAAAACAAACCTAAAATGCTGTTTATAATAAACTCTGCAATCTGGCATCTATTTTAGCAAACATCTAGTGCCAAAGGCTACTTTGACTACAGCATCAGGGTCAACTTGCAACAGTCTCTGCTGGACACTGGACTGAACGGAATTTTGGTCTGACCCATTAAGTAGAGTATACTTGGGCAAAAAGGTGTTATTATCAGAAAGCAGTTTATCTGTCCCCTCCTTTCCAAATGCTCTCATTCTCACTCCCTCATCCCAGGTGCCAGTACACATACAAATTAGATCACCTTCTCACCCTCCCTCAAGTCGATCCTCTTACACCCTTCCCTCAGCAGATCTCACCTTCCCTCACATCTACATTCACGTCCCCCTCCCTCTGTCAGCTACTTCCTGCATGGATTGAGCTGGCAGCAGAAGGAGAGCGGTGGCAACTCAGGTCGCTGAAGTTGCACTTTGAGCTGCACAGGGCATTGTAGTAGAATAAGGTTGAAAGCGTGAGTTGGGCCCCAGGCATTGGAGGAAAAGGACGTAGCTCAAGGCACCAGCATTCTTTTCCTCTTGCTGGCCTGATCAGCATAAACGGAATGGGAGAGGAAAAGAGAGCTATCATGTGCCTGGCCAGACGCCACTTCCTCCGTCCGATTCTAGGTTTTTCACAGTTCCACGGGGACCCAGCAATTTTGCATCAAAGACTGGGTTTAGCAGCTGCAGACTCATGAATGATCAGGGTTCTGCATTTAATCCTGCACTTTACTAGAAGGTAGAGATATGTGGCAGTGCTACTACAGATTATCCTACCAGCTCACCTAATTTAAGAGGTCAAAATGTTGAATTGGTTTGCTTTCAGGTCTGTAAAGTTCTAAATTTCAGATGACAGTATACTCTATCTGTGCTTTTTTTTTTTTTTGTTCCAAAAATTAATACAGTTTTGAATTTAAAAGCAAAAAATATATAAAGCTAAACTTTTTACCCTGCTGGAAATGCCTCATGAATTTGTTAGGATGAGAATTTAATGGGCATTTTTATAAATACAGCAGAATTGAGCCATTTTGCTGCATTTGTGAGCCATTTTTATTTTTTTAAACTAGGCAAAATGATACAGACCTGGTGAATTTTGCCAATTTCCACACTGCACATAGAAATTATCCCCTTGACACCAATAACAAATGTGTGGATTTACAGATTTTACAGAAAATGAAAATGTAATTATTCACACGTACCTGATGCTTAGCTCCAATCTTCTGTTATGCCTCTTTCATAGCATTTCTTTGATCTTGTCATAACACTAGAGTGATGCTCTTTATTAACAGTTGTATATACTCCCTGTTAACTGCAAATATCAATGCTATTTCCTCCTATCTCACTAGAAATTTGGGCTCAATTCAACCTCCCCCCCCCCCTCATATTTTTAGGATCTAGAGGACAAAATACATCAGGATATTCAGGGGGGGGGTTTTATATATAGCAATTGTAATAAAGGGGATATTCAGTAGATACCTGAGATGGTCAAAATGTATTTGACATGGCTCAAAAAATCTATGCAGGCAAGAGACAATCTATTAATGCTCCATTTACAGCCCAGCCCCCATCTATATGTGCCTGTGATTCATCTTCCAGAGCCCTGCATTCCAGAAATATTTACTTCTGCTGGAATGGAAATGTTTCCAGAAAGGCCATTGCTAAAGCTGCATAGATCCCAATAACATCTATGCAAAGGATTTTGACAGTTTTGCTTCTTCTTATGGCAAAATTGACATGATGACATTGACAAAGATGTGCTGTTTTTATTCTATATCAAAAAGACCTACAATGAACTAATCCCAAATTAAATGTAACCACTAGACGAGGCACAGTTATTACCTAATTGATAAAGGCAATCAAGCGAAAATAATCATTAAAGAATAATTTTAGTTATGTAGTCTAAGAAGTAAGATGGGAGAATTAGAATGTATAGCAGTGAATGATGACATAGACTTAATTGGCATCTCAGAGACATGGTAGAGGACAACCAATGGGACAATGCTATACTGGGGTACAAATTATATCGCAATGACAGAGAGGAGCACCCGGGAGGCAGTGTGGCGCTTTATGTCTGGGATGGCATAGAGTCCAACAGGATAAACATCCTGCATGAGACTAAATGCACAATTGAATCTTTATGGGTAGAAATCCCTTGTATGTTGGGGAAGACTATAGTGATAGGAGTATACTACCGTCCACCTGGTCAAGATGGTGAGACTGACAGTGAAATGCTAAGAGAAATTAGGGAAGCTAACCAAATTGGTAGTGTGGTAATAATGGAAGACTTCAATTATCCCAATATTGACTGGGTAAATGTATCATCGGTACATGCTAGAGTTATAAAGTTCCTGGATGGAATAAATGACATTTTTAGGGAACAATTGGTTCAGGAGCCGACAAGACAGGGAACAATTTTAGATCTAATTCTCAGTGGAGCAGAGGATTTGGTGAGAGAGATATCGGTGGTGGGGCCGCTTGGCAATAGTGTTCATAATATGATCAAATTTGAATTAATGACTGGAAGGGGGAACAGTAAGCAAATCCAAGGCTCTCGTGCTAAACTTTCAAAAGGGAAACTTTGATAAAATGAGAAAACTTATTAGAAAAAAACTGAAAGGAGCAGCTACAAACGTAAAACGTGTGCAAGAGGCGTGGTCATTGTTAAAAAATACCATCCTAGAAGCACAGTCCAGATGTATTCCACACATTAAAAAAGGTGGAAAGAAGGCAAAATGACTACCGGCATGGTTAAACGGGGAGGTGAAAGAAGCTATTTTAGCCAAAAGATCTCATTCAAAAATTGGAAGAAGGATCCAACAGAAGAAAATAGGATAATGCCTAAGCGTTGGCAAGTTAAATGTAAGACATTGATAAGACAGGCTAAGAGAGAATTTGAAAAGAAGTTGGCCATAGAGGCAAAAACTCACAGTAAAAACGTTTTTAAATATATCCGAAGCAGAAAGCCTGTGAGGGAGTCAGTTGGACCGTTAGATGATTGAGGGTTTAAAGGGGCAAAAGATGATTGAGGGTTTAAAGGGGCAAAAGAGAAGATAAAGCCATCGTGGAAAGATTAAATTATTTCTTTGCTTCGGTGTTTACTGAAGAGGATGTTGAGGAGGTACCCGTACTGGAGAAGGTTTTCATGGGCAATGATTCAGATGGACTGAACCAAATCACGATGAACCTAGAAGATGTGGTAGGCATGATTGACAAACTGAAGAGTAGTAAATCTCCTGGATCGGATGGTATACATCCCAGAGTTCTGAAGGAACAAAAAAATGACATTTCAGACCTATTAGTAAAATTTGTAACCTATCATTAAAATCATCCATTGTACCTGAAGACTGGAGGATAGCTAATGTAACCCCAATATTTAAAAAGGGCTCCAGGGGTGATCCAGGAAACTACAGACCAGTTAGCCTGACTTCAGTGCCAGGATAAATAGTGGAAAGTGTTCTAAACATCAAAATCACAGAACATATAGAAAGACATGGTTTAATGGAACAAAGCCAGCATGGCTTTACCCAAGGCAAGTCTTGCCTCACAAATCTGCTTCACTTTTTTGAAGGAGTTAATAAAAATATGGATAAAGGTGAACCGGTAGATGTAGTGTACTTGGATTTTCAGAAGGTGTTTGACAAAGTTCCTCATGAGAGGCTTCTAGGAAAAGTAAAAAGTCATGGGATAGGTGGCGATGTCCTTTCATGGATTATAAACTGGCTAAAAAACAGGAAACAGAGAGTAGGATTAAATGGACAATTTTCCAGTGGAAGGGAGTGGGCACTGGGCAGTGTAGTGCCTCAGGGATCTGTATTGGGACCCTTACTTTTCAATATATTTATAAATGATCTGAAAAGAAATACGAGTGAGGTAATCAAATTTGCAGATGATACAAAATTGTTCAGAGTAGTTAAATCACAAGCAGATTGTGATAAATTGCAGGAAAACCTTGTGAGACTGGAAAATTGGGCATTGAAATGGCAGATGAAATTTAATATGGATAAGTGCAAGGTGATGCATATAGGGAAAAATAACCCATGCTATAGTTACACAATGTTAGGTTCCATATTAGGTGCTACTACCCAAGAAAGAGATCTAGGCGTCATAGTGGATAACACATTGAAATCATCGGTTCAGTGTGCTGCGGCAGTCAAAAAAGCAAACAGAATGTTGAGAATTATTAGAAAGGGAATGTGAATAAAACGGAAAATGTCATAATGTCTCTGTATCGCTTCATGGTGAGACCACACCTTGAATACTGTGTACAATTCTGGTCGCTGCATCTCAAAAAAGATATAATTGCAATGGAGAAGGTACAGAGAAGGGCAACCAAAATGATAAAGGGAATGGAACAGCTCCCCTATCAGGAAAGACTAAAGAGGTTAGGACTTTACAGCTTGGAGAAGAGACGGCTGAGGGGGGATATGAAAGAGGAGTTTAAAATCATGAGAGGTCTAGAACGGGTAGATGTGAATCGGTTATTTACTCTTTCAGATAATAGAAAGACTAGGGGGCACTCCATGAAGTTAGCATGTGGCACATTTAAAACTGATCGGAGAAAGTTCTTTTTCACTCATCGCATAATTAAACTCTGGAATTTGTTGCCAGAGGATGTGGTTAGTGCAATTAGTATAGCTGTGTTTAAAAAAGGATTGGATAAGTTCTTGGAGGAGAAGTCCATTACCTGCTATTAATTAAGTTGACTTAGAAAATCAAAATAGCCACTGCTATTACTAGCAACAGTAACATGGAATAGACTTAGTTTTTGGGTACTTGCCAGGTTCTTATGGCCTGGATTGGCCACTGTTGGAAACAGGATGCTGGGCTTGTTGGACCCTTGGTCTGACCCAGTATGGCATGTTCTTATGTTCTTATAAGGTAGGGTGTCAGCAAGCTGGGTGTGAGTGTAAGACCTCCCTAGATATGGAGGTTACCCGGACGACTCGGTCATCCACCCATGGCCCATGCAAGGTGCCATACATATCAAAGTCTCAATATTTTTTTAAGCATAGTTTTTAAAAAAATGCAGTTAAAAAAGCCTAAAGGCGCAAATATTTATTTTTATTTATTTATTTATAACTTCTTTTATACCGAAGTTCAGGTAACAGAATTACTTATCACTCCGGTTTACATTATAACAAGAAGAAAACAATGACAACATATGTCTTACAATGAACAAGGGAGTGAACAACTTGGATAATATAACATAACATAACTAGGAACAGTAGCAGTATGCACTATTAGAGCGAAACTAGCGCATGGGGAGGGAGTTTTGCTAATGGGGGGGAGGGGGAAGGAAGGTTGTTCGTGGAGGGGGGGAGGAGGGGGAAATTTCTTATTGATGAGTAAAACATGAGCATAGGTTCTGGACGTCAACAGTATGAAAACAGTCTATGGGAGCTGTGGAGGACTAAGTAAGTTAAGGGAATGCTTGACCGAATAGCCATGTCTTGAGTCTTTTTTTGAACGTGTTGGGGCAATGTAATAAGTAAATGTAATGTAATAAGTAATGTAATGTAAATAAGAGAAGAACACAAAGATAAAAGAGAATGAAACCCCAATGTCAGCTGGTGTTTCGGAACTCCTGCATCAGGAGGACTTATCTTAAGGATGAAGTCATCTGGAATGCTCGCTCCAACTGAATCAACTGATCTCCATTGATTTGAGAAGGCAAATCAATGAAGATCGGCCTTTTCAAATCAAATCTCTCTCACACACATTAGCATTACACATACTGTACACATGAATGCAAACTCTTGTACACACAACTTACAATCTTAATAACACTCAGCCTTATACACATCATGGTTCCAAGGAATCCCAGGTTAGGAGAACTGAATAGGTGTGGCAGAGAGAGAGGCCATTTGTAATGTGAGGCAAGTATTGATTTTCTTAGTTTGTTTCTCTTATTCTTTGTTTATTGCTTAGCTGATAGTGGATGCTGAGGATGCTGACTCTCAGGAGGAAAGAAGGTAGAAGCTGTGGGGGCAGTGGGGGCAGCACACAGGGCTTGTATTGTGAGCCACAAGATTTCATATTTATCCATGTTTTTAAAAATGAGAGCAAAACCAAGCCTTCATCCATTATTTTCTCACTAAAATTAAGTATAAAAAAACACAATATAGTGAGATTGTTGCCAAAGATTAGTTCCCATTTCTTAGAATGATATGTACTACAAAACACACAAGATTTTATCTAACCAATGTAAGATGGAAATTAGAATTTGCTTTTTAACTCTGGCAACCAATACTCCCGGATTATTTTGAGTCTAATTCTGGGTGGACAAAAATGTTCAAAAAAAATGACAATAAATTAGAAAAAGAGATTCCAGCTGTAAATAAGTAAATAAATCACTAATTTACTAAAGCAAGTGTAAAACCCATAGATAGCAAATAAAAGAGTTACACGCCAAGCAAACTTGCAGCCACCACAGGGAGAGGTCATCAGCATATCCCACAGAGAAGTCGCAGTTCTGCTTGCTGTTGTTTGATAGACTGGTAGTGCATTTAAATAAAGCTTGAACCAGCAGTGCAGAATTCTGGAAGTAGAGCCAAACAGATATTACAGACGCTCTGTGCACATAACAATTGCTCTGTAAAAAGAATGAGATCTTTGTGCTGGCGGCAGGCTTCTCTTATTTAGTTTCTAGGTCCTGTCTGCTTAGCTAGCAAGTTAAAATCTATTTTGTTTTCGCACCTTCATTTCTTGCTGAGTTGAATTGAATTCTTTACCCCAAGCCTTTTCTGTGCTGGCTCAGGATAGGAGCAGCTAACTAGAAAGCTCTGGTGTGATGGTGACAGGAGCAGAAAAAAAACACAGCTCACGCTTTAGAATTCATGAATCTCAGTCATCTTTAACAGAGCCTAGAAAACGTAGCCTCCAAAGGCTAAACTCAGCACACACGGAATGCCCTCCAAGTTGGAGAGCTAGCCAGCATGAGCACTTGAACATTTTAAAGCTACCTATCTAGCAGCAGTTACATCATCGGCATAATTCGAAAACACTTTTCATTTCGGTGAGGGGTAGATGTGCTAGGGGCTAAATCTAGCACTGATGAGGTGAATGCCACTGTAGGAAAAGTGTTGCACTCTGATTAGAAGAAGGAGAAAAGTCAAAACAGTAGCTACAAACAGAAATGCGGAAAAGGAGCCCTCTCCCCTGCGCCAAGAGGGTTATAGTGCTTGCATAGTGCTGTTGTGTACAGATGCACTATATTCCTACGGCACAAGTTTAACAAAGTCAGCAACCCTTTTTTTATGTTCATCTATTAAATTAAAATATTCATGTAGAATAGATGCAGTTTTATTTGCTTTTTTTTTTTATTTCCCTTTTGTCTGACTTTCAGCTTTGCTTAAGTACAGTACTTAAGACTCCAAATTACTCATGTCTGTGACGGTGACAAAGTATTTCTATGGAGAAGCATGAACAATGAAAAGGGCAACAGGAAGTTGCTATGGCAACGCAACACAACTGGGCCAGGTTGCTATAGATTCAGCCCACCCCAACTGTGAAAATAAATGTTTAAATGAATTTCTAAAGATTACTTTAAAAAATTGTATTCATGCTCATTAACATGTTTTTATACAGCTAGTATTTTTTTTCTTCTTCTCCTAAATACTTCAGAAGAAAATTAATGAACCCCTTTCCCCACACAGAGTAAATAACAAAACATTAATTATGTGTGTCTGTGTGCATGTGAATATATATATATATATATATATATATATATATATATATATATATTCTGTTTTCTGAGAGAGGCAAATAATGAAGTCTTATACACATATTTTCAAATGATATTTTCTGCATATTAGACAAAACAGAATTGTGCAATGAAAACCTTTTCTTAGAAATGTTCTAAAGTGATGCAAAGGTTTGCATTTTGTTTTTTTTTTAAATATATGAACACTATTATTCTAATACTGATAGCGAATGCTACCTTGTCTTCTAAGTGCAATATCACATTATTCTTTGTGCTAGCAGGTTTGACTTTTGGTTCCCAAATTGGATCACCTAAATTATTATTGTTATAAACTGAGTATTGAAATAGATATTTCTGAAATTGGTCTAGCGTACATTAAAAAGAAACAATGCAGCAGACTCTTTTCATCACCTGTCTGTATTGAGATGTGCAAAAGGGTAACACCAGGTTCATTTACATCTCTGAATTTCCTTCTCACTTTCTCTGCTTTAAAAAAGTGATGGTGTATAAACTACATGCTTTTTTGATAACTTGGCCAAGGAAAATAATACTGCACAGTATGTTTTCAACTTTACAGTAGTATTAATTTGCAAGCTTGAGTTTTGAATTGCTCAGAAAGATGAAATGATTTACTCTTTAAACTGCAGTCCTAGAGTGCTTATGTCCTCCAACAGTATAGACCAGGAGTGGACAAATTTATAGGCTACACTGGGGGGAGGGGGCAGAGTCAGATATACTGAAAGCCTGATTTTCAAAAGCATTTACGTGGTTAAAAATGTGTTTTACATGTGTAAATGCCCTTTACCTATGTAAGTGTGCTTTGGAAATTGCTCCAAATATGCCATTGAATTGTCCATAGTATTTACCCATGTAAGTGCTCTTTATATGCTTGAATGACTTTCGAAATTTGCTACATAGTATGTTACATTTACATTAACTCCTTTGAAAATTCACCTGAATGTCTTGAAGCAGCAACCTCCAAGAGCAGGGCAGCTCTCTAAGCAAGGAGTCAGATGATGAGAAGAGCCTTCAGCAGATAAAAACCACACACCTTACCACTAGAATTGCCAACTCACTCCAGGTCAATTAAGCAGCCTGATCCAGTTCTGGTTTTTCCCCATTCCACGCATAGAGATGTCCTGTTGGTTTTCCTTAGATAATCAGAACTACAACTCCATGCATACAGCGAGTCAAAATCATGATTGGATCAGCTGGTTTAATTAAGCTGAGGTGAGCTGGCAGCCCTACCCTAAACTTCCGGCAATGGCAATTGACTAATAAACTTATTTTCAAGAATATAAAATCAGTGTACTTCTGATTTTGATTCCTTTGCCTGGAATCCTTTATTCTGATCTGCTGCTGCCTGGAACTATGGACTATGCTGTTGCCTATGCTTGGAAAGCTGGAGCCTGACCCTGGTCCTGCCAAGATACTTTATCGCAGCCGTGCTGCTCGCTGGGCCTCACTTGGGAAGTTGGACTCTTCCCTCTCAGGTGTGCAGCCTGGAAATGATTACTCATGATCGGTTGGTCATGACCGTTTATATCAGCCCTATTTCCCAAAATGGAAGGTGCCAGGTCCCCAGATTTAATTAAATAAATGATTAATATCATCCCAAATCTGCAAGACCAAATGCAGCATCTACAAGTAGAAGAATTGCAAGGGTACCCCTTAAAACTTCCAGTGACTCCACTGATTGGTAGTCCCTGATACCCAAACCACAAGTATCATGCCTGAGAAACTCAGGGGGAACGAGCAGGAGTTTTGGGGATTTGTTCATCAGTACTGCTTGATATTTTGATTCCAATCCTATTCATAAACTACAGCAACCAGCAAGACAGAACTCATGGTGAGCCTTTTTATGATAGATGTCCTTAAATCGGCCACTTCTCTACTGGAGCAGAATATTTCATTACTCAATCAGCTTGAGTAGTTTATTGAGGCCATAAACCAGGCTTTTGGATAACATGATCAAGTCCAATTGGCAGATTCTCAGCTGATGCAACTGAGGTTGGGTCGATGATTGGTGGCAGAAAATTCTGCCAAATTTCAATGGTGGATAACTGAAGTAGAATGGAACAAAGTAGGTCTGTGCTCATATGTATGAAGGGGGCTATAGACCTAGTCAAAGATTAGGTAGGCAGAACAGAGTCCCCCACCAATCTTGATGCCTTTTGTTGCCTTATGTGTCTGAATTGATCAATGCTTCTCAGAGTACAACAGAGAAAAGGCAATAGAACCTTAGGGCAGGATTTTAATAGCTACGCGCGGGTGTAGATTTGTGTGTGTAACCCGGTGTGCACAAATCTACGCCTGATTTTATAACATGCGAGCGCAGCCGCGCATATGTTATAAAATCTGGGGTCGGCACACTCCACTGTTTACCCTTTTCCACTGAGAAATTGACCATTTAATCCTACTCTCTGTTTCCTGTCTTTTAACCAGTTTGTAATCCACAAAAGGACACCACCTCCTATCCCATGACTTTTTAGTTTCCTTAGAAGCCTCTCATGAGGATCTTTGTAAAGCGCCTTCTGAAAATCCAAATACACTACATCTACCGGTTCACCTTTATCCCCATATTTCTTAACCCCTTCAAAAAATGAAGCAGATTTGTGACACCAGGCTTGCCTTGGGTAAATCCATGTTGACTGTGTTCCATTAAACCATGTTTTTTTCTATATGCTCTACGATTTTGATCTTTAGAATAGTTACCACTATTTTTCCTGGCTCTGAAGTCAGGCTCACTGGTCTATAGTATCCTGGATTGCCCCTGGAGCCCTTTTTAAATATTGGGGTTACATTGGCCACCCTCCAATCTTCAGTACAATGGATGATTTAAATGATAGGTTACAAATTTTAATTAATAGATATAAAATTTCATTTTTAAGTTCCGTTAGAACCCTGGGGTGCATACCTTCTGGTCCAGATGATTTGCTTTAAAAGTGTGTCACCATGGCACTCTGCCTATGCATACCAAAACCTTTAATCCAGCCCTGCCCCTTTCTCCTTCCCTTTCTTTAGGGCAGTGGTTCTCATCCCAGTCCTTGGAGACAGTCTGGTTTTCAGGATATTCACAATGAATAGGCATGAGGTATATTTGCTGGCACTGCCTCTATTATATGCAATTATACCTCATGCCTATTCATTGTGAATATCCTGAAAACCTGACTGGTGAGGCAGTCCCTGAAGATGGAGCCACTGATCTAGGTATGCATATTTAGGTCCTTAAATTTCATTTCACTGGGTTTATGGTGCAGGTTTATACCATTGTTGTAGTCCTCCTCAGGACTACCTATACTCTAACTATACTCCTTAGAGATGCAGTCTCTACAATTGGGCATGATACTCCAGATGAGATTTCACCAATGATTTGTTCAGCAGCATTATAAATATCACATCCTTATTTTACTGGTAATACTTCTCCATGTGTGCCCTAGCATTCCTCTGGCTCTTGCCGCTGCCATGTCAAACCTTTTGCAATCTTGATCACCAGGCATAATCACACTGAGAGTTCTTTCAGGGTTGTATCACTAAATGGGTTTATTTTGTGCATAATTAACCACACTCCTAAGCCAAGGTATGTATCTCAGCCCTCATTATGTACTGCTGTCTTGGACTTCTGCACCTTAAATGCATGACACTGCCCTTTTTTACATTAAAACTTAGCTACCAAACTGTTGACTATGCCTCAGTCCTACCCAACTTACTCTTCATCTTACACAGTCCACTTATTGATCTTAGTATTATCTGCAAAAAGATAAACAATATTTCCTCCTAACCCCTCTGCAGTATTAATGATGAAAATATTGCAGAAAGATTCTCTATCTGTATTCCAGTACTCCAAGTCACTTAGTCCCAGAGGTGCAAGTCTCCATATCTCTTTGCCATTCTACTGGGCATTCCAGTCCCCCCTTTCTTTTGTTTAACAAAAATAAAAGAGACATATGCTTAAAGTGTGGCCTTACCACAGTTGTATGATACATGTAATACATTTTGGAATACTGCCTTAATAGGAAAGCTTGTTCAGATGGTTTAGAGAGGATGAGCTGATTAAGGAAATCATGATAAGAAATGTGAGAGAGATTTAGGGCCTTATTCAGAAAAGGACTTTTCCCTGGTCTGTTGCCTATAGAAATATTCTTTATTGAATAAGACTCATTGAGTGTTCACTGTACTCCTTGAAATCCAGCCCAAAATGCATTTGCTCTGATTATATAATTCATCTGATCTCCTTTTTTTGCTTGGAAAACTTGCTGACTGCTGCCCTGTAGGGCTAGAAAATTACCCAAAACACATTAATACAGCGATGGTTTGCAGACAAAGCACAGGGCAGCAGCATTTGTAAAATGGAAATGATTATGATGAAGGGGAATTGTTTGCTTCATGCAAGAACGCTGGGCGCTAAGCGAAGCATTCAGCAAACAAAGGAAGCAGAATCCAGTCAGAATGTGCAGCCTTCTCAAAAGCACTTTAGTTAATGCAATTTAGCAAAGACACATGCTGGAAAAAGGAGAGGGCCAGTCGCACTTTGCAATGTCAAAGGGAGAAAGGATGAAGGGTTTTGCATTCCTAAGATAAAATGTTTTTTTAGACCTTTGTCTCAAGAAGAGTTTTTTTCATTAAAAAAAAATAAAGAACTGGGAGAAACTATTTGGAAAATAGGATCTGTTATATTTTTGCTAAATAAGAAAAGTGGAGACGTCTCATAATATGAGCCAGGAAATTAAACCTATTTCCTTTTGGCCACATCTTTTGTCACATCCTTATTTGGATCCTCATTCTGCTTCTGCTTATCCCTCAGCCTGCTGCATCACTAGTAAGCGAGACTTGGGGGTGAAACCCTGCTCGAAAAGCAAAGTTTTTGAAGAGGGTAAAAGAAGACCTAACCAATACAGTTCGTGGAGGCAAACAACGCACGGAAGAGGGTGACTGCCTTCTAATGAGGGTGAGTTGACAATGCTATAGGATGCATGCAGAAATATAATTTGAATTCCTTGCCCCATTACTACTAAGAATATTGAAGGTATTTTGGAACACTTAGTACAGTACTTGCAATACTATCGGGTGAATTTTGAAAGGGCTGTGCATATAAAAATCGCGTGTGGCTGGGCCCCGCGCTCACCGCACGCATTTTCAAAAGGGCCCGGCCAAGCACGTAAGTCCCAATACATGCACAAGTGCTGGGTCCTGAAAAAGGGGTGGGCTGGGGGGCGTGGTCTGGCTGGGGCGGGACGGAGGCTGGTCGGGACAGCGGTCATTAACTGCAGTTCCGAGGAAGCACGCACCGTTTTGCCAGCGCGCATAACTTGCTTCTGCTTCAATGGAGCAGTAAGTTAAAAAAAAAAAAATGGAGATAGTTAGGGTTATATTAGGGGTCAGGGAGGAGAGGAGAAGAGGTAGGAAGGGTAGGGTTAGGAATAGGAAAGTTCCCTTCCAGTCCGCTCATTAATTAGAGCAGACTGGGAGGGAACTGGGGGAGGCCTGATTGCATCACCGTACGTAGTTTACTAAAATTCACCTCCCTGAGCGAGCCCCCCACACATGCACATGTGGATTTTAAAATCCTGTGCGCATGGGCGCACGGCCATCCAATTTTATAACATGCGCGCACCAGCACACGCATGTTATAAAATCGGTGCGTCCATGTGCGCACACCAGGAACTGTGCGCACATGGACGAGCGTGCACGCTGCTTTGAAAATCTACCTCTAAATGTAGCAGTGGGGCACATAGTGCTACCAGCAGGTCCCAGGGTGAATCTACTGCAGCGGGGCCCCAGTACACTGGTTGACAGGAAATTATAGTGTTGGGGATGGAGCTATCATGGTGGTGTGGGGCCCAGGGCAAATGCCCCTGGTCACACAATCTCTCCTCAGTGCTGTATGCAAGCCTAACTACATACCATTATGATATTTTGAGCCATTAAAGAATTTACTGGAATTTTTAATTTATTAAAACCATATAAATTTGTACATATATGGGGGCTTTTTTCAAATGGACCGCAGAACTGTAAAGCAAGTGTAATGCACTTTCATTACACATACTTAAAGCTTCAAAGAGAAACTAAATGGGTAATTTGTCTTTGAAAATTAGCATAAAATGCATGCTCTAAAAGTACTTGGGTACTTTCTGTCCACTATTTTGTGTGGGCACTGCAAGGGGTAAAAAAGCGCACATACTTCTGTAAATGTCATGTACGCATGCTATTTTCCTCCCCTGGAAACACCTCCTTGCAATCTAGCTAAAAGTCCACCTGCTTTGGAAACCCTTTTGTACTTTTAGCCAGGCTGAGGAGGGCAATCTTCAGACCCGGCAATCAAGGCACAGTAAAATCATTTTAACGCAGTTAGATTGCTTTGAAAATTATTCTCATAATGCAGTTAAATGCTGTAAAGTATAGAATACAAGAAGCAAATAGACTCATGCAAATTAACGACCTAAAGAACCAGTCATCTAGTAATTTTTGTGGCAAACGTAAAAATGTATGCACAAAATTTTGGAAACTCATCCTACTGAAAGCATGGAGCAGCCTGAGAGAGCAAGAAGTGCAGTATATAGATCACCCAGTAACATCCAAGAGTCTAAGGGGCAGATTTTAAAAGGGTTACGCGCGTAATATACTCGCATAACCCTTTTAAAAGCCTCCTGCGCGTGCCGAGCCTATTTTGCATAGGCTCAGCAACGCGTGCAAGCCCCAGGACGCGCGTATGTCCCGGGGCTTGAAAAAGGGGGTGGGAAGTGGGTGGGGCAGTCCGGGGGCAGGGCCGGAGCCTCCAGGCACAGCGGCCATTTGCCGTTGTGCCCAGGATCACGGGCCGGCCGTCACCAGCGCGCACAACCTACACCTGCCTGGAGGCAGGCGCAATTTAAAAATTAAAGGGCAGATTTTAAAAACTACGCGCGGGCGTAGATTTGTGCGCACAACCCGGCATGCACAAATCTACGCCCGATTTTATAACATGCGCACGCAGCCGCACGCATGTTATAAAATCCAGGGTCGGTGCGCGCAAGGGGGTGCACAATTGTGCAACTTGCACACACTGAGCCACGCAGCCTTCCTCCTTTCCCTCCGAGGCTGCTCCGAAATCAGAGCAGCCTTGGAGGGAACTTTGCTTCCGCCCCCCCCCCCACCTTCCCCTCCCTTCCCCTACCTATGCTAGCCTAACTACATACCATTACCTTTAATTTTTAAGTTGCGCCTGCCTCCGGGCAGGTGTAATTTGTGCGCGATGGCCGGCCCGCGATCCCGGGCACAGCGGCAAATGGCATACGGGTGTCCTGGGGTTTGCGCGCGTCGCCGAGCCTATGCAAAATAGGCTCAGCGCACAGGAGGCTTTTAAAAGAGTTACGCGCATATATTACATGCATAACCCTTTTAAAATCCGCCCCTAAAGGTAAGGGGGGGTTTTAGGTAGGGCTGGGGGGCGGGTTAGGTAGGGGAAGGGAACAGAGGAAGGCAGCGCGGCTCGGCACGTGCAAGTTGCACAATTGTGCACCCCCTTGTGCACGCCAATCCTGGATTTTATAACATGCACGCTGCTGCGCACGCATGTTATAAAATCGAGCGTAGATTTGTGCATGCCAGGTTGTGTGCACAAATCTACGCCCGCACATAGTTTTTAAAATCTGGCCCTAAGAGAACAGCAAAAGCCCAACCACCAAGTTTGCCAACCAAGAGAATAAGTAAAAAAGAGTTGAGACAGGCAGAGAGAAGAAAGCATGCTAGGGACAGGGTGCAGTGGTAAGATGAAGATGAGGAGGGGTTGGGTAAAAATAGTATGGGGCCTGGGTGTTAGATATGTTCAGCTATCTGGAACAACAGAGAGCAAAAATGTGAGATGACTAAACCAACTTAGATAAGAGATCTCCTGCAGGAGATCAAGTTTGTATGGATGACATTAGAGAGATATCCTTAGCTAAAGCAGCATAAGCAAGGATAGCAATGCAGCCTGGGTGTTACTATGAGGCTTTATAAAAAAAAAAAAAAAAAAAAAATGAGCACCTAAATTTAGGCCCCCAAATTAGGAATCTATTTTCAGAAAACTTAGATACCTAAAAGGTCCATATTGAGTTTGCCGGGGAGTAGGAAAGTTACCTGGGTAAAGTTACCTGGTTAACTTTAGGACAGTGATTTTTCTGGCCAGACTTACCTAGCTAAGTTTATCCAGCTAGCACTATACATACATTTTAGTCCTGCCCCTGGAGCAATTCCATCCTGCCTCTTTTTAGCCAGCTAATTTTTTAGCTGGGTAATGACTTCCCTGGGTAAAATTTTGCCATTGAGGAATTGAGAAATGTAAGTCTCAGGTTTGTCTGTGTACTTCAAAGGTTACCCAGCCAAAACCTTTGAATATCAACCTCTACATTTTCCAAAATTTGGTCCTTAAGTTCAGCTGAAATAGGTGCCTATTTTAGGTATCTAAAACTGAGGTGTCTCAATTTAGGTCTTGTATTCACTCACCTAACTTTAGGTACCCAATTTAGATGCCTATTGCTATAAATCAGTACTGAGTGCCTAAATTTGTTTCCCTGACTTGACTCTTCCCCTGGTCCAAGACACTTTTTAAGATCTCAGATAGGGAGAGTTTTCAATGTGCCAGATTGAAACTAGATCTTTTGAATATTGGCCTTTATGTGATTATGCTATTATGAAGAGAGAGAACAGAGCCTCGCAGCTCCCAATCAGATTACTCAATTAATAGACACCAGATAGCATCATAATTGTATATGGAATTATTGTGGAAACTAGTCAGCTTCTGCATTACCACTGTATGTAAGATTTTCTGGTTCTAGTTTACCAAAAGGGCAATGGAATTCATATAAGAGCTAACAGAGACAGAGGAGGTTGGAAACTACAAGCCAGTTAGCCTTACCTTATGGTGGAGAAATTAATGGGGACTCTGCCAAAGGAAAAGATAGTGAAGTATCTAGAAATCAGAAGGTTGCATGACCTGAGGCAGCATGATTTTACCATAAGGAAATTGGGTCAAACAAATCTGATCTATTTCTTCAACTGGGTGACTAGACAATTAGATTAAGTGCATGCGTTGGATGTGGTCTACTTGGATTTCAGCAAAGTTTTTGTTACTGTCCTGCATAGGAAGCTCCTAAATAAACTGAACTGCATGGAGGTGGGCTTCGAGTGGTGGACTGGACTAGAAACTGGTACAGTGAGAGAAAATAGATGGTCATTTGGAATGGAATTCATTCTGAAGTGGGAAAGATGAATAGTGGAGTTCCCTATGGCTCAGTCCTGGAACCAGTTCTATTCAACATCTTTGTGAGCGATATTGAGGAGGAATTAGGAAGAAAAGTTTGCCTTTTTTGCAAATGACACTAAGTTCTGGAATAGAGTGGACATCCCTGAGGGAATAAACAGAATGAAAAGTGATCTAAGAAAACTGAGGAGTGCTCAAGTGATTGACAGTTAAAATTCAATACCAAGAAACACAAGGTCATGCATTTGGGGTGTAGAAATCCAAGGACAGTACATGATGAGGGTGGAGAGATAGTAGAATGCACTGACAAAGAGGGATTCTGGTGTGATTGTGTCTGATGATCTAAAGATAATGAAACAGTGGCCATAGCCAGAGGGATACAAAGGTACATAGGTAGAAGTATATAATCTGTAAAAAAAAAAAAAAAAAAAAAAAGGAGGTGATAATGTGTCCAGTTCTGGAGGCTATTTCTGTGAAAAGATATAGGCAGGCTGCAGGAGGTGCAGAGAATGACTGCCAAACTGGTACAGGGTCTACATCAAAAGGTCTATGAGATTAAACTAAAGGACCTTGATATTTATACACTAGAAGAGAGGAGATACAACCAGTATATGATATGATAGAGACATTCAAATGCCTCCAACTAAATAATGTTAAAGAAGCATACCTGTTTCAGAGGAAAGAATTCTCTAGAACAAGAGGTCATGGTACAAGGTTGCAAGAAAGTAGACTCAAGAGAAAAGCAGAAAATATTGCTTCACAGAAAAGGTGGTGGATGCATGGAATGTCCTCCCAAGGGAGGTGGTAGAGACAGAAATAGTAAGAAAGCATGTGATAAACACAGAGGATGCCTAGATGCAAAGAAGCGAAGGGAAAGCCAGAGATCAACTGGAGTCTATGGCTATGCACTACAAATAAAATTGGGCAGCTTAGATAGGCAGTATAGTCCTTACCTGTCATCTTTTCTATATGTATATGTATGTATCAAGCAGGTGGCTATAATTTGCCACCCACCATAGATGCTCATCTAGGATTTCCTAGTTAACACAGGGGGCAGCTGTAAGCAACTGTTGGCTTTCCCCCATGATTTAGTTTAAAAGTCGCTCTGTCTCCTTCTTAAGGACTTGATTTTCCAAGCAGTTTACTTGTATTAAACCCTATTTCAGGAAAGGTGAGTGGCACTTTGAAAATCAGTTAGGAGGCTGTGCACATAAAAGTATGTGCAAAACCTTAGGGGCAGATTTTCAAAGACCTATGAGCATAAATCCAGGAGGATTTACACGCGTAGGGGGGTTACGCGTGCCAGGCCCATTTTCAAAAGGCCCGGTGGCGCACGTAAAGCCCCGGGACGCGTATAAGTCCCGGGGCTTGAAAAAAAGGGCAGGGCATGGGCGGTCCGGGGCATTTTATAACATGCGTGTGCCTGCGCGTGCATGTTATAAAATCAGGTGTTTATGTGTGCGCGCTGGGTAGCATGTACACATATAGGCCACACGCGCTTCTTTTAAAATCTACCCCTTATTGTGTGCATACGTTAAACCCACACTAGCAAGAGGCATTCCAGGGGCACAGAGCTGGGGTGAGGAAAGTTTGCATGTCAATATACATGCAGAAAGCTACTCCTTCTCAAGAGCAGGCGTAACACTCTGCATATATGGGTAGGGCAACTCACACATTTTCAGAGCAGACTTAGGCAAGTTATTCCACGTTGAACATTCAAGCTGTTAGAAAATTACGCTCAAGAATGTTAATGCCAGTAGCCCATGATAAAGGTGGAGCCTATGCTGCCAGAACAGACTTGCCACTCCCCAAAATGTTCCCTAGGTCCTAACAAATATAAAGCCCTCTTCCTTGCATTATCATCTCATGCACACAATGAGACCCTGGAGCTTAGCCTGCATTTGGGGTCCTGCACCTGGAATGCAGAGCATCTCTGAGAATGCACCCCTGGGCGGCTCTGGATTTCAATCTCCTACTTAAGTCTAAATTTGGTTTCCAGAACCTCCCTCCTGCACCTTCCTATGTCATTTGTAATCCACATGGACCACGGCAACCAGCTTCTCCCCAGTGCTCTCTAAAATCCTATGCAGGTACTGCATGAGATGCACTGCCCTTGGACCAGGCGGCTATGCGCGTATCTTACAAAATCCGGCGTACTTTTTTAAGATCTACCTCATTCCTTTGAGCAATGTTACTTCACCCTAGACTACTTCAGCTTTAAGAATTCATACTCCAATCCTTACTTTCCATTCATCCAATCAATTATTACTTGACATTTCTTCCCCTAAAGATGCATGATTATCAGAGACACACAGGAAATAATTTTCTATATTTGGTCCAACTATTTGGAACTCATTATCATCTCATTATCATCTAGTATATGTCATACAAGTGACTCCAAAGTTTTTAAGAAACCTCTTAAAACTTTTTTTATTTAATGATGCTTTTACCTCCCGGGATAGACTTCTTGGTCCAGTGCAGTGAACTAAGATAATCTGATACCTTATATGCTTAAGTACTTGCAGTATATATGCTATGAAATATTGTTTTTTTACCTTCTGAGGACACATTAAGGTTAACACTGAAATGTTCTTTTTTCTTTTTTAACGGTGTATTAATGACAGAGTATTTTTTTTTTGTAGTTGGTATTCAGTGGCATCTTTGATTGTGTATGATTTTACTGTAACCCCACCCCCAAACTGTTTAGAGGGGCAGGGAACAAATACTTTACGTAAATAAAATAAATTCTCAGTCCGGCACCCATCTCAGCCCATCCTGTGGGACAGAAAATGTCAGACGGCGTTGAGATGAGAGTTAGAAAACTAGGACAGGACATCAATCATATGATAATATGAAATTTGGCTTGCAACACAGAAAACCTGTTAAACCTCCCCCTGCTCGGGCTTCATTGCCAGAGTCACAGCTCCAGAAACAGAAGTCCTTCATCTATCCATAGGTCTTTTATCTGCAGCTGGGCTCTGTTCTAGCCCACATTAGGTCAATAGTATATTCATTTATTTAGCCATCATATAGGGTCTAAGATCACACAGTAAATCCACTTGGTTCAGGTACTGTGGATGCCAGGTTGCCTAGCAACACATTAGAAGTCCCAGCTGGCAGGTACTTGAGAGCGGGTCTATTGCAGAAGAGATCTCTAGTGTCACTCGAGAAACTCCATTTAATTTTTTTATTTTTAAAATGATAGTCCAGTTGCCTGCAGAGCAAATCAAATTAAATTTCAGTACCACTGTTGAATCGACAGTCCAATCTTTAGTCTTACAGCTATATCAGAAAGGCACGTCATGTTATTGTAAGCACGAAAAAATTTCACATCAGCTATATATTTATGTGTGTGTATATATTTATATGCACACGGAGGCAGAAACACACTGTAGACCTGATGTAACGCGGGTGATGGGATCCAAAAATTCAGTCTGCATTATAAGTGATCCCGGGTTATATCAAGTTTATACATTTTGCTGTAATAGATTTAAAAATGTGGTAATCTTATAGTATATAAATTTTTGGATGCTAGAAATAAAGATTTCATGGAAATAAAGTTTATATTGCTAAGAACAAAAATGCTAAGAACAAAACATCTGCACTCTGTCATTATCAATTTTAAAACATCCTGAAACAACAAGATATGTATTATAACATTGAAAAAAATGGATGAAGTTGAGAGTCAACCTTTGGCTACATTATAAGTTATTTTGCGTTATATCGGGTCTACAGTGTATGCATATATATGTGTATGCATATATATGTGTGTGTGTGTATATATATGTGTGTGTGTGTTGTAAATATATATATATGTATATATATATCCAACAGAGAACCCTAAAATAGGGTAAGTAACACCAATAAATAACCAGTAAAACTAATGTTTTAAATTATTTGAAAGAAGGTTAATGTTGCAAGCTTTATTATACAATGGCAAAGAATATCAAAACTATTCAAAAAATAAAATTGGCACAATAACACACACATATATTTATCAATTGCCCTAGTCAATCATTCCTCATTCACACCGCTTCTAAACTCTCTGTAATGTTATGCATTTATAACATGTTTTAGATATCGACATACAACATTGTCAAAATAAATACAAAGTGCTTGTAATGAAACGATGCCACACTTGTAATAGAGCTGGACTTCAAGAAAGATACTTTGGGGTATATTTCTGAACATAGGCGCATGCGTCACTGTGCATGCGGTTCCTGGTGCCTGCACATGGATGCTCCGATTCTATAACATGCGCATATTGGGCGCACGCTTTATAAAATTGGGGGGCTGAACGCACATGCACGCTGGATTTTATAATCCGTGAGAGCGTGTGTGGCGCGCACAAGGGGCGCGCACAATTTTTGCGACGTCTGCGTGGCGACGCAATCTGGCCTTCTCCTTAATTGGAGCAGACTGGGAGGGAACTTCCCTAACCCCCTGCCTAACCTTCCTTCCCCTTCCCCTCTCCTCCCCACCCCCTAAATCTAACCTACCTTGCCTGAATTTTTTTATTTTGTTACTTTCTGCTTCTCCGGAGTAGAAGTAATTTACGTGCGCCTGCTGGCTGCCGGCGCGTGCTTCCTTGGCCTCCATCCCAGCCCTCCCCGCCCTGCCCTACCCCACCCCACCCTCCCTGTCCAGAACACGCCCCCCCCCAGCCCGCCCCTTTCTCAGGGCCCGGCATTTGTGCGGTATCGACAGTTACGCGTGTGGCCAGGCCATTTTGAAAATGTGCATGGTGTGCGCAGGGCCCGGCCATGCACGCAAGTGGTGATTTTTATGCGTGGGGCTGATTTAAAATTCGGTCGTTTGTAAATTGCAAATGAATCACATGAAAAATACTTTCATTAAAAAGGGGATACAGTTGAATCACAGTCCACAAGAAAGGATACTTTGTAATTGTTTCACGGGACTGTTGTTCCAATTATGTTTCTGTGGTCCAGCTCTATTGCAAGTGTGTCATTGTTTCATTACAAGCACTATGTATATATTTAGCTTGCTATCAATCACACAAAAAACCCACACACACCAACTGGTGTACTCCAGTACACACCAATGTAAACAACCCAAAACAAACAGTGTACTGGTCTTGAACTTAATATAGCACCTAGAACGCCAAACAACTTATGTAAGACCCTCTATTCACGAGCAGACATTTTGTGTGTACAACTCGTTTCTCATAGGGGTCACTATTACTTTAATCATAGTCATCCATGAACTCAATTTTTTAGTTTTTCAAAGTTTTTTCACAATAATTATAGGGCAATTCCCAATCGAGATAAAAAACGGGTACTTATCCGCACTGAAAAGGTCCCAGGTAACCCTATCTCGATTGGGAATTGCCCTATAATTATTGTGAAAAAACTTTGAAAAACTAAAAACTTTGAAAAACTAAAAAATTGAGTTCATGGATGACTATGATTAAAGTAATAGTGACCCCTATGAGAAACGAGTTGTACACACAAAATGTCTGCTCGTGAATAGAGGGTCTTACATAAGTTGTTTGGCATTCTAGGTGCTATATTAAGTTCAAGACCTGTTTGTTTTGGGTTGTTTATATTTAGCTTGCAACATGAAGCATCTTTCAAATCATTTAAAACATTAGTGGTGTTACCCTATTTTAGGGTTCTCTGATGGATATAAAATTTTAGGTACCCACGTATTTTTATTTTATTTAAAGCCTAGATCCATTATTATATATATCTATATCTATATACACACACACACACACACACACACACACATATATCTGTATGTGTATATGGTAAAAAAAACCCAAAAACAAACCTGACAAATATAGCTCTGTATGATAAGACTGCCAGTTGGCTCCATGCTTATAGGCTGATCTAGTCCTGGTTTTATCCCGCTGCATGCATGGACTTGTAGTCTTGCTTTTTTCAGGAAAATCAGAAGTTGAAGGTCATGCATGCATCGGGATAAAAGCCAGACCTGGATCAGCTTGTTCCTTATGAAATAGAATCAGCTGACAATGGGTACAGTAACAAGGAAATAAAAGAAGGCATATTATTCTGTAGCCTTCGGCAAGCGCTATAAGCAGCTTCTGTTCACCTCCTTTATTCCTCTGCTGACTTGGGGCTTACTAATGTGCTTTTGATTCCTTCTGGAAATGGGGTAAAAAATAGTGATTCAGTTCTTAATCTTTTGCAGGGAGCAACTGGGAGGGGGGATTGAGAGCAATGTTTTTAAATTGATGGGAGTGGGAATGATGCTGGGTTATTGTTGTACCTGCCCCTTGAAAGAGAGGAGGTGGGGAAGATATAGTTATTTACCTGCTTGTATTTTTTTTAGGCTATTTATATTATTATTGTATTTTCTGTTGTACTGTACCATTGCATTTTTTTGATGCATTGCTGGATTATGTTATTGTTATTATGATGCGAGCTGCTCTGGGATCCTTTTTGGGGTAGGGAGGCATATAAATGTAAACTGTAATGTAATAACAGAAATCTTCAAGGTAATTTATTGCAGTGCTTCCAACTAGAGGAATGCAGGCCAATATTCAAAGGACACTGAGCACCTGACCTAGGCACTTTAGTTGTAGGCACCTTAAATTCAGCTAAAATTAAGTTACAAATCTCAGTTAACATGGGCTCTCAAAACTGAAGTACCTAAATTTAGACCTGCAATTCACTCTCCTAAATGAAGGTGCATACCGGTAATTTAGGGGCCTAGAACCAGGGCCAGTGCAAGGGGATTGGGTGCCCTAGGCAATTTCAGCCTTGCACCCCCCCCCCCATCGTGCCACCCCCACCCCCGCCCCGGTCGCAGTCCCACCCTCCCAACCTCCCCTAAAAGAAAACACACCTGGTGGTCCAGTGGAGGCCCAGGAGCGATCTGCCGCTCCCAGGGCCTCGGCTGCCACTAATCAAAATGGTGCCAGTGACCTTCAGCCCCTACCATGTGACAGGGGCCAACCAATGGCCAATCAGCCTTGCACCCCCCCCCCCCCGTCGTGCCGCTCCCAACCCCCCCAAAAGAAAACTCACCATGTGACAGGGCCAATCAATGGCCAATCAGCCTTGCACCACCCCTCCCCCCGTCGTGCCTCCCCCCCCCACCCCCACCCCAGTCGCAGCCCCCACCCTCCCAACCCCCCCTAAAAGAAAACTACCATGTGACCACCAGGTGAGTTTTCTTTTAGGGGGTTGGCACGACGGGGGTTGGTGGTACAAGGCTGTTTGGCCATTGGTTGGCCCCTGTCACATGGTAGGTGCTAAAGGTCACCGGTACCATTTTGGTTAATGGCAGCTGAGGGCTTGTGAGCAGCAGATCACTCCCGGGCCCTCCGCTGGACCACCAGGGGCATCAGGAGGGTGCCACAGGGGGGGAGGCAGGGCGCCGCCTATCACGGCGTCCCCTACCACTCGGCGCCCTAGGCACAGACCTAGCTTGCCTACTGGTTCCTCTGGCCCTGCCTAGAACTAGAAATCAGCACTTTTTATAGGTACCCAAATTTAGACACTCAGTCCTATTCAGTTTTCAAAGAGGCAAAATTAGGCACCCAACTCTCAAAGTTAAACAACTAATTCCTTGGAAAATTGATCTCTAGATATATAACTAAGTATAATACTTTTATATCCTTACAAAGATCACAAACATTGAATGAAAAGAACTTTATTGATCCGTAGCATACAGCGAGGAAAAGGGAAAGCAATTTCCAGAATTCCTGGGTAGATTGCATGTCCCCAGGGACCTACAGCACAAGTTCATTTTCTTAAGCTAACCTCCACGCAGATTTTGTGCCTGCTTCGCAAAGCAGCTGTGCATTGTATTGCAGCAGATGTAAAGTGCACATGGAAAAAATGCATGAAGTGAAACAGCGTGCTTACTTTTTCTCTTTTTGATGGTGGAAAGGGAGTGGGGTTTTTCAAGTTGCAGGTCTATGCAGGTAAATGTGTTTTATCCATGTAAAAACCTTTCAAAATTGCCCTCCCTGTGACCAGGAAGCTCAGTGTCATAAAGGACAGGTTGAGCCAATCCTGGTTTTGCCCCAATGCTTCTATGGAACCATATAACTATTTTTCTGGAGACATCTGGTCAGCATAGGGGTTTGCCCACCATCTAACCCTTCTTCAGTGTTGCCCGAAAGCTTAGTTACAGGAGATCTTAGTCTGGCTATGATACACTGGGTGATTTATACTGACAGCAAAATGATTAGTTACACAGTTTCTTTAACAAAATATCAAAGCAATCAGCTGCATGCATTAGTCATTCTATAAAGTAATTAGATTCTCCTGATTGGTTACTTGAAAGAGTAGAAATAGGAGCTTCAAACATTGTAAATATGAACTTCATAATGGAATGACACTAATAGTGCTGTGTAAATTCAGGCTGAAGCCTGTTGGCCAAGCAATGATATTAGTCTGTACAGGCTCCGCTAATAAATACTCTGTATGGTGCTAACAAGCAGTGAAGCCAAATAAATGCATATGACCAATATAAATGACAGACTTTCCCCATATGGCTTTATAGATATCAAAGGTTTGGTTTGATTTTCAAAGCCATATTTCATATGAATTTATATGAATGGATGGGATTAAGAGACACAGACAAGAGTAGCAAACAAGCAAACTGCATTGATTTGGCAAAGAAGGTTCTACACACATATCTCTCCCTAGGACACACTTTACCAGCTGTATCACTGTCTGACAAGGTGATAAGGAAGAAACAAGAGGCAGATAATGTAAACAAACTCGTAACACAGCAGGCCATAAAGTAGCTAGAATTTTACTAGTAGGCTACCACTCTCCAGAACCAATCAGGTTGATCCAGGTGGACTGGTGGTGACTGGGGTACTATCCAGCAAAATGATAAAGACAAAACAAGGCATAGATAAAGGAAGGGTGATATAGCCATATCACCATGCACGTGAACTCTTGCGTTGTGGTCATCCTGAGATTGTTGTGGTTAACATGGGGTGGGGGGAGGTAAGAGAGAGGAAAAATGATGGCCTATCTTGTTTGCCCATCCACACAACTGCTCAGCCTTACAATCCCTACCACTCCATCATGATCCCCTGTATTTATCCCATGCCTTCTTGAATTCATATACTGTCCTTGTCTCCATCAACTCCACAGGGAGGCTGTTTCATGCATCCACTAACCTCTCTGTAAAAACAATTATGTCCTTAAATAACTCCTGAGTCTACCCTCTTTCATTCTATCACCCTGCTAATCTGTATTATCTCTCTCTGCCACCACCACCACCACCACCAAATTTTCCCCATTCCTGGGATGACCTCAGCATTCATACCCTTCCTCCCTCTCTGATCCCAATACTCTCTTTGCTCCTGTTCTCTATAAGTCACAGCTCACAAACCCGTGCACCCTTACTCTACCCTCAGCTGAGTCCCAAGTCTTGGAATCACTGCGTGCAGTGTGTCTGCCCCAGGCTTACCTCTCCCCTACCTGCAGGCTCACTGAAGGGGAATGGCTGGAGCAGTAAACAGAGAGGCTTGGAGCTTTTCAGTGATTCTCCGGAGACTCAGCAATTGATGCAAATTTCCTGAGTCTCCAGGGGAAATCCAGGGAGTTCCCAGTTATGGATACCACAAGCTATGAGCTGAGTTGGTATGAGCAGGCTACAGCTCCTTAGAAATCCACCAAGTCAATGCTGGCAGGTTGGAGGAGATTGGATACCGTCTAGCAAGGCCAAGGGGCCTAGGATGTTGAGTTTACAGTCTCACTGGTTTTGGTAGCTTTTAAAGACATGGATCAGGAGGTCTGGGTGTTGGATTAAATATGGAATTTTATATGCTTATCATCTAATCAGGATGGTAAAGAATTATAGAAGACCAAAGAAAAACTGAAATAGATAAGGAATGATATCCTACAGTGGTTAAGCTTCACAGATGGGATATATGCTTTCAGCATGGACAGGATTAACTGGGCAAACTTGATGGGCCAATTAGTCTTTTTCTGTCATCATCTACTATGTTAATATATTTGTTGAGTCTGAGAAACATAAAAACTGCTAGAGTTTATGGCACCATGTCTTGATAAAGTGATTGATAGAACTTTGAAAGGTTTGAAGTCTGTTAGAGCTCTCTATTACATTCGATGTCTTTAAATATTTGCTGGCATTTTTGACTGATTTGTTTATTTGAGTACCTTCTGTAATATGAATAAGAGAACTTGGATATATTTTATTTTCCATGAAACTTCTATTTTCTGGATGTTTTGTAAAATAGTTGGAATTTTATAAAACACATCTTCCAGCTTTCAAAACTTTTACTAAAATATGTCTTAGTGGTTTCTATGCACAAAGTGGTAAACACTACTGGGTGTTAAACAGAAGCTTGAAGTCTAAACAAAATTATCAACCTTATTATCAACCTTCTCTCAGTTTGACCTCTTCATCAACATTAATAACCGTTAACCTACCCTTCCTATCATACTTCACCCACATCTTTTACAGCTACTGTAATAACTATCAACCTGCCTCAGTTATCATTCATAACCAATGTCCTCTACACCCAATTTAATAGCCATCAATTTGCCCCCTCCTGTTCATCACCCCATGTTCTGTGCACCCACTATAATAACCATCTTGTTATTTTATTGTTGCTGGGTGTGTGCTGAGGACATCTTCAGTACATGGAATACTGCTGGAGGAGTTCTTCTATTGGTTAGAAGCAGTGGAAGGGATCTCAAATTACTGGAAGAGCTTATCTATTGGTTAGCACCTATGAAAGAGAGCACTGGCAGCTGGGAGAGCTCATCTATTGGTTATAAGCTATGGAAGGGAGCACAGACCACTGGGAGAGTTCTTCTGATCTTTCAAAGCTGTGGAAGAGACATTTTATTTATTTTATTTATTTATTTAGGTGTTTATATACCGTCGTTCCAAAGAAGATCACAACAATTTACAAAATCGGTATTCATATTCATGGTCATTTTCTTTTTGTTTGAAACTTTAGAAGGGAGCAGAGGTAGCTGAGAGAGCTCTTTTGTTGGTTGAACATGCTTCTGCTTTTCTAACATTTGCTTCATGAAAAGACAAAGCTGAAATGCCAGAACTGTTGTTGTTCATTTAAATTTGTCAAACAAAGTTCTTGTGGATTTTTAACTCTGCAAACTAACCAGGGTCATCTTCAAAATGCGTTTATGGCATTTAAAGATGAAATTTCTACTATGTTCTCTCACCTTAGTTTGATGAACTCTAATACAGGGTACCATCAAGGTAGGGTGAGACTTTCCTCACTCCAAATGATGTCAAATCTTCACTGAGGTGTACTGTGCTGTTTGTATGACTCACTCTGTATGATAAACTGGCCCCTAAGCCACCACGAACACCTCACCTCATGCTATTAGATGACCCTTCTATAGGCATGTAAATACTTGACTACTATGGAGGGTCTTTTAGATGGGTTATTTCTCTCTCTCTCTCTGTTTATCACAGGGTATGAAAAGTTTACCACACCACACCAATAATACCTATGCAAAGTGCTATGTTACTGCACCAGTGGTAATTCTAAAATTGCCCTAAACACACACCTTTTCTTATCATGGGCAATATCAGTTTATTGTCCAAAAGACAGAAATGCTATGCTATAGCAGTCCATTGGCAGATTCAATACAAGCTAGCAGTTATAATCTACAGTCTTTTAAATAATATCACCTCTCCTGATTAAGTGCTACTTTGGGACTTTATATCGCTGCATGAACCCTCCAGTCTACAAGCCAATACCTTCTTGCATTCCTTCATCATGACAAGCACATCTCACAACAATCCGCAAAAAAAGCATTTTTCATGGCTGGTTCCATACTCTGGCATTCCTCTCCCCTACAACTCAATAGCATAGGGAATCCCAAAGAGTTCAAAAAAAAACAAACCCCAAAATCATTCTTCAGAGCAGCTTTTTCACCTAGAAATGAACAATAGATGAAAAACTAGTCCTTGAAACAAGCAGCACAGGTTTTCCAGCTATAAATGAGTAATAGATGAAACGAGGCCTTATACTTGAAAACAAGCACCAGCTATGCATAACTCTTGGTCTATTTTGACGCGCTATGTATTTTTGTCTCCTTCGGCGCGTACATTTTTATGTATGTTTTTATGTACCCTGCCCCGAACCTTGGAGGGTGCGGGCAAGAAGTGATTTTAAATTAATAAAATAAATAAATGTTGTGTACAGTGAGAGGGCTTCTCTTCCTAACTCTCGTTTTCCTTGAAACATGCCTAATCTTGAAATCAGCACTGCTTTGCAAATTAAAAGCTTTGAAATGTGTACAAGTTGTAGGCTCAGTTTTTTTTAGGGCATGAAGCAAGGAATAACTGGCTTAAATGATGTTGGTAGTGGTGGCAGCAGCAGCAGCTTAGGTGCCAGATGTTTTGCCAGTCCTTTCCTGATACATTGCTCTATTCATTGAGTATCCCTACCAGCTGAAAAGCAATGCCCTCCGTCATAAAGCAGCAGCCATGCTTCTGTCAGAAGACAGCTTGTTACACAGCCCTGGCATCTTAATCCTTGATGTATGCCAAAGCTGGCAGGAAATGAGTCTCTCTCTCTGCCACCCCTGATGTCTGAATGAAATAAATGTATGTACTTGGTTTTCATACACTATTTCTTAACTGTGTATTTTTCTTCTGTTTATACTGTATATTGTTGTTTTCAGACATCTTCTATGCCATATATGTGCAACACATAAACTCAACGAGATAAAAAATCTAAGGGGGTCATTTTTCAAACCGCTATATGGCGTTTTTGCATGCAAAAAAACACCTTTTAACGCGTGCAAAAACGCCATAATGCATAGTGTGATGCAAATTAGAAAAAGGGGAGGAGTGTGGGGCCAAGTGGGCTGGCTTCATGATTTGTAGAGCCATAGCCTATGGCTTTAACTACACCTTTTTCATTGGTATAAAGCTGTGTGATAGGGCTTTATATGAATGAGAGTGAGAGAGAGGGAGGAAGAGACTAGCTGTAATGCCCTCATACTAGGTAGGCATTTATACCTCCATATGAGGCCTACCTAGTCATTCGAGGTGAGGTTTAGGTATTAGTGTAGGGGGTTAGGAGGCCACTTTGACATTCAAAGTGAGAAGTACGAAGATTTGATGACCTTCGGAGTGAGGAAACACACACAAAGATGAGATTTGTGCAATGTTCTCTCAACCTAGTTTGATGGACTCTCTCTACCTGGGTAACAGTGCTGTTCGTACCTCTCACTTTGAATGTCAAAGTGGCCCCTAACCCCCTACACTAAGACCTAAACCTCACCTCGAGTGACTAGGTAAGCCTCATATAGAGGTATAAATACCTACTTAGTATGAGGGTATTATGGCTAGGATCTCTCTCTTTCTCTCCCTCCCTCCCTCCTCCCTCCTCCCCACCAGTGGTTGTAGAAGGACCCTGATTGCTAGGCTGGATCTCTACCAGCTTAAAATGGTCCCCCCAGTGGTTGCATGTAGGAAATACAATTCTGGCACTTATTGCAAAGTGTGAAAAAGTTATCACAGTTTACAGTAATACCTATGCAAAGCACTAAGATAGCACACTTTGCAATAAAGTACTATTACCATAAAACACACCCCTTTTCCTATCACAGGTGATATTTAGTTGATTTTGTAAAATCCAGGCCTAAGTTTGGTCTCTTGTACTTGGTTGCTGATCACTGCTATGCACATTCAGGCCAATACAATAAAGTGCATGTAAAAAATGTACATCCAAACAAGACGCACTTTTTTAAATGTATGCATATCCACCTCTCCCGGGTGTCAGATGCAATATGTAAATGAGCTGCTGCGCTTTAAAATGGACACGCTAGGGATAATTGTGCATCCCTAGTGCATCCATGGCTTTAGGTGCCCAGGGAGATGTGGCTGTGCGTAGGTAAGGAAAACGGGCACTCAATTTACAAGTATCCTTTTTTTCCCACAGCAGCTATTTTACTGGTACAATACACATGCACAACATAGTCATCCCAGAGAATGTATATTGTGGGTGTATATTGTGCACCCCGAAATTTTATTTTTAAATCAAGATTTTTTTTGCATGGTGCTGCTTTCTGTGGTTCTTCCTATGTAGTGTCGTGACAATACTAAGTAGGAGGAATCACAGAAAAGCAGTTCTCTTTGTTTTTAAGCGAGCCCTTGATGTGCAGGAAGACTTTATGCCTGCTCCAGCACAGGTGTGAAATTTTACAGGTTAAAAAGTGCACCTCAGATGCACAGAAAGTTTTTGCATTGTGGGGTAATAGCTAATAGCCTCGTCTACATTGCACTTACATGTGATGAGCACTATTAGCTATGCCTTTGGATGCATGTTGTGGACGCGCTGATCCCCTTATTACATCAAGATTATGAATGCACGTTCAACTGCTTGTTAAGCTGTGAACTAGGCTGGGTGCACTTTTATTGCATCAGCTCCATTATTTTCTATACTAGCAGGCCGATGCACTGTTAGCCCGTGTTTGGCTGCGTTTGGCTGCGCGTTTTTGACGCACTATTTTTACCCCCTTATACAGTAAGGGGTAATAGCGCGTTGAAAACATGTGGCCAACCCCCCGAAACTAATAGCGCCCGCAACATGCAAATGCATGTTGATAGGCCTATTAGTTATTCCCGCGTGATTAAGAAAGTAAATGTGCAGCCAAGCCGCACATTTTACTCTCAGAAATTAACGCCTGCCTTTGGCAGGCGTTAATTTCAGCCCGGCACCAGGGAAGTGTACAGAAAAGCAGAAAAAACTGCTTTTCTGTACACTCTCCGACTTAATATCATAGTGATATTAAGTCGGAGGGCCCCAAAAATTAAAAAAAAATTAAAAATTTAAAAAATTAAAAATCTGCCCATGGCCCTGCGGGTTGGAAGACGGACGCCCAATTATGCTAGCATCGTTTTCCAAACCCGTGGTGGTCAGCGGGGTTCGAGAACCGATGCGGTTTAAAATTGAGCGTCGGCTGTCAAAACCGCTGACAGCCGCCGCTTCTGTCAAAAAGGAGGCGCTAGGGCCCTTTTACCGCGGGCCCTCATTTGCATTTTGGGTTTTTCTGAATCACGCGCCGGGAGAGTGGGCGCTCGCCGGCTCTCCCGCATGTTTTTCTGTATCGGCCTGTAAGAAAGGAGCAAATATCAGACACGTTAACTGACGAGTTCCCAGTGAGCTATGGCAGTATATCATTTAGCAACACAACATTTTGTTCACTGGAGTGATATACCCATTGCTCTCAAGAGGAAACAGTTGTGGGTAAATTAGCACCTTCACAGTGACTGATGCAGCAAAACATCCTTTGGTAAAAACAACACCTTTCAGTGTGATCGGCGCAGCACATGCTCCTTTTGGCAAATCTGCAGCTCTTCAGTGTTATCTGTGCAATGCTGTGTAATAACTTTGGTGATATATAAATAACAGAATAACACATATTACAGCATTGAGAACTGGAGGGTGGTTATTCTTAAATAAAAGTAAATATTTGCTCACATTTATATCAAATTTTCAAATGATTCATAAATTGAAAAGGACTGTTATTTTCTTCTGCTTTCCAAAGCCATGTTTAACTTCGCTATGTGAGAGTGAATATTAATAAATTCCTTTTGTTTTCAAAGTCCATTTTGCAGGGCTTAATTTGTAGACAGAAAGGAAGTGAAACTGTTGAGAGGATGAGATGGGGTGGGAGCAGGACCAGATTTGACTTGTGCAAATGGGTGGAACCATGGCCAAGTGGAAAAGGCTCTCTCTGTCTCTGGCACATGCACAAACACACACTTACGTTCACACACACACACATGTATACCCATCCTGCATCAAGGTCATGTGGGTATCCTTGTCTCAGGGTAAGCAGCTCCAGCTCTCTCTGTTCTTTTCTGCTTCCTCCATGGACCGGGGGGGGAGGGGACATGAATGATCCAAGCAACGTCTGGCTCTGTTCTGTTTCCTCAGGGGGAGCCAGAACCGATACACACACACACACACACACTGTCGGCTCTGCTCCGCTTTCTAGAGTCCCAGAAAAAAGATGTCAGAACACCGTTCTGGTTGCTCTGCAGAAATTATGCCCTCGGTAACGGGCAAAAAAAAAAAAGGTGTTAAATTAGCATAATTTTGAAACTTGTGAGCAGAACTGCCATTCATCAAGACTAGGGTTGAAGATTTGACAATTGGCAATACTGCTCCCGACTTTCAAACTTGTGCTAATTCAAACCTTTTTTTTTGTTTTAAGTCTGTTCTTTGCTCTGCAGTGTCTGCTTCAATATCACCCCTTGCTCTTCTGTTCCCTGCAATACAGGAGGAAAAGCTAAGAGAAGGGAGGCTGGATTAGGGTGCAGAGTGGATGTGCTTCTGGCACGGCCTCTCCTCTTCTCTTCTCCGCAGGCTGCTTGGAGAGGAAGGGTTGGAGCAGAACACCCCTGCTGCTCTGCCTCTTAATGAAATGCTGGAACTGCATTTCACCCCACTCCCCCTCAAATTGAGCCCTGCCGATTTTTGTCCACGTTTTCTCTTTTGCACTGTCTGCGTGCCCGAGCTTCCAAGGCATGAAAGAGAGTTTCAGATACTCAGATGGCAGGAGAACGCCATTCTGTGTCCAGAAATAAGACTTTCATGAACAAACCAGGAAGATTACTCAGTCCGCAACCATCTTGTGTGACATAATCATAGAAAAATATGAATTGCCAAACTGAATCAAGCAAAAAATCTATATAGCCCAGCATTCTGTCTCTGACTGTGACCTGCGGTAGGTGCTTAGAGGAAGTATACAGCTCTCCATCCTGTGTCACACTCTTCTGGCCTCTAGCAATCATGGTTCAGGGATGCATTGAACATGGGGTGACATCCCTGACTTATGTTAACGATCTTCTCATTGATTTACCTTCAGTTCATCTCCCCCAAAACAAGATGGGCCTTTATTTCCCCACTACTACAAGATTTTCTACCAGTTTTTTAAAAAATGTATATACTTTTTCAGGAAATTTTGTCCATAAGATGAAATAATTTTTGCTGATCTCTAAATACATGGACATGCCATCTCTCTGTGGTCATCCTGTAATTATGGAGTACTCTCCCAATTGAGTTGCGATTGCAGGGTTGATATGCTACATTTCATTAAAAGAAAAAATGTAAAGCCCTGTTTTTCATACAAGCCTTCCCTAATTTTTAGATAAGGATTTGCTTTTCTATTTTGCTTTATCTTGCACTTGTGTTTAATGCTGTTTTATTTTTTACTTATATATTATTGACTGTGTTTTTATTATGATTGTTATCTTATATCTTATGTTGTACTCTGCCACAATCTTGCTAATGGATCAGCAGAATATAAATGCTTTTAAATGCTCTCAGTTGTATAGTGTGAGCCTGTCTGACCAGAAACAGGTGACCTGGTGACATTTTGGACCAATTGAAAACACACACAAAATACTGTAACAGAATACTCCAGTCTGTAATGTCAAGGCAAACAGAGCTTTGCAGACCTTTTTTTATCCCTTGAAGCTGGAAGAAGGAATTTGAATGCTGTACTTCCCTTACACATACATACTCACATGTATTATTCCATTTCAAGCTACACCAGCCTTGAAATGAAATATTCTCTGCCACTGGAAATGTGACTCCCCTATCTAGCAACTGGTGGCATGTCACTCTAACATGAAAAGGGAAGCCTAGGCATGATCCAGAAATGAATATGAACATTAAACTGACTGCACTAATGCAGTGGTAGAAAAGCCTCTATGGGGACCATTTTCAAAAGCATTTGGCTGGCTAACTCAGAAGTTACACCCCAATAATCTACTCTACCACAAAACAGTGATCTATACTTATGATAAATCAAAAAACAGACAAAAAGTCCAATCACTGTAATTGTCTTACAAGAATCAATTTCTCTTATTTATGTAGTGTATTTTAAAATGTACTTATTCTTTACCACACACTCTGTGATTGTGATGTATTTTAAATTATTAAAAAAAAATCTTTTTCTTCCATTCACAACAAAAAATACATTTTTTGGGGGGTAGGTTGAAAGTTTCATATATTTCTGTAGGTGTCCCCGCATCTCTCTGAGTGTAATCATTAACTTCCAACCACCTCTATTTTCGTGATTTTTTATAATACCTTAACCATGTGAAAGTCCCAACAAAAAATTATATTCCTTCTAAATCCTTAAATATTAATGAACTTTAGATGCCAACTTTTAAATTCAGTGGAAACATGCAATTCAAACTGGCTAGAAAGCCTTGAATAAATCGCCATTGAATGCGGTAAAGTTTTTTATTGCATCTCAAAAAATGATAATTACTTTCCTTCTGTTGAAGATAATTCACTCTGGATGTCTCGACATGTACATGTTTCAAACTTATAGTCCTTCTTCAGGGATGTTAAAGCTGTTGGACAAACTCTTGAAAAAAAGTATATCGCCAATATTTGAGAAATTCCACATGTTCTGCTTGGTAGTTCTGCTAGTTTCCTGTCCCACGGCTGGAATGGCAAAAATTTCACAGCGTAACCAAACTTATATACGGGTCCACGTTTTGTAATCCTACCTATCAGAGAGCTTGCTAACACAATGACCAATAGCACACTTTTTCACCCAGGAGTTCTCACTTAAACTTGAACTCGCCCCAGGCTTAGGGCACACAAATGATGACATCTATTGTGCTATGTTGCTATGGAAACTACTAACTACAACAATCAGGCTTTTAAAGGGCCATACAGCGTGAAAAATCATCATGAATCTCTGCAGATCTCAATATTTATCCTATAAAAGAGAAGCTAAATTTAGATTTAGATCTTCATTCATACCATATGGATGAGAAGTATTTAAAGTATAAATCCAGAATGCTTTCCGGTAGTTCAGTATAATGTTCAAATCTCCCCCTCTCATAGAAGTGCTAACTTGCTCCAAAATGGTCCACTTCATTTCAGCAAACTTGTGTCCAGCATCTTGCAAATGTTGAACCATAGGTGCCATGAACTTAAGTGTATTAAAACAAGATTTGTGTTCACCCAATCTCACTTTTACTGACTGGGAGGTGAGCCCAATATATAATTTGGGACACGGACATAGTACTGCATAGATGACATTGCTTGAATTGCAGTCTGTATTGGATTTTCTCCAGACCCTATATCTTGTAACTGGATCCTCCCATTTTGTGCCAGTGATTGTTGGCACCAGATGCAATGCCCACAAATTTGATGTCCTGTAATGTCCACTACCAGACTATCTTGCTGTAATTGTGAATGTACTAATATATCTCTGACGTTCTTGCCTCGAGATGTGGCAAACATAGGAGGTTCTTTGAAAACTTCATGGAGGGATAATATGTGCCAATGACTGTTAATGGCTGCTGTAATGGCTCTAACCGCTGTAGATTGTTGGGAGTACACATACCAACCTGGATTTCTTTTTTTTAGGTTTGTACTGAAGAAGTTGCTGATGATCGCTATATTTTGCTCGTTTGTAAGCCCGCTGTATGGCTCTCTCTGGATATCCCCTTACTTTAAATCTATAAGAACATAAGAAATTGCCATGCTGGGTCAGACCAAGGGTCCATCAAGCCCAGCATCCTGTTTCCAACAGAGGCCAAACCAGGCCACAAGAACCTGGCAATTACCCAAACACTAAGAAGATCCCTTGCTACTGATGCAATTAATTCACTATTCACTAACCAATCTCTTTCCCTTTGTGGAAATATTCTCCAACACCCACTATACAAGAAAAACACTTGCTTGGTGGTTTTGTGGCTATGCTTAAGGACAACCACTTTGTAATTGTCCCTTTTTATAGCCCCGTATATTACTCTTTATTATTCACTTTGTGTATCCGTTTTATCTTTTCGATTTTTCTTTTTTAATTGTTTTTTGTAAAACATGTCCCTCTGGCTACTGATCCGACCCAGCCAGTGATTTTGCCCTTTTACAGTGTACTTATCTTAGGCTGCCGCCCTTATTACTTCTTCTTATGGGTTCGGATCTGCCTGCCTGACATTGGCCATGTTTTGGCAAAACATTGCCTGCTTCAGGGACTATGAGAGAACCATCTACTGCGTCCGTTCCGGGTTCACAGTATTAAGAAGTTTCTTAAACACTTAAAATTAAAGTTAGATTTAATCTACTATAATCTTAACTAAATCTTTTTAAAAAACTGTTCTTTACCACCCTCCAAGTTTGTAATACTTACAGTTCATATTTGTTCAATTCTCTTAAAGTGAACGTTGCCTTCACCTTCTAGGGATGTGAATCGGGCTTCAGACGATTGAAAATATCATCGATATTTTCAAAATCGTCAGAAATCGGGGGCTCCCCCAAAACGATAGGAAAACCCCACGATATTGTTCGTGGGGGTTCTCTTATCATTTTGGGGGAGGGCGGGAAAAACGGCACACAAAAATAACCCCTAAACCCACCCCGACCCTTTAAAACTAATCCCTTAGCTTCCCCCACCCTCCCGACCGCCCCAAAAACGTTTTACAGGTACCTGGTGGTCCAGTGGGGGTCCCGGGAGAGATCTCCTGCTCCCGGGCCGTCGGCTGCCACTAATCAAAATGGCACCGATGGCCCTTTGCCCTTACCATATGACAGAGTATCCATGCCATTGGCCGGCCCCTGTCACATGGTAGGAGCACTGGATGGCCCGCGCCATTTTTAAAGATAGCGCCGGCCATCCAGTGCTCCCTCCATGTAGTCAGGAATCATAAGCCATTACCTTCTTAAAGGGACAGGCATAGCAAGTTTCTAGTGGCAGGACATATTTGCTGGCTACCGTGCGAGTGTGCGATAACCAGGAATGTATCTGCAAAAGAGACAAACTTAAAACACAGGTTTGGGATTAGGTTCTGTCTTTTTGAAGAGGTGACTATATGTACAAATCTGCTAGGCCACTAGCAGCTGCCAAAAAAAGGTAAACACATGTCTCAAAAAGTTTGAGATCCTGTGCTTCCTTTATCCTGGATTTTGGAGATAGGACTGCAGTTGTCATATTATGTACAGGTTATTTAATTACAGTAAACCCCATGACAAAGAGAATCGGACACGCAATCTGAGCAGGCTTTATTATTTTCTAGTGTGCTCTCTTGTGCCCTGTAACATTTGCTGACAACTTTATTAACACAGCATCTGGCTGAACATTATACATGCTGAACTACTGAATATTATGCTCCTCTTCACATTTTCCCCCTCTTCTGTTTTCAACACTTTCACATAATAGAAAGCAAATAAGCATTTCTGAACAAACCTAGGGGCAATACGAAAACTGTCATATTACTCTGTGAAGCAGTCATGGATTACTCTGCCTCAGATGTCCATTTCCATACTATAAATCCAATCTAATAATGAGTATCACTATTTGGCTTGATCTGTTGGTAGTCAAGACCTTTGGCAGATCACTGCTTTGAGCAGGCTTCAGGGACCTTAAGTGGGTCTCATACAGTTTGTTGGACTGTTAGAGGATCTACTTCATCAGTGATGAGTAGGTTTGCCAGCTGGCTCCAGATTTTCAGGATAGGTTGATCCAGTCCTGGTTTTATTCCTCTGCGTGCAGGTACTTATAGTCTTGCTTTTCTTAGGGAATGCAATAGGGAAATCAGAACAAGTCCCCTGCTTAAGGTGGGGAGAAACCAGGACTTGTTCAACCTGTCCTGAAAATCTGGAGCCAGTTGGCGACCCTAGTGATGGGGCAGATATGTCATTGATTATTCCTGTCAATATGCCATGTGAGATCTAGTGCAAGTAAGAACCTGATGTGTCATGTTGTTCAGTATCACAGCTGTCCTGTCCCACAGTTTCTCGCCATCTGTTTTGAGGCAAATCAGGTCTCTTGGGATGAGAGCTGCTATCAGTTTTGCTGAATGGCATCTATTTAAAAAATATTATAGTTGCGTTTACCTGTTACATCATTTTATTGTATGACTATGAAATCAGGTCATTAAGGAACAAGTATCGACAGGAGTGAAGTTAATAGCTTAACTGGACTCTCCTGCCTAGATTCTGTTGGCATAGTGCTGTATCTCAGAAGGACAAGATAGGGATCTGGTTGAGAAAGGAACCTTTTTACAAAAAATGCAGAGAAATAATGAATTATGACTTTGAAAATTTACTTTAAGAGCATACTAGTTTGCAATAAACACAGTCTTGTGGCCTGGTTTGGCCCCTTTCGAAACAGGATACTGGGCTTGATGGACCCTTGGTCTGACCCAGCATGGCAATTTCTTACGTTCTTATGTTCTTAATCTGTATAAGTATAATTTTTAATCCACATAAATCTACTGACTTTTTATGGGGTGGTCTAATACGTTTGCAAGCCACTGTGTGTGTATCTATCTATCTAAATATCTATATCTATCAATATATATATATTTAAAAATAGATACCAAAATGATCTTAACTTGGGTCTTTAATACTATATACATTCTTTGAAGGTGAAAACTGCATGTTAAAAAAGTAATTCCCTCTGTTTTTCAGTATCTTGTACCAGGAAAATCTTTCTCCCTCCTCAATATTCTGCTCTCTTTTTGCCCAGCCAGGCTTCCTGCATCACTAGAGCTGATCTCTAAGAGAGCCTTGCTTAGAAGTCAGTGGATATTTTACAGCAAAGAAATGAAGGCAAATGAAAATTGCAAAGGAAATAACTTTTATTTTAACAGTAATTTTCACATCAAATGATGCATGGCTGTATATAATAGCACTATGTATGTATGCTCGGCTCTATATTTTAACAGTCGACTTTTGGTCTGCCACTTTGAAAGGCTGGTTTAATGAGGGAAGCACTTGAGAATACATGTCTGATTATTCCCATGATTATGTTAAAATGCCTTTCAATACTGATTTGCATCTTTACCTGGTAAAATGTTATCTGTGAAGTGAAACCAGTCTGTTTCCATGAATAGCACGGTCAGTTGTCAAAAGGGAATTGATGGGCGAGTGCGCACACATATACACACACACAAATGTGATATTTCGCCTAAATGAGTTCTTCCATTTCCACGCATCACCTTTCACAGAGCTGACAGCAACATTTGGAATATGTTTGACAAGCTTTACATTTATCAGATAGCCCTTTGGTTGTCAGAAGCTTGCTGGCAGCCCTGTGCCATTTGCAGAGGAGCAGACACTGCATCCTGCATAAAAAAAAACCTTCATTTCATATACGCCCTCACTTGATCTCTGTTTCATGTCTCCTCCTCTCCCCCTTCTGCCCCCCGCTCCTAAAAAAAAAAATCCCTGAACAACAAAAGATCAGCTAATGTCTACCAGTGCATTTTACTCTCTGCTAGTTGTAATCTGCCCTTGGACCTGTACTGGGTGAAAGCTATAATGTTATGGGCTGACGATGATGCTGTTGTACACTTGTGTTTTGAGGTGCCTAATACGGTTCCGAACTCACTGCCATCAGTTCAAGCAGCAGAGAGATTCTGTTGTGTCCCAGTGTTATAACAATCTGATCTTGTGTAAGCCCCACCACCATGGGGCACATAAAATAATGAGAGTACCTCTCCCAATATGGCAAGGATCAGGCTCTCAAATTTATTTCTGTGGTTTCAAACAATTTGGGTCATGCAGATGGTGAAGTGGACTCTGTTGGAAAATAATTTTTTCCTGGCTGGTCAGGGATGGCATCGCTTTTCCTCCCCCGGAACCTTGACCCTACATTTCTTTAATAGTGCAGGCATAGATAAAGTCTCACCAAACAGAATCAGACCACTCTGAGGTACAACCAAACTCTTCACTTTATTTCAGAGTTTTATAACCAGACACTATGTACATTTTAGTATAGAGAGTACACACCTGATACTGACTACTGAAGAGTACATGGGACACCCAGTCAGAGTAACAGAGAAACATGGAAATGATGGGAGAAAAGGACCAAATGGTCCATCCAGTCTACCTAGCAGCTTATGATAGTATCTGCTGCACTGTGCAGGTTACCGCCATGCTTATCAGTTTCCCTGACCATAAAATTCAGGGCCCTCGTTAGTTGCTGTCTGAATCCAATTCCAAGGGGAATTGCTCTCTGCAGTGGAAGCAGAGAGCAATGTAGGAGTTGCATCAACAGTATCAGGCTTATTGGTTAAGGGTAGTAACAGCCACATCAGCAAGTTACCCCCATGCTTATTTGTTCCCCAGATCATAAAAGTCAGGGCCATCATTGGTTGCTGTCTGAATCTAATTTCCCTTTTCCCCCTACAGTAAAAAAAAAAATCAGGTGGTAACCCAAAGATTAAAGTACTATACTCTCAGTCCAGACATAAACAAATTCAGCTCAGAAGCTGAAGTAAGTTGCCCCAAAAACGTAAAAAAAATAAAAAAAATTAAAATTTAGGGGTTGTGGAGGAGAGGGGAAGGGAGGGAAGGGTAGGGGGTAGGGAATTTCTCTCCCAGTCCACTCCTTAAGGACTGGGAGGGAACTGGGGAAGCCCGCGATGCGTCACTGTACAGATTTGCACAATTTTACCCCCCCCTTGTGCGCGCGCCACGCACACATGTGCACACAGATTATAAAATCCGGTGCGTCCATGTGTACATGCCAGGATTCTCGAGCGCAACTTACGAAATCAACCCATGAGTGAAAAAGATTTTTCTTCGATTTGTTTTAAATGAACTACTTGCTAATTTCATGAAGTGCCCCCTAGTCCTTCTATTATCAGAGAGTAAATAACTGATTTGCATTAACCTGTTCAAGTCCTTTCATGATTTTGTAGAACTTTATCATATCCCCCCTCATTCATCTCTTCTCCAAGCTGAACAGCCCTAACTTCCTTAGCCTTTCCTCGTAGAGCAGCTGTTCCATGCCCCTTATCATTTTGGTCATCAGTAGCATGGGATCTTCTTAGTGTTTGGGTAATTGCCAGGTTCTTGTGGCCTGGTTTGGCCTCTGTTGGAAATTGGATGCTGGTCTTGATGGACACTTGGTCTGACCCAGCATGGCAATTTCTTATGTTCATGGTCGCCCTTCTCTGCACTTTCTCCAGTGCAACTATATCTTTTTTGAGATGCGGCAACCGGAATTGCACACAGTATTAAAGATGGGGTCTCACCATAGAGCGATACAGAGGCATTACGACATCCATTGTTTTATTTGCCATTCTCTTCCTAATAATTGCTAACATAATGTTTGCTTTTCTGATCACCACAGCACACTGAGCCGACAATTTCAATGTATTATCAACTATGACGCCTAGATATTTTTCCTGGATAGTAGCTCCAAATATGGAACCTAACACTGTGTAACTACAGCAAGGGTTATTTTTCCCTATATGCATCACTTTGCACTTGACCACGTTAAATTTCATCTGCCATTTGGAAGCCCAAACTTCCAGTTTCGCAAGGTCCTCTTGCAATTTATCACAATCTGCTTGAGATTTAACTACTCTGCATAATTTTGTGTCATCTGTAAATTTGATCTCCTCATTTGTCATACCCCTTTCCAGATCACTTATATATATATTAAAAAGCACCGGTCCAAGTACAGATCCTGGAGGCACTCCACTATGTACCTTTTTCCACTGTGAAAACTCACCATTTAATCCTATTCTCTGTTTCCTGTCTTTTAACCAGCTTGAAATCCAAAAGGACATCGCCTCCTATTCCATGACTTTTTAGTTTTTTTAGAAGCCTCTCATGCAGGCTTTGTGAAATGCCTTCTGAAAATCCAAATATGTCCCTTTGGTAAATCCATGCTGGCTGTGTCCCATTAAACTATGTCTATCTAAATGTTTTGTGATTTTATTTTTTATAAGTTTCCACGATTTTTCAAGGTGAAGAAGTCAGGCTCACCAATCTATAGTCTTCCAGATCATCCCAGGAGCCTTTTTTAAATATTGGGATTACATTGGCCATCTTCCATTCTTCAGGTACAATGGATGATTTTAATTATAGGTTACAAATTAATTGAAATAGGTCTGAAATTTCATTTTTTAGTTCTTTCAGAACACTGAGATGTATACCATCTAGTCTAGGTGATTTACTACTCTTCAGTTTGTCAATCTGGAGTTCATCTGAATCATCACCCTTGAAAACTATCTCTGGAATGGGTTTCTCCCCAAAGAATTTGGGGAGAAACCCAAAGAATTTGTTTAATCTTTCCACGATGGCCTTAACTTCTCTAAGTGCCCCTTTAACCCTCTGTCATCTAATAGTCCAACTGACTCCCTTGCAGGCTTTCTGCTTCAGATATATTTTTTAAAGTTTTTATTATGAGTTTTTACCTCTACGGTTAAATGTTTTTCAAATTCTCTCCTAGCCTGTCTTCTCAACGTCTTACACTTAACTTGCCAATGCTTATGCTTTTCATATTTTTTCTGATGGATCCTTCTTCCAGTTTTTGAATGAAGATCTTTTGGATAAAATAACCTCTTTCACCTCACTTTTTAGCCATGCCAGCAATCGTTTGACCTGCCTTCCAGATTTGTTAATGTGTGGAATACATCTGGACTGTGCTTCTAAGATGGAATTTTTTTTAACAATGTCCATGCCTGTTGTACACTCTTTACCTTTATACCTGCAACTTTCAGGGATTTTTTTTTTAACTATTTTTCTCATTTTAGCAAAGTTTCCCTTTTGAAAGTTTAGTGCTAGAGCTGTGAATTTACTTACTGTCCCCTTTCCTGTCATTAATTCAAATTTGATTATATTAAGATCACTATTACCAAGTGGCCCCCACCACCATTACTTTTCTCACCAAATTCTGCACTCTACTGAGAATTAAATCTAAAATTGCTCCCTCTCTCGTCAGTTCCTGAACCAATTGCTTCATAAAACTGTCATTTATTCCATCTAGGAACTTTATCTCTCTAGTATGTCCTTTACCCAGTCAATATTTGGGTAATTGAAATCTCCCATTCTTACTGCACTACCAACTTAGGCCTGGATTTATCAAAATGCACTAAATATTAGGGATGTGAATCGTTTATCTGACAATTGAAAATATCACCTACCATGTGACAGGGGCTATCGGTGCCATTGGTCGGCCCCTGTCACATGGTAGGTGCACTGGATGGCCTGCTCCATTTTTAAAGATGGCGCTGGCCGTCCATTGCTCCTACCATGTGACAGGGACCGGCCAATGTCACGGATATCCTGTCACATGCTAAGGGCAAAGGGCCATCGGCGCCATTTTGTTTACTGGCAGCCGACGGCCCGAGCGCAGGAGAATGCTCCCGGGACCCCCACTGGACCACCAGGTATTTAAAAAAATTTTTGGAGGGGTCCGGAGGGTGGGGGGATTCTAACAAACTCATTTTAAAGAGTCGGCTGTATTTTTTGGTTATCGGCTCGGGCGCAGCCGATAAAAAAAAAACCCGATCGGACTGCAAGATAAAAATTTCACGATGTGAATCCGAACCGGAATCCGAACCGATACCGGTTCCAATTCACATCTCTACTAAATATCGCCTGCGATAGGAAAACGGGTGTGTTTTATGGTAATAGGCATGGACTCTACCTGGGTAACATCAAGCTAGGTTGAGAGAACATTGCACAAATCTCATCTTTGGGTGAGTTTCCTCACTCCGAATGTCATCAAATCTTCACAAGAGAGCACTGTTCTGTTCGTACATCTCACTTTGAATGTCAAAGTGGCCCCTAACCCCTACACTAATACCTAAACCTCACCTCAAGTTACTAGGTGGGCCTCCCATAGAGATAAAAATACCTATCTAATGTGAGGGCATTATAGCTAGTCTCTCTCTCATTCTCTCTCTCTCAGCATTTCACTGTCCATCTCACTATCTTGGCCAGTAGTATATTCCTATCACTATACTCTTCCCCAACACACAAGGGATTTCTACCCATAAAGATTCAATTCTGCATTTAGAATCATGCAGGATCTTTAACCTGTTGAACTCTATGCCATCCCAGACATAAAGCACCACCCCACCACCAAAATGCTCCTCTCTATCATTGCAATAACATTTGTACCCTGGTATAGCACTATCCCATTGTTTATCCTCTTTCCACCATGTCTCTGAGATATATCATCATTCACTCTAATTCTCTCATCTTACTTCTTAGACTTCTGGCATTAGCATACAAACATTTCAGTGTGTTTTTTGTTTGAATTAACATTCTGCTTTTCAGTTGACAGGGATAAATTGGAATCGTTTAATTCAGGTGAATATTTAATTATAGGCACCTGAACTACTTTTCTTATTATTGGAACCTCTCTGTTGGGATGCCCTAACTCTAAAGTTTCATTAGTATCCTTTGAAGATACCTCCCTCCGAACCATGCGCTTCAGAGCTACTGTCAGCTTTCCCCTTTGATTTAGTTTAAAAGCTGCTCTTTCTCCTTTTTTTTTTTAAAGTAAGTGCCAGCAGACTGGTTCCACCCTAGTTAAGGTGGAGTCCATCCTTTTGGAAAAGACACCCCCTTCCATAAAAGATTCCCCAGTTCCTTACAAAACTGAACCCCTCTTCCTTGCACCATTGTCTCATCCACGCAGTGAGACTCGGGAGCTCTACCAGCCTCGGGGGACCTGCACTTGGAACAGGAAGCATTTCAGAGAATACTACCTTGGAGGTTCTGGATTTCAGCTTTCTACCTAAGAGCCTAAATTTGGCTTCCAGGACCTCCCTCCCACATTTTCCTATGTAGTTAGCGTCCACATCTACCATGACAACCGGCTCCTCCCCAGCACTGTCTAAAATCCTATATCTCTTTCTCTCATTGTGGTACTTGGAGCTCAAATCCCAATTACCCCTCTGGTCACACACACCCAATCTCCCCTCCCCCCTCATGGCTACTCACAATCTCTCGACCTCAGGCATCTTCTCTCCCATCGTCTTAGGCTCAACCTCAGACACCTTCTCTCCTTCTGGCAATGTGCAGGCTTCCCTGATTTCCTCCATACACCAGCTTTCACTGGGGTTCTCCTCATCTTAGGGCATCCCTTCATCTTCTCCTCCATGGTGCTTTCCTAAGGGGAGGGCATCACCTCTTATTCACACTCAGCCTCAGGACTTTTCCCTTGAGGCGAAAAACCCCTGCAGGGTCCTACTCCCTTCCATGAGGGTCTCTGGGCACACTAGCCTTCAGGCTGCTACTCCAGACTCCCTACATCCTGGAGGTCCATTTTTCTCAAAGCTCCAACCTAGAAAGGGCCACTCCTGCCAATTTACCACAGAAATTATATCTTCCCAGGATACTTCCCAACCAATCAAAATCTCCCAGAAACTTAAGAGGACACAACACTACCCAAAACACTAACGTTCAAATGGCTTTACACATACCACTAGCCGTAATGCCTTATCACACCAAATGTCATCCAGTGGTCATTCCACAGGAATGCAGTTGCAAAGAATAAAATATATTTTCAACACCTCAGGCATAGAAATTCCAGAGTCTCCCCCTCCCCTAAAAAAAAAAAAATCCTGTGCTGCTAGAATAGAAAGGGCCACACATTTGGGGTTCTCCTAGCATTTGTTTTTATTCTCTTCATCTGACTTGATTTTGATGCCTTTCCTTTTAAAAGAGAAAAGAAGATTGTAAAAAGTGCCCTGGAGAGAACATACAAAAGATTTTTTTTTCCCTTTAGAAAGCTGTCGTATTCACATCAGCTCCCAGCAGCAGTAGAACTGGTCACATGGGCAGAATGGTCACATGGGTAGAATGGGCAGAACAGAACTACCGGTTCTGATTTTCCCCAAGCTTCTTCCAGCTGCTGACCAGGAACAGTGCCACTCCTACCTCCCCTGGATTCTAGGTCAATCAGAACCTGGCCCTGCAGCAGCTCCAGTCCCTGCTGTTCTGAGGAGCAGGGGCAGGTTGGGAAATCAGTACAACACAGCCAATGAGCTGGCTGGCCTGTATTTTTCAATGACGCAACGGACACTTTCAAAGTGTTGATTTTTAAGCAACTTTTTTTTTTTTTTTTTTTAAATCGGTGCTCCTGTCACACAGTTATGGGGAACTGACAGGGAAGATAGCGTTGAAGTAGAGCATTGCAGACACCTACTGCTACAAAATGCGGAAACCTCTCTTTATGCCACAAGCTGACACTCATAAGTCCATTCCTGTTAAGGGAATATACATCAGGCAGAAATACGAGAACTTCTAAACCTAAAAGAGCATTTTAAAAGAAAGCATACTGGAGTCAGCCAATGGACGGTGGCCTGAGCTTGATTCTAAAATTAGTTCTTCCATGACCGGAAAAACGGAGTGAGCGAAGTCTCATCACCCAGACTCATGCCTAGCCACATGTAGCTGGACAGCCTGAATGGGCGGACAAGCTATAGTGCTGAAAACAACATGATCAGGAGAAATATTTCAGACTCCCTCTGTACTTCCCCTGGTAGTACCGACTTTCCAACTTGTCATAATTTAGCCAATTAATGCTAACTGGCTAAATAATTTACCCACCCAAGTCTAGCCATGCAAATGTCTGTCTTGAATTTACTCACTCAGATTTTGAGCAAGTAGATTTGGCTAGAAATTCAGCCACCAAATTAGTTATGTAAATGAGGCTGAATACCCTAGTTATTTTTACCCAGTCGTAGAGACTTGAATATTGACCCCGAAGGAGACATTTCACCTTGTTGACTGCTTTAGTCAGTTAGGTTGAAATACCTCTTTAAATGTCTCCATTCTGTCTTGCTGCTGTCCCACTAATTATGCCACCCTGCTCATTTTATCCCTTCATTAAATCTTTTTTGAACACCTTCCTCAATCATTCGCTTCCCCTTCAACTCTCTTGCCACCCTCACAGTGCAGTGTAAAGATATGAAAAGTGTGACATTTCTAGTTAATTTGTGGAGAAATCCTTGCCTGGTTGATGCAGGCATTTTGTTCCGAAGGCTGATGTGACATTAATTGTTGTTAAATATTCTTATCTGTTTCGTACAGTTCTGTTTAGATAAAGGTCATGGGCTGTGCACAGACAGCACATGGTACCAGCTGCGTACTGGAACTAATCAGTCACTGCCTACCTTTCAGCACTCTTCAAGTGGCTTTGGTGGATCCTTTCATTAATTCACATGCAATGGTTAGGCATAAAAAATGCATACTGTATTCACTCCCAAGATCCTTGTTTAGATATGAAATTATTAGCTCCTGCTGATGGTGGTGAACTGATGGATATTTATAATGTCATTCATGCAAACCCAGAACCCCACACAGACAGAAGTAGGAAAGAATAATTTTATTTACTCAAAATACGTATAGAATGATTGCATGACAGACACCACAGCAAAATCAGTTTTTCCTATCCATACCCATTAAATACCAAAAACTGTTTTTATTAAAGGTAAGGTACCCAAAATAATTGTTCCTATTTTACATATGTAGTTGTATCTAAAAATGCATATTTTGGGTTATTTTTATGAAGCTCCCCCTCTCCCTAGAAACATGCATTCCGTTTATTTTGGTCTCTTTTGTGGCTGTCTGGCTTTAGGATAGGGCTGTTGCCTTCAAACAAACTTAATCATAATTTCAAGACTAGCTATATCTATACAGCATTCAATTTTTTTTCTGGAGAAGGAGTGGCCTAGTGAGTGGCTAAGACAATGGGCTAAAAACCAGGGTTCAAATCCTACTTCTCCCATGACATATCTTGGACAAGTTACTCTATCTCCCATTGCCTCAGATTTGATTGTAAGCTCTTTGGGGGCAGGGATACCGAATACTTATCACCATTTTATACTGTGTGTATCCAGAAACAGCATCCTGTGTGAGCCTGAATCCATTAGAGTTTGAATTAGGCTTGGCTAGTACTTGATGAAAAATCTCCTCAGGAAGAAAGGTGCTGAGGGCTGCAGAGGCCAGTAGCAAACTGCCACAGTATCTTGCCCAGATTGTAATCATCAAGGACTGTGAAAAAAGCAAACTTTCTCCATCACAAATTAAACTTTTCCTAAATATACCAAGCAGTAGCGCATACCCTAGCCCATACATTCCGTGGCCAGATACTAAGCGCATCTGAAAATTTGTACATTTTTTAAAAATGTACAAAAATCTAATGCGGATTCCTTGGATAGTGAAATCTGTATCAGAGTTTGAGCAGATTTGCCTGTCTGATAGGGACTGCAGCAGGCAGATAAAAGGCCCATTTCAGTGAAACTGTTGAACCTGCATCAGATCTTACCAGATTTGCTGGCGAAATTTCCACAAAGCCTGTTGAACTTGATCTTCAATTTTCCACACATGTCTACTTGGCAAACAGTTATTAGTATCCTTTCCTATGGCTACCTTTAGCGTATTTGTCAATACAGCAAAGAATAGCAATTGTTATATTATCAACACTAGGCTAGCTAAGTGTCCTGCTTTATACAAGACAATCCTGGCTTTTTTTAATGGTCTTGTGTTATGTTTAAGCAAGAACAGGACATTCAGTTGTCTTCTTTTTCAATGTGATTATTATACATATACGAAAATCTAGGGAGGTCCATATTCAAAAGCATATAGCCGGCGAATTCAGAAAATAGCCAGCTAAATTAATATATGGATATTTATCCAGCTAAATTCTAGCCAGCTATTAAGATAACCGGCTGGAATTTAACCTACTAATGGGCCAATACAGTAAAATGCGCGGGAGAGCCAGCACTCCGAGGCGAGCGCCTGCTCTCCCGACGCGCGCCCAGGCCACTCTCCTGGGCGCGCGATTTAGTATTCAAATGAGGGCCCACGGTAAAAGGAGGCGCTAGGGACACTAGCGCATCCCTAGCAACTCCTTATTGGCAGAAGCGGTGGCTGTCAGTGGGTTTGACAACAGACGCTTAATTTTACCGGCATCAGTTGCCGAACCCACTGACAGCCACGGGTTCGGAAAACAGACACCGGTAAAATTGAGTGTCCGTCTTCCAACCCGCAAGCCACGGGCTGATTTTTTTTTTTATATACGATTTTTTTTTTTTTTAATTTTTCGGGCCTCCGACTTAATATCGCTATGATATTAAGTCGGAGGGTGTACAGAAAAGCAGTTTTTTATGCTTTTCTGTACACTTTCCCGATGCCGGACGAAATTAACTCCTGTGCGGCTTGGCTGCAAGTTTTACTTTCTGGATCGCGCGGGACTAACAAATGGGATCATCAACATGCATTTGCATGTTGTGGGCACTATTAGTTTCAGGGGGGGGGGGTGTTGGCCGCACATTTTCCACGCACTATTAACCCTTACTGTATAAGGGGTAAAAATAGCGCATCAAAAATGCGCGGCCAAACGGGGGCTAACGGTGCACTCAGTCGAGCGCACCATACTGCATCGGCCAGTAAGTTAGGGGTTTTGCACAGGTATAACTGGAAGGAGTTGAGTTAGACGGTTAAGTTAGCCGGATAACTTCAATATTCAGAGTTAGACAGATGATTTAGTTGGTTAAGTCTGGTCATGCCAAAGAGCTCACCTAAAGTTAGGCGGCTTTAGTTAGCCAGCTAATTTTAAGATAGCGGGCTATATTCAATAGTGCGGTTTCACTATTGAATATACCTCCAAAGTTGACTGGATCAGTTTATCTGACAAACTTTGCTAGCCGAACTGTGTCTGAATATGGACCTCAGGATTTCTGCAACACAAATAGAAGCTTTTTTCTACTATTGATCTTTTATGATGCAATATGTTGGAAAGTGACTTGAGAGCTGAAACCAAATATATTTATGTAACCCTTTCTGCAAGTGGAAGATACGTCAGGGCACACAAACTAATTTATTATCTTCAGGGCTTCTCCAGCTAGCATTTCTCCCATGTCCTGAGCTCTCTATCCCAGAGTGGATTCTTTTTATGGGGGGAGACTCGTCTATGGCCCAGACAGTGGTGTGTAAATCTCTGTGTGTGTTGATAGCTGTGGCATCCCTTGGAGGACCAGGCACTAGGTGTTGAAATAATTTGACATTTAGTAATCAATAAAATTATTAACATCCATCTTTAAAAAAGCACGCAATTACAGTTGATTTTAATTCAAATAGGGTGTCTCCTCTTGGGTAAGTGCCCTTTAACTTCAGCTGCCTGGTAGATCTTCCCATGGTGGTACTTAGTGTGCACTAAAGCTCTCTCAGGAGCTTAAGCCTCAGTCTAGTTAAATTCCGAACACCCAGCCCTGGGTCCTGGCCCATGTAGGTGGAGATACGGATGGGGTCTCCATTTTCTTACTTGAGTCTTTCAGTTTTTAGAAAGGATGAATCCTCGAGTTAAAGAATCTGTGGTCTCAGGAACCTTCTGTTCCAGGCTGGCTCCCAGTGAAGAGGGGTGGCTAAAAAAAACAAACAAACCTCCTCACAACAAAAGTGAAAATACTTTCCTCAGTCAAAAATCCCTCCATTGGCATGTGTTCTGCTGTCACAGGTACTTGCCACATTCATGGAGTGAATGGGCTCACTGACTCTTCAGCCCCTGCCCTCTGAGTCCAGCCAGCGAGGTTGACCTTCCCCAAAGAAGCAGAGTTTAAACACAGTCCCTTTCCAAAAAATGGATATCTTCTGGCCATCAAACACCTCACACAACCAAGCCTGTTAAAGGTGCTTGCCACATTCAGGGAGTGAATGGGCTCACTGGTCTTCAGTCCTGGAGTGAGAGCCCCACAAAGGTTCTGGCTAAAAAGTTTGCTTTACTGCAACTAAACACTGAGGGGCCCTCTGGCAGGGGGTGCACAGAGTGCATTCCCTTCAAAAAGGAAAAGCCGGACGAACCAGGGAGGCCTCACCAGGACGGGGAAAACATGCAGCTTTACTGCTGAAAGTCTGACTTGAATTGCCTATAGCCACATCTCAAATTGCAAAATGGCCGGCTTATATATGCCAGAGCAACCAATCCCAGCTCTCCAAGGAGGGAGGAGGGCAAGGGTGAATGGAAACTCAAGTGTTTACCATCAAGAATGCCAACTAGGGACATAAGGTGGCGAACTAGAGGGTCCTGCCACATTCATATTTTTTTAAAAGAAAGGTAAAAGCTAAATTATTTCAACAAGCTTATGGAAATGATGAAATGTGAGCTGATTTTATTGTTTAATTAGGTTGTAATTATGTGTTAAATCAATGTAAATATTTCTCAGTATTATGATGTCTGACTATGTCTTGACTGTTTTACTATGGATGTAATGTTTGGAAGCCACAGTCACAGTCTTGTGTTGCGAATTTGTGAGTTATAAGATCAATAAATAACATTTTTAAAAAAAGGGGGGGGGGGGGGGGGTGCAGGTCCCTGCCAGTGATCTGAATGCCAGGAAGGAGAGAAGGCAAGCAAAGATTATCCTTTTTAAAACAGTAACATTTCATATAGTTTTTTCATGGGAATAACCTGTATTCTGGGGACGTGTCAGTGACCACCCTACTCAGCACTCTCTCCTTTCTTGGCCTGGCATTCATATCTAGCTTCCTCCATTCCAGCTATGTGTAGAGTGATATCATCACCTGAGTGCATTATGATAGTGTGACAGGGATCCTAAGTCAGGTTCTGATCACTAGAGATATGTTCCTGGAAGAAATGTTCAGGGATGTCACTTAACCTCTACTTGTGGGTTATGGTGATGAATCATTGTGCCAGAGGTTTATTAAGGGGTTTTGGTATATCCCTTTAAGTGATGGTATATTGGGATTTGCCAGGTACTTCAAGAGGCAGGATGTTGGGCTCAGTGGACCATTGGACTGACCCAACATGGCATTTCTTATGTTCTTATAACCTCCTCCGCAAATCGACCAGTAGGAGAAGAATCTTTTATCTCCTATCCAGCTTGGCCTCTGTTGTATACTCCTTGCATTTTGATCTGCATGTACAGTTTAAAGTTTGAGAGTGGCACCATTACGACTTCAAAGGCTAAGCCGTCTACAAGTAAGAGACTGTCCTCCTGAAGACTGACCCAAAGGAGAGGTGGGCATCCTGAAAGAAGTTCACATGTACTATAACTAGGATTAAAATTGGTAGGCTAATGCATTAGCTTGCTAATGTTATTGTAAGTTCATGCATATAAGCCCCCAAATGACTCATTTAAGAACATGCAGGAATTTGAAGTCATACCCCAGAATTTCCCTGATTCCTAGATTTATGGTCTAACTACAAGATCTCACTTCCTCCTGCTGGGGGGGAGGGGCGAAGGTTGATGGCACTAAATGTGCATTCTGCATGCACATTCCTGTTTCAATCGTCATCTTATTGCTTAACATATGCAGCAGGTTCTGAGGATGCCATTCCATGAGTTATATCAACTTAAAGCATTGCCCTGAAGAAAATGATCATTCTTTCATAATTTAAGCTTTGCTGCATATAAAATTGATTGTGTGCAACATCCATGCATTTATTTTATATTCCAAATGATGTCCTAATCAATGCTAATTTCTCACTCCTACTGAAGCAATGTCTTAGAGACTGTGTGTACCAGAAGCTTTGACTAATTGAGTTGGTGTAGCTAAACTAGAAAGAATGCTTTCCATTGGGGGTGAAAGTTTACCCTTTGGAGCATATTTTCACTTTCTAGCAGAAATTTCTCCTTGATTCTGCTGCTGACTCCCTACCCTGAGCCCATACTAGTTTCTTTTATGACCTGTGGATGCGTCAGGTCCACTGCACTCAGATGTGTTATAGCAATAAGATAGTTGCCTGCTGATTCTCCTTCTCAGGAAAAGTAAAGAGTAATAAAGAAGGACTTGAGACGTGTCCATGCTGAGGGTGGATCAGGGACAGGTCAACTTTCTCATTTCACTCTACATGGGGAAGGCTTAACTCATCCTTAGTTCTAATTTTCAATCCTATACATTCTTCCACATTCTTTCGACTACCGTACTCCTGCTGTCAAGTTTACAATGGCTGTATTTTTCTCAGACTTGCTGCAAAGCCTATAGTCCCTCTGCCATTTTCTCTGTAAATTAAAAATTTGAACAGAAACATCAATCAGTCACACCATTTAATTTATTTGATTTACTGCAGTTCATTGCAAAAACATCAAAGTGATATTCTGGATTTGTATTATAGATGTAATTGCTTGCCCTTCCAAACCCATGTTCAAGGTGAGTTACATTCAGGTACAGGAGGTACTTCCTTCCCCAGAGGGCTTACAATCTAAAAGGCCAAGGTAATAAACCACACTAATCCTAGTGTGGCTTTTAATTCCTGTTTTAGCACAGGCTATTTGGCACTAACCTAACCCCTAATAGGGGCTTTGGTGCTGAAAACACCCACATTAAAATCTGGGGTAAAATCCACTCTATCATTAGTGCATCTTCATGTAAATTTGCAGGGTAATGAACTTATTAGCCATTACCCCGCAATGCAAAGAGGCACATTAGTGGGGAAACTGCCTAGCATGGCTTTTTTCACCAGGAGAAATTTAACTCCTGGGTCTAAGCAGATGTTAACCTTCCCGTGGTAGACAGCCGAATGAAACATCCTTCTTATTTCCTCCCATCCACTCAAGTTAAAAAAAAAAAAAAGATTATCTGGCTGTAGGTAGAACCTCCTCCCTCACTTCCTCCCACCCACCCAAGTTCAACAAATTAGCAGGTCTGCAGGCTGAACCCACTCCCATCCAAATTTTAAAAAAACTAGCAAGGTTGCAGGCCAAACCCCCTTCTTTTCACTCAAGTTAAAAAAAAAAAAAATAAAGCAGTGTCCAGCCTCAAATTTCCAAACCCTCCTACTGCTCCCACTCTGGAACTCCCAGAGAGCCCCCAGAAGAGGAGAGGACCTACCTCCTGCTGCTGAGACTGCTACTGAGCTCTGTAACTCATTTAATATTAATGTATTCACTGATTCGTCCCTCCATTGTCAGCTGTAAAGTGAAAAGACCAATCCCCATTCATTTCACTCACGGCTAAGAGTGGAGGGACCAATCAGTGGCCATGAGGGAGAACATACATTAATGTTAAATGCGTTACAGCTCAGAACTTCGCAGTAGCCCTGACAGGAGGAAGTAAGATCTTCTCCTTCTCTGTGGGTTCCCTTGGAGTTCCAGAGTAGGTGTGGGAGGGAGGGGGTTTGGATTTGAGGGCTGGCCATTGCCTTGTTTTTTTGGATCTGGGTAGGAGGTTGGAGGTTTAGCTCTCAGCCCTACTAGTTGCTTTTTTTTAAACTTGAATGGGAGGGGGTTTAGCTTTCAGCCCTCTTTAGTGGGTAGATATTTCCCCTGTTTAACTTCAATTTTCTGTAAAGCAAATCTCTACCCATGTGTATCAGATGATTCATTAGAGAGCGATTATGCAGAGCAAACAACATTTTAAGATAAGTCCCCTGGATGCAGTTTCTTCAAAACGCCAGCTGACATTGGGGTCAGGTTAATCAAAACATTTTGTCAACATGTGCTTTTCTTGGTTTGGGGATGAATTTAAACAGTTCATATGATAACTATTGTAAGATATGCAATTGAAAAACTAAGAAAAATAGATAACATTCAGTACCCTTTATGGGCCGTATGGGTGAATGATCGAGAGGTCCAGATTACTTCTCTTTTGTGTTGAGAGGTTTTGCTCATACTCCTGGCTTGCTGACACCCATATAGATACATTAAACACGTAGGTATAGATTTGCTTTGCAGATAATTGTTTTCACTGTCCTTCTTTATTGGTGACATTTTTTAAGGACAGTTTGCTTGGCTTTTGTTTTCAGTCTTCTAACTTCAATTTTATGGGTTTTATTACATTAGCCCTTAAGTTTGCACGTAAGGCAGTGGAAGCTGAAGTGACTTGCCCAAGGTCACAAGGAGCATCAATAGGAGTAGCAAGATCTGAACCATGGCTTCTCTAATTCACTTAACTGTTCTAAACACTAGGCCACTCCTCCACTTCTACTGGCCATTTAAGAAGTGCCCTTACAAGTACTTCACACTCAGATATGACCTCACAGTCCAAGAAGAGATAATGTAGCCAGATTCAGAGTTCATGCGTACCAGCTTCTGAACATGCGAGCTTTCCCTTTGAAAATTAGATGCAGCGTCCCCATAGACTATGCACCTGGGCAGGGTGTTAGAAAATTGCTATCTTGATGATCAAAGTATTCCTATGTGTTACAGTCTCTACTTGACATGCAATAACTTCCATCTATCTGCATGTTCGGCTCCAATTTGCTTTGCTGTAATCAGGTCTCCAGGTATCAAGAATCCAGTCAAAGTCATAGGAGGTAACAAGACTGATGGGCTGACTTTTGACCCTTTCATTCATCATTTCTGACAGCGCTCCATACTAACTGTTTGTCTTCCTATCAGCGGCAAGCAATTTGGCTGGAATATACGAATATAAGATATGGAATCTTTGGTAATTCTCTTTTGGGTTAATTATTTTCATATAGAACTTGGATTGTAATGTTATGCACGCTGACCTCTGTTCCGTGAAATTCAGAGGCATGCAAACAGTTATGTCTAGGAGTAAATCTCCATGGGGAAAGAGTCTGATATCTCTTGAGCTGGCCAGAACATCATTTTTGCTACATGAAAAAAAATGCCACCATTCAGCTATTTATGTGGCTCATTAATTTTACAGAATAGCAGCTACTGTATTTAAAGCTCTATATTTTACATGAAGGGGTAATTACTACCATGTCTTTTTCAGTTCTGTAACTAAATACACATGATGTGTTCAGTGTCCCTCTGAAGATAAGTTGCTAATGAAAAATGAGATTTTTATGTTGCCTGTGAGCAGATGGTTGATGATTTTTTTTTTTTTAAGTGCTGTAGCTCTAGAAATTGGTACATGGTACCACACATACTTCTTACCATATTGTTATATGATTTGCTCTTTCTAACATATGACCTCTACCAAATCCAAAACCCTGTGCTCTATTTCCTACATGTGTGCTTGACACATTGCTGTAAATATTCTCCGGGCTTTTTACAACATATTGCACAGAGGGCTAGTCCATTCAGAATATATAGGTATTATATGTATATGTGTGTGTGTGTGTGTGTGTGTATAAGAGTGTGATTGAGCTTGTGTGTAAGAGAGTATATGTATGAGAATGTGTGTGAGAAAGAGTGTAAGAGAGAGCATGTGAGTGTGTTAGAGTGAGTGTGTGTATGTGACTGGGTGACTGGAAATCAAATGTTCTCCGGCATGCCTACAGCAATCACACTGCACCGGTCAAAGATGACCCTGAAGCATGAGCCAGCATTAGGAGGAGAAAGCTGGGTAAGATCCATGGGTCCTCCCCCCCCCCCCCCCCCCCTTCATCTGCTCTATCCCAAAGTGAGGGAAGCTCCTGGGAGAGAATGATGGCAGCAGGTGGCCAGTCAGTATTGGGGACTTATGAAAAGCCATTTATTTTATTACCAAACCAGACCCATCTCCAGCCTAAAAATGCCCCTGTATTTAAACTCCAAAACTGACATCAGAATGGTGTAAAAATGTGAGCATCTAAACAAGCACAAAAACAGAGACAAAAAAGAAGACACAGAAATAAAAAAAACAATTTTGCAAAATTAAATGAATATTATACTTATGATCTTTAAATGTTTTATCCTGTTGAATTAGAGAATTTCTTGCCATAATAGTAAAAACTAAAAATGCATTTTAGAGATGATAAAAAATAATTATTATATTTTGATTTGCTCACACTGCAAATGCAATACAGCTTGCAGATTATTCAATAATGTTCTTTCAAGCAGTAAAAGCAGCATTGTTTTAGCTAGATCTCTTAATTTCTGTTTTGAGCTTCTTAAGCTAAGGAATCAAATTTTATTGATGGAAAACTGAAAGGCTGTGTCCCAAATAATAAAAAAAAATAAATAAATGAAACTCGTTTTCAGAGGCAGATACATGTACATTACTTGATCAGGATTGCACAGTTTTGCCACAGATGAGTGTTCAGCAGTCCTCAAATTACACACACACTGAATATGTGTCTGTTTTATAATAAAATACAACCTATTGCATGGACCATCTAGATCCTTTTACCCAATGTCTTAACAAGTGGCATCTAGATCCTTTCACTCAATGTCTTAACAAGTGGCATCTAGATCCTTTTACTCAATTTCTTAACAAGTGGCTAATGTGACAATTATTTTCTATCAAACAGAATTATTTTTTTTATAAACCCAATATGTCATGCCTGGGCATATGATAAAACAGAGAAAACACTGCATTTCCTCATGACTCACACACCCAGGAAGTAAGGTAAAATATTTTCTTTTTTTTTTTTTTACATCAATGGCAGAAGAGCTTTGTGGTATCAGCCCAAAATGGGAACGCAGGATATAGGAAATCACTTATTTATTACAGAAAAATATAAACAGGAGCCGAAAAAGCCCATATTATTATTATGATTATTTGAATTTATCACCCACCATTTTGAACTATTCATTCAAAGTGGGTTACAATGGCATAAGACAATTTGGGTGCTACAGATTGGATAATAAGGTGAGGTACCGGATAAATGGATAAGAGCTACAGAGTAATAGCAGCTGAAAAAGTCATCTTTATGCCTTCTGTATCTTGTGTCCCATATGTTTTGTGTTTTGAGGCTCAGCAAATTGCAGGTCAAGCTGCATCTTATTAAACAATGCTATGGGTGGAACTGGCAATATCCGTTGTTTTTCCGATCAGCAAGTGATTTAAAAAGTCCTCTACGTAGAACAGGAGAGCAGAAAAAGACCAAGAGCCCTCTCTTGTCTGCCAAATGTTCACCTCCCATTAATTTCCAGCTTTACTCTTCCTTTCCTGCTGCCTAGGATCCTCTGTCTCCTGCTTTCTTGAATTTCAATGCAATATTTCCTTTCACTGCCTGAAATGAATGGTGTTCCCTTAAAAAAAAAAAAATAGAATGCATACATTAAGGTGGGGATTTTCCCAAACTTCCTCTACCTTATCTGTCTCCCATCTCCCCCTTATTTTCAAAATTGCATTAGCAAACTGATTTGCAGGGTGGGGATTTTACACATTTTTGCCCTAAGTTTGCTCAGTCCTTAAATATAACTCTAAAGGATTTTTTTTTTAAACTAACTTTTGACCTCTTTGTGTCACATAAGGCCTCTAAACTCGAATTCAGATGGAAGGAAAGAGAAGCCTGGGTAGGCAGTTTTGTGGAAACGGGGTAGAAAAGCATTCCCCACTGTCCCTGTGGCAACAGAGGATGAATGTCTCTTGACTGGGAGACGTCGCCAGCCTGAAATGAACATTACTGGAGCTAAAGGAATTTCCCCATTCTGGGCCCGGTGGCAAAACACTTGTAAAAGCAGCATCTTGATTATTTATTGCTGTGCCTTCACAGCATTCTCATTCCTGCACAATATTTTGACTTCAATATTCTCTCTGCCAGCCACGTAGCAAGAAAACATTATTCTAGCGCATTCTGTCGGCTAACACAACGTAGGTTCCTCTATGCAAATGCCTCAACATTTTGCGCTCTCCCTCGGGCTCCCTAATGAAGAAGCCCATTTCCCACAGCATTAAGAAGGTCACTTACAGGCCTTGTCTTAAGTGCTTCCGAGCTCAGACACTGTGCTAATCCCAAAAGGACAGCACCAGCCGAGGCTGATAAATGACCTGAAGAAGTGATTAGAGAGTGGATTAATTTGAGAGTAAATGATGAGAGCGGGCTGCAAGGCTGCGTAGGTTTGTGAGGATATCCACTCATCCATCCTAAGACAGGAAGCCAGCTGAATCAGCACACGCGAGAAACTTTGGGAGCCTTTACTTGTGCTACACGCGAGCACAGAAAACGAGCAACGTGCCCCCTCCCCCCCCCGGCGATAACATAGCAGCTGGAAGTTGCGGACTCCTGATCCTTTATTTTGTTCCTGCTTGTTGCATGTTTTCCTTCCAATGTGCATGTTTAATCTTTCCCCTTAGTTTTTTTACAGTTGGCAGGTACATTTGTTTTTTAGTTTTTTTTCAGCAGGGCATGTATCCCCTTTATAACATTCTTTGGAAGGTAAGTCCTGCCTCACTAAAGATACTGATTGCATGAAAATATAAATTAATCAGCCCCTAGGGATTAGTCGTGATGAATTCTCACACTTTTTTTTCAGTCAAAGCCAAATGGAAGATATTTCTCTGTTGCATACACTCCTGAAATATGTTCTTTTTTGTTTGTTTGCAAATAGCAGTGTTTAGGCTCGGGGGGGGGGGTGAAGAGGAATAAAAATGGAATTTGCTTTTTTTCTACATTAGCTCAGTTGTACTCTTGCTGCGGGGCCAAAGTTTGAACATTTGTGTCAAAACTTCGGAGACGTTCAATACTCCATAATTATGACGATTGTCCACCAAGGACTCTTCTGAGATGACTCAACTCATTCTGCGTAGGCAGGTGAAAAGGTCACAGCGCTAGAGGCGGCATTGCCCTGTCTGGAGAGCTGCTCGCCTTAGACGAGAGCTCCAGGGTGGCCATGGTCAGTAGATGGGGCCTGGGGGGGGAAATCTTTCAGTGAAAGGTTGCAACCTAAAAAATACTGTTTTCTTTCCTGGTCAGTAGCAAATACCAATGCAAAACGTAAGGAAAAAGTGTTAAGGGTCCTGGTGTCATATGGATAGCACAAAACATTATTGTCCTGAGCAGTAAGATGAGGTGGCCATTACTTATGGGGAGGAAGTACCACCGTTTTGGTATCAGTATTTAAGTTCTTTAGAAATTCTGGTGCACATATAAACAACTTAAAAAAAAACTGTGTGCTTCTAGCTGGATAACGAAGGAAGCATCAGTGAGAGAGTTTCATAGAACAAAGTTTCTAAACATAACTCTTAAGTTAGAGTTTATTGGATCAACATTCAGATGGGACGGTAACTATTAAACTGGCATGCGGGCGCACACGTGCGTGCATCTGTCGGCCCGCGCCCAGGGAAGTGGCCATTTTAGAACATGCGCGCGCATCTACTAATATAGCCTGTTCCTTAAAAGTGGGGCACTACCCCCAGCCCTTCCTTAAAAGCCTCCCTGTACCCCAGAGGTTCTTACCTCCTTCAGCAGGATGACTATCGACGCGTCGCCAGCTGTCATTTCTACCGACATTTAGATGTTCATCTAGTCCCTTCACTCCAGCCAGGATAGATTCCTTCACTGACAGCCGGCCAATCCCCACTCAGGATTTGGGGGGTAGACGGGGTTTGGGCTGCTCAGCCTGCAACATTTTTTAAAATTATCTCAGGGGTTTGGGGAGGAATAAGGTAGCTGCTGACCTTCAAGGTTATTTTTGTTTTTCAAATATTCAATAAGTGGGTGAGTGGCAAAGTTACCCAGAAATTTTATCTGGATATGTTCCGCTGAATATTCGGCTAAAGTTAACCTTCTGGGGTACAAGGATGCTTTTGGAGATTCAGGGAGGGACTTGGGGTGGTGCCTCACTTGTTTAAGAAAAGGGAATGGGCTGCTGGCCTGCAACAATTTTTTTTAAACTTTGAGTACAGGTAAATCAGGCCACTCAGCCCACAATATTATTTAAATTATTTTGGGGGCTGGACTGCAAGTTTTTTTTTAACTTTCCTGCCTAGCTATAGGCCCGCAAATTTTTTTTCGGCTAGAGTTAGCCAAGTGAGTTTATCTGACTAGGTCTGAATATCAGTGCTCCTACCCTGCTTCTTTTCTATCCGGTTTTTAGCCGGGCAATGACTTCTCTGGCTAAAGCTTAGCTGTTCAGTGAGGCAGGATATTTAAAACCCTGGGCTTGTCCAGCTAGGTCCCAAACTTAGCCAATCAAACCCATTTGAACACTGACCTCTATGCATATATCACACTTCAGGATAACTGCATATTCATGTGGTCATGGTAGAGGGCATAGATCACTCCACTGCAATCAGAACAAGAGCTGGCAGGACTTAACAAGAAAAAGTTCTGAATTGAGGTCACAGCCATTTTTGCTAGCTTGCATTGTTCAGCTTCATTATGCTATTCTTTGTAAAAGCAAGAGGTGTGCCAGCTATTGCAAAATTATCCCAAATGGTAGAAATTCAGCTGCCTTGCAACATGCAGCAGTTATACTGGCCCACCCTCCCTGGTGCTAGGGATTAGGTGAGGAGGTGGTGAATGCTCGGTGTGAATTGAGGAGCAGGTGAATGCTGAGGGGAGAAGGGAAGGTGAGGAAAGTGAAGGGTGAATGCTGAGAGATAAAATGAGGTGGGAATCACTAAGGATGGGCTGAATGCTGGGAGGAGGAAAGGGGAGGGTGACTAATTAGGGATGGGGTGAAGAGAGAGGCAAGGAGTGGATGAATGCGTTCTCCCTGAAGACAACAATACAAATTTGGGATCCCTGCCACTTTTTCTTCCCCAAGGTATATACTGTCACATGTTTTGCAGCAGATATGAGAGAAACATTTCTCTTCTCACAGAAGCAGGAAACTCAAAATTATTTCTCACATGAGAATAGTTGGCCAGCCCTGGCTCTCATTCTTTTCGCCTCTTCCTTTCCTAGCAGAACACCACCAGCTCACTTCACCCTCACCTCAGCTCTTTCCTCTCTGCCTGGAAAAGATAGTGCAGTCAAAACCCTGGACCTGTGAGCCAGCATATGCTCAGAAGTCCTTCAACGGATCTACCCCTTCTTAAGTACAGACTTCCTGTTCAATTCATGGGGGAGGCAGGGCCACCGTGGGGCCTGTGATCACGTGCTGGCTCACAGTCCCTGCGCTCTATGACTGCCATCATAGACCAACACTACCACCAGAAGAGGCAAAACTGTAATCATTTACTCAATTCAGCAAACCTGCATGGCATTTCCTATGTTCTTATGTGGTGACGGTCTATCTGTGTTCTGCAAGTGTGACAGAGGAGTCCTGCTCATTGCGTTTACCTGACGTATGGGGAAATATCCTAGTTCTGTTCTGCCCCCATTGTTGAATGTGTGCATAGGGGGAAGTTGGGGGGAGTCTGCAGGCACAGGGTATATATTTACAGAACTGAAGGCACAGGTTTATGTTTGGTTTCTCTTGCAGAAACAATGACAAAAATTAACCTCACTCTTAAACCAGAGTAAGCAGGATAGGATCTCAGTAAGAACAAAGGAACATAAGAAATTGCCATACTGGGTCAGACCAAGGGTCCATCAAGCCCAGCATCCTGTTTCCAACAGTGGCCAATCCAGGCCATAAGAACCTGGCAATTACCCAAACACTAAGTAGATCCCATGCTACTGATGCAATTAATAGCAGTGGCTAATCCCTAATTCATCTTGATTAATAGCAGTTAATGGACTTCTCCTCCAAGAACTTATCCAAACCCTTTCCAAACCCAGCTACACCAACTGCACTAACCACATCCTCCAGCAAAAAATTCCAGAGCTTAATTGTGCATTGAGTGAAAAAGACTTTTTTTCTGATTAGTTTTAAATGTGCTACATGCTAGCTTCATGGATTGCCCCCTAGTCCTTCTGTTTTCTGAAATAATAAATAACTGATTCACATTTACCCATTCTAGACCTCTCAAATTACTGATAGTGCTCTTCTTAATATTTTCCCTGTGCATCAAACATTTTCTTTTCTGGAGCTTGTTCAGCGCACCATATACAAGCAACAAAACAAGATGAGCTTGGACATTCCTTTTAATCAAGCAAATGGTGCCCAAACAATTAGGACTGTTTCTTTATCTTTAAGCCACATTTTATTGGACTCTGATTGCATTTCTTGGTACCGATGATCTTCTTTCTCTCTATACATAGTGCAGAGAGGTCGCTTAGTACTGGCACTTCTATTAGTAATGCTGTTTTTGTGGTTTTCTCTTTTGGCACTATGTCTAGTTTTCTAACACAAAGCTTTTTATTGGTCATTCTGGAAATGTCAAATATGAATGAATAATTATGCTCTATATGATGCACACAAAGAATGTAAGAAAGAATAACTATCTGTAAATGAAAAGTAAGAAATCGGTAGTGGGAGCACTCCACTGATGTTATTCATCTGCAGTATTTATTTATTTTGACATTTTATATACTGTCATTCCAAGTAATGATCACAATGCTTTACAAAGATAACCTTCATAGCTATAAATCAGTAGATAATAACGGGTTGCAGTCAGAGATAGTATCCATTAACAGGTATTAATATCTATCAAATGAAATGTTTCAATAAAATAAAAATAAATTAACAAATTTCACATATTAGTCTGTACATTGTATTTAGCTTTTTACAATCGCTCATTAAATTTGTTCCTCATGCATTAATTAGTATCTCATGTTCTTCTGGTTGATGTAGATCTCAACATTCTCATGTTTCTAAGTTAGGTTGTATGCATTTTTGAATAGCCATGTTTTTAGCTCGCTTTTAAATCTCTTTCTATCTGGAATCAGACGTAACATTTCAGGTAGGGAATTTCAAAGTTTTGGACCCACGATGGAAAACAAACGATCTTCTTACATGCATTAGGTGTGCGCTCCGTATCATGGGGACAGATCTTAGTGTTCATTGTTGTGTGTATGGTTCTAATGTCACGCCTATCATTCCGGTGTTACTAGAATGAATGATTTTGAATATTAACGTTAATACTTTAAAATAAATTCGGTCTTGTACTGGCAGCCAGTGCAGTGAAATCAGCAAGAGTGTAATGTGATCAGATTTCCTAGTTCCTAACAGAAGTCTTGCTGAGGTATTTTCTATTTTGTAGAATTTGTAATGGTTTTAAGAGACTTGCGGGAAGACAAAGGAACAAGGAGCTATAGTGGTCTAGGTTTGAGAAAATTAGAGTTTGCAATACAGTTCGGAAGTCTTCAAAAATTAATAAAGTTAATTATTTGGTGAACACCACAGGATTGACTGTGTGGCAGTTTGTGATTTGTAGAGGAACATAAGAACATAAGAACATAAGAAATTGCCATGCTGGGTCAGACCAAGGGTCCATCAAGCCCAGCATCCTGTTTCCAACAGAGGCCAAACCAGGCCACAAGAACCTGGCAATTACCCAAACACCTAGAAGATCCCATGCTACTGATGCAATTAATAGCAGTGACTATTCCCTAAGTAAACTTGATTAATAGCAGTTAATGGACTTCTCTTCCAAGAACTTATCCAAACCTTTTTTGAACCCAGCTACACTAACTGCACTAACCACATCCTCTGGCAACAAATTCCAGAGATTTATTGTGCGTTGAGTGAAAAAGAATTTTCTCCGATTAGTCTTAAATGTGCTACTTGCTAACTTCATGGAATGCCCCCTAGTCCTTCTATTATTCGAAAGTGTAAATAACCGAGTCACATCTACTCGTTCAAGACCTCTCATGATCTTAAAGACCTCTATGATATCCCCCCTCAGCCGTCTCTTCTCCAAGCTGAACAGCCCTAACCTCTTCAGCCTTTCCTCATAGGGGAGCTGTTCCATCCCCTTTATCATTTTGGTTGCCCTTCTCTGTACCTTCTCCATTGCAACTATATCTTTTTGAGATACGGCGACCAGAATTGTACACAGTATTCAAGGTGTGGTCTCACCATGGAGCGATATAGAGGCATTATGACATTTTCCGTTTTATTAACCATTCCCTTCCTAATAATTCCTAACATTTTATTTGCTTTTTTGACTGCTGCAGCACACTGAGCTGACGATTTCAATGTATTATCTACTATGACGCCTAGATCTCTTTCTTGGGTGGTAGCTCCTAATATGGAACCTAACATCGTGTAACTACAGCTAGGGTTATTTTTCCCTATATGCAACACCTTGCACTTGTCCACATTAAATTTCATCTGCCATTTGGATGCCCAATCTTCCAGTCTTGCAAGGTCCTCCTGTAATGTATCACAGTCTGCTTGTGATTTAACTACTCTGAATAATTTTGTATCATCTGCAAATTTGATAACGTCACTCATCGTATTCCTTTCCAGATCATTGATATATATATTGAAAAGCACCGGTCCAAGTACAGATCCCTGAGGCACTCCACTGTTTACCCTTTTCCACTGAGAAAATTGACCATTTAGTCCTACTCTCTGTTTCCTGTCTTTTAACCAGTTTGTAATCCACGAAAGGACATCACCTCCTATCCCATGACTTTTTAGTTTTCGTAGAAGCCTCTCATGAGGGACTTTGTCAAACGCCTTCTGAAAATCCAAATACACTACATCTACCGGTTCACCTTTATCCACATGTTTATTAACCCCTTCAAAAAAATGAAGCAGGTTTGTTAGGCAAGACTTCCCTTGGGTAAATCCATGTTGACTGTGTCCCATTAAATCATGTCTTTCTATATGCTCTACAATTTTGATCTTGAGGATAGTTTCCACTATTTTTCCCGGCACTGAAGTTAGGCTCACTGGTCTATAGTTACCCGGATCACCCCTGGAGCCTTTTTTAAATATTGGGGTTACATTGGCCACCCTCCAGTCTTCAGGTACAATGGATGATTTTAATGATAGGTTACAAATTTTAACTAATAGGTCAGAAATTTCATTTTTGAGTTCCTTTAGTACCCTGGGATGCATACCATCCGGTCCAGGTGACTTGCTACTCTTTAGTTTGTCAATCTGGCCTACTACATCTTCCAGGTTGACAGTGATTTCGTTCAGTTCGTCTGACTCATCACCCCTGAAAACCAACTCCGGAACTGGTATCTCCCCAACATCCTCACTAGTGAACACGGAAGCAAAGAATTCATTTAGTCTTTCTGTAATGGCCTTATCTTCCCTAAGAGCCCCTTTAACCCCTCGGTCATCTAATGGTCCAACCGACTCCCTCACAGGTTTCTTGCTTTGGATATATTTAAAAAAGTTTTTATTATGAGTTTTTGCCTCTATGGCCAACTTCATTTCAAATTCTCTCTTCGCTTGTTTTATCAATGTTTTACACTTAACTTGACAATGCTTATGTTTTATCCTATTTTCTTCAGATGGATCTTTCTTCCAATTTTTGAAGGATGATTTTTTGGCTAAAATAGCCTCTTTCACCTCACCTTTTAACCATGACGGTAATCGTTTTGCCTTCCTTCCTCCTTTCTTAATGCGTGGAATACATATGGACTGCGCCTCTAGGATTGTATTTTTAAACAATGTCCAAGCCTGTTGAACACTTTTAACCTTTGCAGCTGCACCTTTCAGTTTTTTTCTGACTATTTTCCTCATTTTATCAAAGTTTCCCTTTTGAAAGTTTAGTGTTAGAGCTGCAGATTTACTTATTGTCCCCCTACCAGTTATTAGTTTAAATTTGATCATGTTATGATCACTGTTGCCAAGTGGCCCCACCACCGTTACCTCTCTCACCAAATCCTGTGTTCCACTAAGAATTAAATCTAAAATAGCTCCCTCTCTTGTTGGTTCCTGAACCAATTGCTCCATGAAACAATCATTTATTACATCCAGGAACTTTATATCTCTAGCAAGTCCTGATGTTACATTTACCCAGTCAATATTGGGGTAATTGAAATCTCCCATTATTATTGCACTGCAAATTGGTTTGCTTCCCTGATTTCTCTTAGCATTTCATCATCTGTCTGACCATTTTGTCCAGGTGGATGGTAGTATACTCCTATCACTATACTCTTACCCAACACACATGGGATTTCTACCCATATAGATTCTACTGAGCATTTAGTCTCTTGTATGATCTTTAGCCTGTTGGACTCTATACCCTCCCGGACATAAAGTGCCACACCCCCACCAAGTTGATCCTCCCTATCATTGCGATATAATTTGTACCCTGATATAGCACTGTCCCATTGGTTATCCTCCTTCCACCAAGTTTCTGTGATGCCAATTATGTCAATCTCATCATTTGCTGCTATACACTCTAACTCTCCCATCTTACTTCTTAGACTTCTGGCATTGGCATATAGACATTTCAAAGTGTGTTTTTTGTTTGTTTTAACAACCTGCTTTTCAGTTGTTTGGGATAATTCGGAAATCATTAGTTTTGGTGATTTTTTACATATAGGCATATGGACTATATTTGCTTTTAATGGAACCTCTCTGTTGGGATGCCCTAACTCTCCTGTTTCATTAGTATCCTTCAAGGATACATTTCTCCGAACCATGCACTGCTGAGTGACTGTCGGCTTTCCCCTTTGTTCTAGTTTAAAAGCTGCTCTATCTCCTTTTTGAAAGTTAGTGCCAGCAGCTTGGTTCCACTCTGGTTAAGGTGGAGCCCATCCTTTCGGAAAAGTCTCCCCTTTCCCCAAAAGTTTCCCCAGTTCCTTACATAGCTGAATCCCTCTTCCCTACACCATCGTCTCATCCACGCATTGAAACTCTGGAGCTCTGCCTGCCTCTGGGGTCCTGCACGTGGAACAGGAAGCATTTCAGAGAATGCCACCCTGGAGGTTCTGGATTTTAGCTTCCTACCTAATATCCTAAATTTGGCTTCCAGAACCTCTCTCCCACACTTTCCTATGTCGTTGGTGCCCACATGTACCACGACAGCCGGCTCCTCCCCAGCACTGTCTATAATCCTATCTAGGTGGCGCGTGAGGTCTGCCACCTTCGCACCAGGCAGGCAAGTTACCAGGCGGTCTTCACGTCCACCAGCCACCCTGCTATCTACATTTCTAATAATTGAATCGCCAACTATGATGGCAGGCCTAACCCTTCCCTCCTGGGCAGTAGCCCTGGGAGACTTGTCCTCGGTGCGAGAGGACAATACATCACCTGGAGAGCAGGTCCTTGCTACAGGATCACTTCCTGCTACACCAGGGTGATGTTCTCCTACTGGGAGACCTTTCTGATCCAAGGCAGCACTAGGGCTGCCAGACTGGATTTGGGACTTGACTACTATGTCCCTGAAGGTCTCGTCAATGTACCTCTCTGTCTCCCTCAGCTCCTCCAAGTCTGCTACTCTAGCCTCCAGAGATCGGACTCGTTCCCTGAGAGCCAGGAGCTCTTTGCACCGGGTGCACACATACAATCTCTCACCGGCAGGTAAAAAATCATACATGTGACACTCAATGCAAAAGACTGGAAAGCCTCCCTCTTGTTGCTGGACTGCTGCCTTCATCTTAGTTTTATTGAGTTCCTAGTTAAGTTTAAGATACTAAGGGAGTTGGAATGAGAGTAGTTTAAATTTACAGGTGAATTTACTAATTAATCAGCTAGTTTCCTACAAGGGGATGATTAAACTTTCAGTAAGGGCTGGTACAATAGTATGATTTAGATAAGACCCTGATTGATTTTTGATGAAAAACTGTCTCGTGCCTAAAAATCAAGGGTTGAGTGGGTGGGAAAGACAGATACTGGAATTAACTATCTCTGGCTTGCTTATTACCTCAGACACACACAAACTCTAAAGAATATATCCCTTAATTTCACCTTTCACCAACTTTTATAAGCCCAAAAATTTCTGAAAGCTATACTTACCAATCCTCTTTAACCACCGTTAATCTTCACTCAGTTAATGGAAGGGTTTGAGATTTGCGCGCCTAATGGCGCGCGCTTCCGTTCCTCCTCTACTGCAAAGGAATGCTGGGCCTCTGGAAGCTGGGCTATGGACGCCAGTCCCTGGATCACTTGCGGTGACTTCTGGACTCCTCTCCCGGGGGATGCTGGGAGCAGTATGCAGATGAGCCTTCCGGTCCTCCTCTACTGCAAAGGAATGCTAGGCCTCTGGAAGCTGGGCTATGGACGCCAATCCCTGGATCA